>NC_083410.1:110048178-110376234 GCF_020745735.1 Hemiscyllium ocellatum | reverse complement strand
AATGGAGCCATTCTTATCACTAGGATTAAGTTGATCCAAGTTTTATATTAGATTGCAGAAAGGCCTCACTGTTCAATATTTGGGCTTTACTTGGCTTTTATCCAAGTTTCGTTCCAAAAAGACATCCTTTGATACACCCCTGAGGTGTTAGGTGTCTGTCTAAAGCTCTCCTTTAATTGTGGTCTTCAATATTTTTTTAAAATGACTATTTTCAAAAACAGAGCACTCATTGAATGTTCCTCATGTTTCTCTTAAAAAAAAAGCAGATGCATGTTTGCACTTTACCTGAGCCCCAGCAATGATTTTCCCTATCCAATTGCTAAATATGTTGCTTCCCTCTTCCATTAGTGCCTCTGACAAAGTCGGTCCCAATGGCATTAATTTAATTTCCTTTTTTCATTCATCACTAGTGTGTTTGGATACCAATTACAACCTTTCCTGTGCAATTTTTAAAAAATTCTTCAGTGGGTCTAAAAGAACATTAAGATACCCGTGGTTGGCTCCCCTTCTCTGAGGTTCGACTCCAAGCTTTCTTATTTACCAGGATAACAGAGGGGCTACTGTAAATAGCAGCACAATGAACAGGTAGGTATGTGGAATAGGAGGTGTTTGTCAAACTCATTTGCTCTGTCAATCTGCTGAAAAGTCAAACAAAGTGTTGAGTATTGGTGCAAGCATCCTTTGATGAATGGTTTTGATGATTAGTTCAATGTTCTTTTCTGAGGGCAATCAATGGAAAATATTTTATTAGCTTTGAGGACTGAGAAATCATGACCCTTGTCACCCCCCTCCAGACTTGGCACCAGTGGAGCTCATTGTTAACAGCAGAACTGACTACTTAGGTATATGCTTTGGTGCAGGGCTCCCCTGTGCCCTATATTCTAACCAGACTGCAAATAAGTCACAACTCAGAGACCTACAGAATGCCACACTGGATAGTAACTGTTCCTTTGACCTGATAAATTCAGACCTGAACAGTAATTCCATCCAATGAGAGTATTTCACCTGCTACAAGACTTTGCAAATTGTTTGAAAGTATCTCCCCATTCTCAGTCTTAGCAAAGAAAATGTTCTGCAGGTGTATAATTTGAAATATCTGAAGATTGTCAAATGTGCTAAAAAAGATTTGCATTTGACCTTCTGGAGTTTGTACATTTAGTCATTTTGGACTGAGTTTGTCCAGACCATCTGTAACTCCACTAAACAATAAGTCTAATGTTCAGCCAGACAAAATATGATATAGGTAGCATCAAATATGACATAAGTGCTCTGTAAATGACATCAAACATATTTCATTGTTTTCAGTTTCATTACCAACTTACTGAACATGATATCAGGGAGAACAATAGAATCTCAGGCTTGTGCAACTAACATTATCACTCTGCCACACCTGAAGCAGAATAGCTTGTGCAGACACTCATTAGGCATTAAAGTGCTATTAAACAGCTACAACATCCTGTAAAATCTCACTTACTGCAAGCTACCATGACCTCGAGTCTCGATCCAGTGTTAAAGTTGCCCGCCTAGTGTGAAGTTTCAGTTCTTCGGTCCTGCCATTTATTTGAAAATTTAATGGACGTAACATTTTCTTTTATGAGGTGTGTTTTCAGTGCACTTTTTCTGCATCAATTAAAAGCCCTTGCTTCATACAGTGCAAAATTCAAAAGCCTTTGATGTTCTTTTCAAGCATATATCTTGTGTTACTGTAATTGGCCAGATTAATAAGATGCTAGAGCATTAATCACTGCAAAAGAATATGATTTTCTCTAATTAAATATATAAATCTAACTTTCCAAATTATCCGAATATAGCTATCAAGGGCATTTTGTACTCCTTGTCTTCCAAAAGAACGACTCTTTATTTTTAGATAAAATATTTATTAAATGTGTTATCTGTGTCTCAGGTGGGACTGAGAAGCCCCATTGTCTGACGAAAGGTTTGATCTTGGGATCTCAAATGATAGTTCAACTCATGGAGAAAGCTGAGGAAGTTATAGCTGAACTTGGCTAAAGATGACAGCTCTGCGTTTCAGGTTCCACAAAGCATTCCGACAGATTAGCCACAAAGAACATTCAAAGCTATCTGATTTCAAACAGGGTAATCTTCATATTCCTGATTCACACTCAGACAATGGCAATGCTTCTTTATTACCTTCACTTCGCCATATTAATCTTACTTTACAAATTCATGCCGTGATTTATTTCATGTTTAATTAACTGATTGAGGGCTCCTGCAGTAAAGAGGCATTATATTAAGCTCCATCCGAATGGCAAATGCAACTCACGTCTTAAGTTTTAGCAAAAAAAATATCCTGGGATTCACTGATGACAGGATGCAGATTCAGAATAAAGTCCCTCCTGTCGTTCAAAGCTCCAAGTGAGTGTGCATGCCATATGCTCATTATGTTCTAAGGGAAAAAGATATTTAAACAGAAGTTTGAAAGTTACATTAGCAATTTCAGTCACCCAGTTGCAACTTTGGAAAGGTTTTAGACAAGCAGGACAGAGCATGGATCTCATCCACCACTTGCTCCCATTCCTCTCATGGTGGCAAGGGTTTGTCACAGTATCTGATACACAGGCAGAATAATCAAACAATGCATTGTCCCAACAGACTTCCTCCTATGATATAAACATTGTTCTTAAACAAAGACCAAAATTGCTGGAAAAGCTCAGCAGATCTGACAGCAGGTCTCTGTGTTCTGAGAATGGGTCACTTGACCCGAAACGTTAACTCTGATTTCTCGCCACCAATGCTGCCAGTCCTGCTGAGCTTTTCCAGCAATTTCTTTTTTTGTTTTTGATTTGCAGCACCTGCAATTCTTTCAGTTTTTGATAAAGTTTGCTCTTACTTGTTTTGAAGACGAGAACGCTCTAGTTAGCACAATTAGATATACGTACACAAGTCGCTTGATGGTACAGAATTTGAATCATGCTGGAAAGAGACACATTTTGTAGACGGTTTTCATTTCGCACCCATTAGAACAATTTGCCAGAATAGTAATTCAATGTTGATGGTGTGTAAATGTAAAAGAACTGTTGGTGTTCCCATTAAATTGGTATTCTTTGAAAATTGTCTCAATAAAGGCAAGATGAAAATCTTTGACAAAATGTGCATTTTTTTCAACAATAGTGATGCAATGTGGATGAATACCCGTGTGTGACTTTCCCCTTAATCATGATTTGATTTATTTATTTGATATATTTATTGTCATGTGTGTTTTGTTACAAAGCTATGGTGAAGCGTGGTGCATAATATTGCTACTCTCTGGTGCCATCTTAAAGCGCAGAAAAATAAATCAAAACATAGAACATAAAGGCAGAAAAAGGAAGAAGCAAAGCAAGTGTCCATCTTTACAGTCCTTCTTGTTCAGTGTTCCACTAGCGGCCTGGTGGTCAGGCTTGGGTGCCCTTCACCGCATTGCTACTGCTGGAATGATAATCACCCACCCTCTGGCACCATCTCTGCCTCCATCAATCCCCTCACTACCATGAGTCCGCGATGGACCTCGTCTGTAATCAGTGTCTCGATGTGGCCATTTTTTAAAAGCACCACACTGTGCAAAGTAAACTGGGAGTTTCTTCTGTGCATCTAATGTAAGAACCCCTGGAGCGTTAAAGACTCGATATAAATGCAACTCATTGTTGTTGCAACAGTAGTGAAAGCTGAATCGCATTTTTTAAGAATTAATTTATGAAATAGCAAATGTCAAAAAAAAACAATCCCAAGGCAATTCTCTACTAAACTGTGTTTAGTTAATGATCTCAACTGGGACAGGAATGGATCCAGGGCGTTTCTGTCTGGGTCGAGGTGGGAATCAACAGGTACGTTCCGATAGGTGGAAAATGTAGAAAGAGTTTTTACCGTGTGGTTTCTTATCTTGTGGGTTTGAAATGGAAAGTCCATATATGGTAATTATTGGATGGGAGTGAGCTGGGGTTTCGGAACGAATGCCTGACACATCAAAAGGGCCATTCCTACTTCCTACCCCAATGCACAGTTAAGGTATCACCATCTCTTATGAAACTGAAGGCTCCCCTGCATTGCTGGGCCTATAAAGCCGGAAACTCGATGGTTTTATGGAGAAGAGCCTCTGTAAGAGAAGAATTATTTAATAAAAACATGTTCCATTCTCTGCTAACAGATTTTTGTGTTTCCTTTATGCAATTGTGCAGTTCTACTACACAATTCACTTTGATCCACACCTGGGTCACACAAAGACCTCAAATTGTCTCCAACAAGACAGAATCTAACAATCTCCCCCGAAGATTCAAAGGCATTGCCATCATCAAATTGCCCCTGGGGTTTGCATTAAATCGACACTTAATGGGACCATTTATATAATTACTGCATCTGTAACAGTAGGTCAGTGGCTGAGAATTCTGTATTGAATAACTTCTGTGCTGACTCCCTAAGATCTGCGCTCCAACTACAAAGCTCAAATCAAGAGTGTGATAGAATACCTGCCAATTGTCTGCTCCAAAAACACCTGCAAAGCTTCTTACCATCCAGGACAAAGCAATAGCTTGATTAGCTCCCTCTAAACATTGACTTCCTTCACCAATGGTGCACATTAGCCCCAGTGTGTGTCCCACATGCTAAGAGAGGACTGATGCAATGGATAGCATCTGTCCCACTGGACAAGACGCTCTGTGTTCAAATCCCACTTCCAAGCTTGAAGACCATGGGAGGTATGTCACAATACTACTTAACAGTGTGACTATCAGTCTGAAAATTCTTCCAATACATCTATGGCACATAGTAAGTGGTCTCCTGGTCAGCCAGACCCACATGATAGCTGCTTTACAACAGTCTCCCCATGTTAAAGACCACATGCATGTTCTTGTCACGACCATACTTCATCCTCATTTTGAGGGATTACCCACACCTGCTGCAATCCAGAAACCCGCTGAAAGCCTTCTTAGACAGCCCCTTCCAAACCCATAACCTCTACCATCTAGACAACAAGCAAAGTCAATAAACCTTGAAGTTCCCTCCAAATCACTTCCCATCCTGACTTGGAAATATATCGCTGTTTCTTCCGTGTCACTGTGTCAGAATCCTGGAATTTCCTCCCTAAAAACATTGTGGGTCTACATACAGCACATGGACTGCAGTGGTTCAAGAAGGCAGCTCACCCCCACCTTCTCAAGGGGCAACTAGGGATGGACAATAAATAGTAACTTTGAAAATGTTGAATGTTAATAAAATTTGTAAACACATCTCCTGATACATATCACAATTCAGTATTTAGGAGAAATATAGTTGCTCACATTTCTTAGAAGCACAATTCAACTGCTTTGTCAGAACAATTGATACCAATGGTGAGCAGGCTGTCCACTCGAATAATCAAGTATGATGCAATTGTTACAGCGTCAGGGAAGTATTTATCAACACACCAGTGATTTGTGTGAGAATGTGGTACCAATATAGAATGGAATGAGGATGTGTTGCCAGCCCTTTATTCATTTTCCTTATTAAAATCCTAAAACCAAGGGCTGTAGTTGTGAAGTTATATCACATCCATTTATATTGTCAAAGTAAACTTTAAAATCGCTCTGATTGTCTCTAATCTTACCAAATTCCTGTCCAAATGTCCATCTGCTGTTTGAACCCAACTTTTTATTGATTCACGCAATCTTTCCCAAAAATAATAAAATGCCTTCAATTCGATGCCTCTTGACTGAGATTTGACTAAAGTTGTACAATCCTTGATCAGTTAACAACAGATAGGAAATGTGTGTAAACTAATGGTGTGAAAGTGGGCTTGGTAACTGCTTTAATAGCTGACTGTATTCAGTGTGTGGTAAATCACCCTCTGAGAAATGTGTGCACATTCCAGTGGCTGTTGGTCTAAATATACAAGTGAGCATTTTTATCCCACGGTATGGCGTACGTTTGCTCAGAGAATGGTTTGCAAGGGACAGGGCAGGTCAGAGAGAGCAATACAAAAAAAAATCAGCCATACTGTTTCACACAATAGTGAATGAGGGGGAAATAGGAGAAAAGCAGAACTGAAAGGCAGTATGTGCAGTGGAAATATTGCACACTTATACAAGTGCTGTGTACAAAAGATGCATTGGAAGAAGAGGCATTTTGTACATTTTGTAACTGTAGAGAAAGGCAACAAGGAAATAGTGACAGAATTCAATAGCAAGCTCTGTACCGTGATTATCCGCTTGTCCTGTCTGCTACCTGTGTCGCTGAAAGTAGAGCCAAGAATACTCCTTCATCAGGAGGGGTGTCAACAACAACATGTTCTAAACGGAAGAAACTACAAACAGTGTTATGTCAGCTCAGAGGACAAGGGCAGCAGAAGGCAATCTGGAATTGCTAATCATGATTTGGAGATGCCAGCATTGGACTGGGGTAGACAAAGTTAAAAATCACACAACACCAGGTTATAGTCCAACAGGTTTAATTGGAAGCACTAGCTTTCAGAGCACTGCTCCTTCACTGGATTTCTTACAGAAACTCAGCACCCACAGACCAATCAAACCGGAACATTCCTCATCACAATGGACATGTCAGCACTCTACACCAGCATCCATCACAATGATGGCATCGCGTTAACAGCCTCAGTACTCAACACCAACAGATGAAGGAGCAGCGCTCCAAAAGCTAGTGCTTCCAATTAAACCTGTTGGACTATAACCTGGTGTTATGTGATATTTAACTTGGAACTGCTCACGTTGTTAGCCTCCTTTGCCCCTCGCCTTGCCTGTTTATGTAGCAAACTGTCGGTTATCGCTCCCTACATCCAGCTATGTGTTCACAGTCCAAATCAAACTCACAGCCCAACAGCCAACTATTTCAGTAAATATAGTGGATGCATCTCTGAAGTATCAAATTGTATTCCCCGCAGTGTCCGTTCAGTTTAATGCCCTGTCTCCCATGCAGATTTGAGGATTGGTTTATATTCTAGACAGAGCTGTTCATGTCACAGTTAGATCTGGAACCCCTCTTAACCCGCTCAGAGATGTTATGACACACCTCTGGAGCAGATGGCCTCCTGACTCAGAGGCAGGGCACTACCAACCTGCCACAAGAACCCTTGGGACTCCTTTTTGAGTTTATCAAAATTCCGGTTACTGTCAATGAGATTCCCACCCCCCACCCCTTTATTCTATCCCTAAATGATTTATAATGCAGGAGGGAAATACTATGGGATGTTGAAGGTCTTCACTCGTGTAACACATCTTGATGACATAGAGTCATAGCTGACCTTTTGCTTTGCTGTTTCTTCCACTTCCTGCAAAAAGACAACTCCTGTTATTGAAGGATTCAGCAGGAGCCACCAATGAAAAGGCACGGGATTTGTCAGTCTCAGACACTGCCATGTGGGGAAGAGAACAGAAAGGCTTCTGCAGCAGCATCAAGAAACGCCATGAGCGCAAGCATGTAATCTGTGGCATTGTGGAGAATATCTGCAGATCCAATAAAGATTTGAATTTTGGCAGACCCTTATCTGTAAACTCTTCAACTGGGAACTGTATCACTTTCTTAGGGAAAGAAAGGGGCACCATCTAGTGCTGGGATTGGCTAACAGCTTCTGTCATTAAACTAGAAAATAGAAATAAAACCAGAGAATACAATCACAAGCTGTTTACTTTGCCAAATGTTGCATTAAAACAACACAACCACTGCAGAATCAACTATCCAAATTCTGTGCAATATTCTGCTTAATCAATAGTTTTCTACAGTTTCTAACCTTCAGATCTGGAGGGGCTTATGTACAACTTAATGTTGGACAAAAGCTTCAACATAACAAAAACGTCCCAAGGCATGGCTATATAGGGAGAGGCTGGGGCTGTTTTCCCTGGGGCACCCTTCAGAGGCTGAAGGGTGACTTTATAGAGGTTTATAAAATCATGAGGGGCATGGATAGGATAAATAGCCAAGGTCTTTTCTCCAAGGATGGGGAAGTCCAGAACTAGAGGGAACAGGTTTAGGGTGAGAGGGGAAAGATTTAAAAGGGGCCCAACGGGCAACCTTTCATGCAGAGGATGGCGCGTGTATGGAATGAGCTGCCAGAGGAAGTGATGGAGACTGGTACAGTTGCAACATTTAAAAGGCATCTGTCTGGGTATATGATAGGAAGGATTTAGAAGGATATGGGCCAAATTCTGGCAAATGGGACTCAATTAATGTAGGATATCTGGTCTGCATGGACAAGTTGGACTGAAAGGTCTGTTTCCATGCGGTACAGCTCTATGACTATATGAAACTGACGAATGAAATGGGTGCCAAAGTCAGCCATTCAACACAATCATGGCTGATTTATTGATGTTGTGAATGTTACATTCCCAGCTCTCCCCAGTAACCATGGATTCCCCTGCCTCACAAGAACCTATGCAGCTCCATTGTCAAATCTTCACTGACCTTGCCACTACCACTATTATGAGGCAGAGAGTTTCAAAGTTGCTCTGTCCAATTTTAGTTAGCAGCCTAGCTCCTAACTGGTTAAAGGATTCAAAAGGGCAGCTAGTTTTAAAGTTGTTTAGTTTTTGCTTCTAAATATTGTTTTATACCTTCTTGAGGAAGGAGCAGCACTCTGAAAGCTTGCAATTTCAAATAAACCTGTTAGACTATAACCTGATGTTTAATTTTTGACCTTGTCCCCTCCAGTCCAACACCAGAATCTCTGCATCATGGCCTCAATTTTCTGACAGTGCCCCCTAGTTCTGGACTCACCCACAAGAGGAAACATCCTTTCCACATCCTTTCCACATCCACCTTGACAAGACCTTTCAGGATCCTAGAAACTTTAATTGTGTTGCCCCTCACTCTTCTGGAAACAAGTCCAAACTTTTCGCATAACACAACCCACTCATTCCACTGATCAGTCTAGCAAATCTCATTTGATTCACTGCCAACATGTTCACATCCTTCCTTATATAAGGAGACCAAAATTGTACACAGTATTTGAGATGTGGTCTCACCGCTACCTTGTGTAACTGAAGCAGAACATCCTTCTATGTTCAATTCCTTTACATTAGAAACCTTTATATTGTCTTTGGACAATAGGAATACACCTGGCCAAAAACTTGGTCAAAGAGACAGATTTTAAGGACGGTCTTTAAAGGAGGAAAAGAAGATGGAGAGGGTTAGGGAGGGAATTCTGGAAGGCACGGACGCCAAGGATGAATTGATTAAAATGGAAGATTGTCAAGAGGCCAGAATTGGAGGAACGCAGTGGTATCAGTGGCTTGTAGGGCTGAGGGAGGTATGTGGAAATCCAGAGAGTGAAGTCTTGAAGGGATTGAAAAAAACAAATATAACAAAATCGAAGCTTTCATGAGCAGAAAGTAAGAATGTCCCAGACATCACATTGAAATTCCTGAGGGAGTGTACAGATGGGAAACAAACTCCTGTCTTATATTCAATGCAGAGGAGAAAGTGAGGGCTGCAGATGCTGGAGATCAGAGCTGAAAATATGTTGCTGGAAAAGCGCAGCAGGTCAGGCAGCACCCAAAAAGCAGGAGAATCGACGTTCCTCAGGAAGGGCTCATGCCTGGACCATCGATTCTCCTGCTCTTTGGATGCTGCCTGACTTGCTGCACTTTTCCAGCAACACATTTTCAGTTATATTCAATGCAGGACATTTAAAATAATCTCATCATCAGCATCCTCTTCAAAGGTCAAAGTAATTACTATCTGAAACAAACCAACCTCTTGTTCAATTTATTATTCTAACTATTTAGAAACCAATTTATGAGTGAATGATTGATCGGTAAGAAAGGGTCAATAACTTTACCAAATGAGTTGCCCTTAACTGTGTAAGAAAACTAGGTTGACATTAATAACGAGATGAGTGTTAACCTGCTGAGATATTTTTACCCGTGATAACTTGTGCTAAGTCAGTTCCAGTAACATAGGGCTCTGTACCCCCATGAGCAGGGGTCCAGGCTTAGCTGTTATTGCCATCCTCGTATCTATGAGAGAGAATGGAAGGAAGTAATTGATCTGTTTCATTTGGTGGGGATGAGGGAGTAGGGTCATTATTTGTCAGAATTATTGGAGAGCAGAGGACACTCATCAGTCTGCCATGTCTGTGCTAGCCCTCTGAATCAGCATTTCTCTTCACAAGCCATTCTTTAGCCTATTCCCCGTAACCCTGGAAATTTGCTCTTTTCAAGTAACAATCTAACTCCTTTTGAATGTGTCAGTTGAACCTATCTCCCTCACACTCTCAGGCAGCACATTCCAGATCAGAGTGGTGCTAGAAAAGCACAGCAGATCAGGCAGAATCAGAGGAGCAGGAAAATCGATGTTTCGGGCAAAATGAATGAAGGGCTGTTGCTCAAAATGTCGATTATCCTGCTCCTCGGATGCTGCCTGACCTGCTGTGCTTTTCCAGCACCGCTCTGATCTAAACTCTGGTTTCCAGCATCTGCAGTCCTCACTTTTTCCCAGCACATTCCAGACCCTGGTGTGTCAAGCACCCCACATCAAGCTGCCATGAGACAGCAGGGATTATTGCCTGCAGCACTGGCATCCATTGCCACGGTAACCAGTTGTGTTGATGATGGTGGTGGTAGTGGCGGTGAACACCAACTCACAGGAGGTGTCACCATTTCACCCTATCACCAGCAAGTGACCCCCTTCCCAGGGGTGAGACGCAGTGTTTCAGGCTGTCATTGTTAGCCTGTGAGCATCTTTGAAGCAAGAGCCTTGGGTGTTTCCTATGGTCATGTGGTTCCATATACCATCCAGATGCCCAAGGTCCTGGGTATCTGTCTGTTCCCATCCTGTGGACTAACCCGAGCCATCAGAGCTGCTGGGGTTTGATGATTGCTAACACAATTAGGAGCTCTGCCTTTGATAGGCCTGTTCGATCCTGGACATGTGAAACTCCCTGATCATTCAAATACCAGGAGGCGATGGCCTAGTGGTATTATCGCTCAACGTTTAATCCAGAGACCCAGGGAATGTGCCAGGGACCCAGGTTCGAATCCGACCACAATGGATGCTAGAATTTGAATCCAATAAAACTTTGGAATTAAGAATCCAATGATGGCCCACAAACCAATTACTAATTGTCAGGGAAAACCCCAGCTGGGTCACTGATGTCCTTCATGGAAGGAAATCCACCGTCCTTACCCAGCCTGGCCTATGTGTGACTCGAGACTCACAGCAATGGGATTGAGTGTTAACTGCAATCAGGAATGGGCAATACATGCCAGCCCAGCTAATGATACCCTCAGCATGGGACTGAATTAAAACTTAAGTTAGAAGATTTAGTTCAGTAAGGCATTCAACAAGTTTCCCCATGGGAGACTGATTACAAGATTAGATCTCATGGAATATAGGGAGAACTAGCCATTTGGATACAGAACTGGCTCAAACATAGAAGACAGAGGGTGGTGGTGGAGGGTTGTTTTTCAGACTGGAGGCCTGTGACCAGAGGAGTGCCACAAGGATCGGTGCTGGGTCCTCTACTTTTTGTCATTTACATAAATGATTTGGATATGAGCATAAGAGGTATAGTTAGTAAGTTTGCAGATGACACCAAAATTGGAGGTGTAGTGGACAGCGAAGAGGGTTACCTCAGATTACAACAGGATCTTGACCAGATGGGCCAATGGGCTGAGAAGTGGCAGATGGAGTTTAATTTAGATAAATGTGAGGTGCTGCATTTTGGGAAAGCAAATCTTAGGGGCTTATAGACTTAATGGTAAGGTCCTGGGGAGTGTTGCTGAACAAAGAGACCTTGGAGTTGCAGGTAGATAGGATAGTGAAGAAGGTGTTTGGTATGCTTTCCTTTATTGGTCAGAGTATTGAGTACAGAAGTTGGGAGGTCATGTTGTGGCTGTACAGGACATTGGTTAGGCCACTTTTGGAATATTGCATGCAATTCTGGCCTCCTTCCTATTGGAAAGATGTTGTGAAACTTGAAAGGGTTCTGAAAAGATTTACAAGGATTTTGCCAGGGTTGGAGGATTTGAGCTACAGGGAGAGGCCGAACAGGCTGGGGCTGTTTTCCCTGGAGCATCAGAGGCTGAGGGGTGACCTTACAGATGTTTATAAAATTATGCGGGGCATGGATAGGATAAATAGGCAAAGTCTTTTCCCTGGGGTTGGGGAGTCCAGAACTAGAGGGCATAGGTTTAGAATGAGAGGGGAAAGATATAAAAGGGACCTAAGGGGCAACATTTTCATGCAGAGGGTGGTACGTGTATGGAATGAGCTGCCAGAGGAAGTGGTGGAGGCTTGTATGATTGCAACTTTTAAAAGGCATCTGGATGGGTATATGAATAGGAAGGGTTTAGAGGGATATGGCCCAGGTGCTGGCAGTTGGGATTAGATTGGGTTGGGATATCGGGTCGGTATGGATGAGTTGGACCGAAGGGTCTGTATCCGTGCTATACATCTCTATGACTGTATGACTCTAAGATTCCCTCTGTTATGGAAAATGCCACTCTGTGAGTATAAATAGCCAATAATCTCATTGAATGGTGGAACAGACCAAGGCACTAAGTGGCTTACTCCTATTCCTAAAGTCTTATATATATGGAGGGATTGCATGTGTTAAACGGCCTTAAGGTTCATCCTCAAGACTTTGAATAGCACAAGATTCTATTAAATTAGAGATCACGTTGTACTTTCTGCTATCCATTATATTTTAACTTGTTGGCACTTGCTTGAGTTTATTCTTTTTTTGTGCTGGAGATTAATTCCCTTGATTTTGTCCTCCTGCTCTGGCCCCTACTGCTGCCTGTCTGTCTGCACATGGTGGGATAAGCTGCTCCCAGATCCCAGTAAGTTCTCTCCATGATCATCTACCAAAGAATGTCCCTCCCTGTGCCTCCCTCCCTCCCTCCCACTGCCGGTCATGTCTCTAGCCCTCAGTCTTCTTGCTTGGTGTTGGCATAGATAGGAAACGGATCAGATCCTGAAGAGGAATTGGAGCCACTGAGCAGAGGCTTTATTCCATACAGGCTGACGTTAAAATCATGCTCATTCCTAAACAAGGTTCTGAAAAAAAAACCTTGTGCCACTGTGGGTGGCACGGTGGTTAGCACTGCTGCCTCACAGCGGCAGAGACCCGGGTTCAATTCCCCCCTCAGGCGACTGACTGTGTGGAGTTTGCACGTTCTCCCCGTGTCTGCGTGGGTTTCCTCCGGGTGCTCCGGTTTCCTCCCACAGTCCAAAGGATGTGCGGGTCAGGTGAATTGGCCATGCTAAATTGCCCGTAGTGTTAGATAAGGGGTAAATGTAGGGGTATGGGTGGGTTTGCGCTTCGGCAGGTTGGTGTGGACTTGTTTGGCCGAAGGGCCTGTTTCCACATAGTAAGTAATCTAAAAAAAATCCCAAAGGAGTAAAGGCAAAATACTGGATGCTGGAAATCAGTAACCAAAACCGAAATTGCTGGAGAAATATCTATGGAGGGAATTAATGTTTCAAGTCCAATGTGACTGACATTTACTACCTGACCTGCTGAGTCTCTCCAGCATCATACCGAAACTAAGCTGGAACCCTATGCTTATCACTGATCCCCGAAACTCTCTTTCAATGCCACAGAGCTGTACAGACGGAAACAGACCCTTCTGTCCAAATTGTCCATGCCTACCATTTATCCTAACCAAATCTAGTCCCATTTGCCAGCACTTGGCCCATATCCCTCTAAACCCTTCCTATTCATATACCTATCCAGATGCTTTTTAAATGTTGCAATTGTACCAGCCTCCACCACTTCCCTTGGCCTCATGCTCACATTTCCCTCCCTTGCACAAGCTGTGAGATGGGAGTCTAGATTAGAGTGGTGCTGGAAAAACTCTAAACTCGACTCTGGTTTCCAGCATCTGCAGTCCTCACTTTTGCCCTGTGAGATAGGATGTGACTTATATAACAACTTAATTCCTTTATTTTCCAGTTTAAATTAAGAAAGACTTTAATGTTAACTATTACCTCATTTCTTTATTTTTCTACTTACTCTATGAATGTAATACAGTACTTTACTTTTTAATTTTGTTTCTTTTGTTATTTTGTACCTGAAGTTTTTGTACCTTGGCTCCTTTGTACCTGAGATGGTGCCATGTGTAGCAACATTAGACACTTTTCACTGCACTCCTGTACGTCTGAACATGAGGATATGTCACAATAAAATCCCATTCTAAAAATGTATTATACTGAACTAAACATTTATCTGATATGATGCAGTCCAGTGTTCTTCCCCCAGTTTATGGGCAGTTCCAGGAAGAGGTAAAAGACCATAGAGGCACTGTCGCAGGTTGCTAGCTGCCACTTCTATGATCGCCAACCAGAAATGGCCCTAGGCATTCCATCCACTAACCCCGGATGGATTCCGAATGAACTGCCCTGCTTTTCCATTGGTTTGTTCTGCCACGGCCTGGGGGTGGGGCTGCGGAGGTGGGTGAGGGTAGGAAAGTTAACGTTTTTAAATCCTGGTGGTAGTGTGATGAATGGCTCCACTGTCAACCACACTCCAGGCTTTGCTATTTTTGCCTTCTGTAACAAAGAGTTCCTCTTCGCTTCCCTCAGTCCCAGATTTGGATAGTTAAGTGGAAAGTAATATACTAACCTTGTCACACACTGCAAAGCAAAGACTGTCTCCAACATTAGCTATATAACCAACAACAAAGTTAAAAACCACATTACACCAGGTCACAGTCCAACAGATTTAATTGGAGGCACTAGCTTTCGGAACGATGCTCCTTCATCAGGGGGTGAAGAAGCAGCACTCTGAAAGCTGGTGTTTCCAAATAAACCTGTGTGTTGTGTGATTTTTAACTTTGTCCACCCCAGTCCAACACCGTCACCTCCAAATCCTAAATAACTATGACTGTCAGAAGCCTGTCCACCATCTACAAGGCACAAGTCAGGAGAGTGATGGAATACTCCCCACTTGCCCTGGATGGGTGCAGCTCTAACAACACTCAAGAAACTTTACACCATTGAGGACTTCCTCCAAAACTTCAACCTCTGTGAACTAGAAGGAGAAAGGGAGCAGTTGCATAGGAACTCCCATGTTCACTTGCACAGGGTTATTCTCTCAGACAGGATAAGGTATCATCTTCAGGTAATCTCAGCCAGTGTAGGAATTGAACCCATGCTGTTGGTGTTACTTTGTATTTGAAATGATTCATCCAGCTAACTGACCCCTTCTTAAGGTCTATGACCTGTCTAACAATTGTCAAAAAGGCTTTGTAAATGAAAGTCTTTATTTTCTTCACACAACAACAGGTTATACACCAACAGGTTTATTTGGAAGCACTAGCTTTCGGAGTGGTGCTCCTTGGTCAGGTGGTTGTGGAGCAGGCCTGTAGGACACAGAATTTATAGCAAAAGATTGCAATGTCATAGAGTTGAAATAATATTTTGAACAGACTTAGATTGCTGTTAAGTCTTTCATCTTTTAGAATGGGTTGCAGGTTTCAGTTCAGAACTTCTTTTAAGTCATATTCTTGAGATAACTTAAGGTTTTATTTTTTAAAAAGTGATACCTCAACTCAGACAATGCATTAAAGGTGTGAGGTAAGAATCTGTTTGTATCCCAATCTCGAGTCAGATGGGTTCTATTTCTGAAGTAGGAATTGATAAAAGATTACATGGATTGAATCCTTCTTTCTGTTTTCTACACTGCTTAGAGAACTGAGACAGCCTTGGCTGAGGGAATGGAGGACATTCTCCACAACTCCTTACATGTTCTCTTTGACCATAGCCTTTCTTCTCTGGGCTAAAGCTCCACTATCCAGTCCTTACAACCTGCTGTCAAGGAGCATTCTCGTGCCTTTTAGAAGAAATCATGGCTCAAAGTCATTTCCAACTCCTCACCCCATTCTAGATGGCAGTGTACCACCTAGTGAGGCCTTCACAGAGACAGATGTTTAAGAAGCTGCCTTTGGGATTGACAACCAGTTAAAGATGCAAGGCTGGTTTCCAAGGCTTCAGATGGCACTGGAAAGACAGTAGCCCCCTGGGGAGAGGGGAGGGTGCTGCTGCCTTAGGGGGACCATGCATATACCAGTGGCCACAGCCAGGGGCTGTTGATCTCTGTGGGTCTCCTGGGGAGATGTATGAAATAAGTGTCAGAGGACTTCAGGGGACTTTCACCAGCTGCTGGCAAACCACCTTTCAAACACTTTGTGCTGCAATGGTACTGTCCGTATCCCTGGACCATAAGTTCAAGTCCCACCTGCCCAGAAGTGTATGATAACATCTCTGAACAGATTGATTAAAAAAAAAGGTGAAACACTTCCCGAGCACTGACCAGTGCTCCACCAGGGCAATACTGCCCGTATGAGCAATCTACCCACAATTAACCAGTGAATTATTCGGTTTATCTAGCCTCTCTGCTAGGCAGATAAATATTGCAGTGATACTCTATATGAGAAAGAGAGTGCTGATGTGGTCTTGGACTGGCAGGTGCTTTATTGCAGAGCATGCACAAGTTTGATGATGACTGACTGACAGTTAACTGTCAAGCATTATTTAAATTTAAACCAGGCAGACTGAAACAGATCTTGGCATTGCCCTGAGAAATAAAAAGAAGAATGGCTGTTGCCTATCTTGTTAAGGTGAATAAGGCAGAGTTATGTGCTTTCTGTCTGCAAAGAATGAGACTCTGCATGTTAATACATGTAGCCAGTACACACGAGAGTGCCACATCGAGCATACTACCGACACTGTATAACATGGTTGTTTCTCCTTGACATTGGTATTCTTGTGAATTGTCCTGATGAACACAAGATAAAAGGTTTCAACAACATGGGACTTTTTTTTCAGCAATTCTCAAGTTCTGAACTTGCAAACAACTCTACAAGAAACATTGGCAGATCTCATCCTCTACAGTTCAGCAAGAGGAACTTATCTTTTAGCCATGAAAACAGGAAGTGCTGGAGCAACTCAGCTAGTCTGGCAGGATCAGTTGAGAGAAACAGAGATAAGGTTCCGTGATCCATTAGGAATCTTCCTTGAAGAAACATTAACTCTAAACATTAACCATTAAATATTAACTGATGCTGCTGAATTTTTCCAGCACTTTCTGTTTTTATTTCTAAACGCCATCCACCACAGTATTTGTTTTCATCTTTTTGTCAGAATCTCTTAACTGTTCATTAGTTGTCCTCTCTTATGTTTACACAGTGCTTTTAAAATGGAGAAATTAGCACAAATTTGGAAGTATGTAATTCCTGATTATATTTGCACATTCTGCGCTAATAGCTGTTGAATAAGCAATAACAGCATTAATAATAAGCTTCAGCATTATTGTGTGTTTGTAACACTTAGTCACAGGCTCACATTTAGTGGCATGGACAAAAGTTAGTCATTAATGCTAATTTGCTATCCTTCAACACATAAATATTTTCTAATCATTATATTCAGAGATGTTATTACACTCTTCTGGAACAAAATGGCTCCAAAGCCCAGGCCTCCTGGCTTGAAGGTAGAGACAGTACCTCTGTGCCTCAAGAGTCCTCCACAATTACGGTCAGAAATTAGAAATGCTGCAGCAGGTAACTCACCTCCTGACTCCCCGAAGCCTGTCCATCATCCACAAGACGCAAGTCAGGAGTCTGATGGAATACTCCCCACTTGCCTGGATGGGGGCAGCACCAACAACACTTGACACCATCCAGGACAAAGCAACCAGCTTGGTTAGCACCACATCCACAAGCATCCATTCCCTCCACCACCAACACTCAATAGTAGCAGTGTGTACCATCTACAGGATGCACTGCAGAGATTCACCATAGATTCTCGGACAGCACCTTCCAAACCCACGACCACCTCCATCTAGAAGGACAAGGGCAGCAGATACATGGGGACACCACCCCCTGCAGGTTCCTCTCTAAGCCACTCACCATCCTGACTTTGAAAATATGTTGCAGTTCCTTTAGTGCCGCTGGATCAAAATCTTGGGCATTGTGGGTCAATCCACAACAGGTGAGACCCAACATCTGGTCATCCTCAAAGGCTCTGCAGCAGTCTCGATCCTGTCAATATACTCTGTAACGAATTGACAACATTCAATGGCCTAATACAAGAACCACTTCTAGTTAGACCAGGAAGTGGTTTTCCTCTGTCTACAGACCTGTAGATCCCTATGCTTAAAGAGGATGGCAGCAGCAATGCTCCCACATGATGCTAACAGCTTCATACAGCCCAGTGGTCTGCAGTAACTTTGTTGTGAACCCGGGTCCCTCAACATTTGACCATAAGGCATCGGAAAGAAGTAGGCCATTCAGCCCATCATGTCCATGTCAGTGAGATCATGGCTAATCTGATAATCCTCAACTCTATTTGCCTGCCTTTTTCCTGTAAACCTTGATTCCCTTCCTGTCCGTCTCAGCCTTGAGTATATTTAATGACCCAGCCTCAACAACCTTCTGTGTTTACGAATTCCACAGAGTCACTACCTTCTGAGAAAAGAAATTCCTTCTCACCTCTGTCT
The DNA here is from genome assembly GCF_020745735.1 of Hemiscyllium ocellatum. NCBI lineage: Eukaryota > Metazoa > Chordata > Chondrichthyes > Orectolobiformes > Hemiscylliidae > Hemiscyllium > Hemiscyllium ocellatum. Next base: position 110,357,816 of record NC_083410.1, on the reverse strand, counting down.
TCACGGTATAATCCCTGATACTGAGATGATGCCCTCTGGTCCAAGACTCTCCCACCATGGAAAACAGCCTTTCTGCATCGACATTGTCAAGTTCCCTGAAGATTCTTGTACGTTTCTGTAAGGTTTCCTCCCATTCTTCCCTACTCCAACAAGGAGAAAGTGAGGATGGTAGACGCTGGAGTCTGAGTTGAAATGTGTGCTGCTGGACAAGCACAGCAGGTCAGGCAGCATCCGAGGAGCATAAACTCTTCATTAGGAATACTCCGACAAGTACAGGCCCAATCTATTCAACCTCTCCTGGTAAAACAGTCCCTCCCTATCTGGTATCAGCTGAATGAGTCTTCTCTGGACTGCCTCTAATGTCAGTCTACCTGCCTATAAATAAGGGGCTCAAAACTGTTCCCAGTATTTCAGCTGCAATCTTACTAGTACCTTGGATGGTTTTAGCAAAATGCTCCCTACTTTTCTACTCCATTCCCTTTGAACTGAATTAGCCAGTGTCTCTGGATTACCAGATCACCATGAAGCCACGATCTCCCCTACATGTCCAGTTATGATGGAGAACACTGATATTTGCAGCTGGTGGAGTCACAGATGAGGTATAATGGACGAACTCATCAGTGGAATGAAAAGAACATTTGAATATTCATCACAGCTATCACCTCTTCATGTGCTTTTCTCTCGACGTGTTGTTTGAGGGAATGGTGTGAAAAGCAGCCACCACAGATTTTAACTGGTGACAGACAAAGCGAAAAGCGAGAGATAGAATCAATGTGCATCACAACAAGTGATGCCATCCTGACTTTTTAAAATTAATGGCGCATTCATATCTTGAAAGATGGAAATACATTACTTTCACAAGCAGTTCGCATCCGCAGTGGATGTAAGTGAATGATAGATTTCAAATATGAGACGTGATGACTAGATTGAGATTTATGTGCAATTATGGGAGTAAGAGCTAATAAGTAATATAAAACATGTTCTGTTGCTTGAACTATTTATCTTACTAACCTTTAATGTTTTCTAGAATTAGCTTTCCACAAACCAGGCTTTTGTTGCATTTGATTATTCTCCAGTTACTGAGCCAAAACACCCCACAGTAAACAGATGGGTAAATCATGTGAATATTAATAAGTCCCAAGTGTGTTCATCAATCATTTTTTGATCTGTTAGTTGCTTTCGGCAGTTCTTTCTAATAGTTTGGGGCGAAAACCAATGGTGTTATAATGCTAGACAAACTAGCTGACGCTGTGTATCAGGTCACAGTGCTTTTCATTAACATCAGAATTACTGTCGGACAGAGCAATATCAAGATGTAGGTTACCACAGAAAGAATTAAAGAGATGGGTGATGTTTAGTTCATCTGAGCAATCTGCAGTCCTCTGTAGACACAGAAATTATGAACCCGCACCCATTCCAAACCCATCTGCTATCTGGAAGGACAAGAGTGGTAGAGACATGGGAACACCACCCCTGCAAGCTCCCCTCCAAACCACTCACCATCCCGACCTGGGATAAAATCACGATTTCTTTGCTATCACTGGGTCAAAATCCCAGAGCCCCCTTCCTGATAGTATTGTGGGGTACCCAAATCAAATACACTGTGGGGGTTTAAGGTGGCAGTTCATTACCAATCTCTCCAGGGGCAATTAGGGAGAAGTAATGGACCAACCAGAGATGCTTGCGAAATAATCTTTTAATAATTAAAGCAGGATTTGATAGTTGATTGCGATTGTAAAATGTGAATTGAGTCACAAGGAGGAGAGATTAGGCAATTGTTACAATAATGGCACATGGGCTATTGATTTGCAACTTCCATTATCTGATTTCAAAACCCGACAGCTTCATGGAGTCAAGTAAGTTTTGAAAATGACAAATACTGACCTAACATGGGGGTGGTGATGAGGGAGGGGGGGACATACGTATGGTTGGGTGTAGCGGTAGGGAGTTGGTGGCTGAAATTCAGCTCCTCATCCACTCAGTGGAGATGATTTTTGAGCTGCTGTGAAGAGGGGATCTATTCTGTGAGGAACGAATTGAGGAGCCTCCATTGTGCTGAGCTGCATTGTTGTACCACTAATGGCAGGTTGACCTCCCTCTCAAGATTGAAAATGTGTTGCTGGAAAAGCGCAGCAAGTCAGGCAGCATCCAAGGAGCAGGAGAATCGACGTTCCGGGCATGATCCCTTCTTCAGTCCTCACTTTCTCCTCCCTTTCAAGATTCTCAAGATGCCTCCAGTGGCCTGTCTTCACATATGCAGGCACCAGCAACATCCACACAAGCTCCATCCTGAAGGTGGGGGCGGGGAGGGGGGGGGTTGCGGGGGCAGCACCTGAGCACAACAGCTCCTCACACCAAATCTCCCATATCCTCCGCTAGCTCAGAGATTGCGACCTGATTCTAGTTCAGAGCCGGGAACACCCTTACATCAGTCAACCCCTCCCTGACACTACTCCAGGCCTGCCCAAGGAAGAAATGGCCTAGGCTGCTGGCACTCAAAGACCGGGTACCCACTGAGGCCTTGGAATAAAATGATCCCATGCTGTTGGCCATTAGTAGTTTCATACAAAAGCACAGGCAATCAGACAGGTTGGTCAGGGGCACTCGGTAAATTGGACCAAAGCTTGGAAGGGTCTACCACTGATATCAGACCAGACCTGCAGCCTATTGCTTCGGTTTCCCAGGGCTGTGATAACAACAATCACAGGCACCCATTTGCAATGGGGGTCGGGGGATTGATACCATGTAGGGTGGCATGATGGCTCAGTGGTTAGCACTATTGCTTCCCAGCACCAGGGACCGGGGTTTGATTCCAGCCTTGGGTGACTGTGTGGAGTTTGCACATTCTCCCCGTGTCTGCGTGGGTTTCCTCCAGGTGCTCCGGTTTCCTCGCGCACACCCAGAGATGTGCAGGTTAGGGTGGATTGGCCATGCTAATTTGGCCACAGAGGGATGTGCAAGCAAATTTTAGCAGGACTTGTCCACTTAATGGTGGGGTCCTAGGGAGTGTTGCTGAGTGAGGAGACCTTGGCGTGCAGGTTTGTGGCTCCTTGAAGGTGGAGTCACGGGTGGATGGGATGGTGAGGAAGGCACTTGGTATGCTTTCCTTTATTGGTCAGAGTGTTGAGTGCAGGAGCTGGGAGGTCATGTTGCGGCTGTGCAGGACATTGTTTGGGCCACTGTTGGAATATTGCTGGTCTCCTTCCTGTCAGAAGCATGTTGTGAGACTTGATGGGGTTCAGAGGAGATTTGCAGAGATGTTGTCAGGGTTGGCGGATCTGGGCTACAGGGAGAGGCTGGACGGGCTGAGGCTGTTTCCCCTGGGGCGTCGGGGGGTGAGGGGTGACCTTATAGAGGTTTACAGGGTTATGGAGGGGCATGGGTGGGATGAATGGACAGAGTCTTTTCCCTGGAGATGGGGAGTCCAGACTGGATGGCATGGGTTTGGGTGAGAGGGGAAATGTATGGAGGAGACCTGGGGGGCAACTTACTCACGCAGAGGGTGGTGCGTGTGTGGGGTGAGCCGCCAGGGGATGTGGTGGAGGCTGGTGCAGCTGCAACATTTGGGAGGCATTTGGATGGGTATATGAGTGGGAGGGGTTTGGAGGGATGTGGGCTGGATGCTGGCAGATGGGACTGGGTTGGGTTAGGGTGTCTGGTCAACATGGATGGGTTGGACAGAAGGGTCTGTTTCCGTGCTGTATATCTCTATGACTCTATGTGCGGGTCAGGTGAATTGGCCATGCTAAATTGCCCGTAGTGTTAGGTGCATTAGTCAGAGAGGAATGGATCTGGGTGGGTTACTCTTCGGAGGGTCAGTGTGGACTAGTTGGGCCAAAGAGCCTGTTTCCACACCGTAGGGAAGCTAATCTAATCTATGTGCAGATTAGGTGGATTTATCATGTAGAATGCAAGGTTACCGGGATAGTATCGGGGTGGGTCTGAGTAGGATGCTCTTTATTGGAGTGGTGTGGATCTGATGGGCTGAATAGCCTGCTTCCACACTGTAGGGATTCTATGTAATCAGAACTGGAATAGCATTTCTGTGATATGAATCCCCAGCGGTCAAGCCTCTCCTTAGGCCGCAATACAGCATGGCATGGAGGTCTCCTGGAGAGAGGGATCTCTGAGTTATATGACTGGACTTAGATATGCACAACATAAACCATTTCACCTAACAACATTTGTCAGAAATGTGTCAGTGGGGTGTGACTAGGCCAGCATTTACTGCCTAAAAGACACATTGCTGTGGGCCTGGAGTCACATGTAGATTAGACCAGGTAAAGACAGCAGGTTTCATCCTCTGGAAGGGACATTAATGAACCAGATGGGTCTTTACAATAATTGTCAGGGGATCCATGGCTTCCATTAGGCCAGCCCTTTATTCCAGATTTTGTTTAGAATTCAAATTTCACCATCTGCCATGCTGAAACTCAAGCACTTACTGCCTGAACATTAACCTAGGTTGTATGGATTACTGGTCCAATGACATTACCACTATGCCACTCTCACCCTCTGGCAGTACCAACGCACCCAAGAAACGCCCCCTTGACTTGAACAGACCATGTCCTTATAGACTTACAGTTCAGTGTGTGAAGGAACCCACTCCAAAATCTATCATTTTTCAACCCAAGCCTGGATACTGACTAGGTCTTGATCCATGTGAACATGGACTGCTTCAGTATTGGAGGAGTCACGAATGGTACAGAACATTTTATCCAATCAATAGTGAACATCTCCCCCCAGAGCAAACTCCTTAGTACTTCACTTAATTGATCTAGAATTTAGTGTATAATATTAAGTCCCTTTGGAATCCAAATAGGACGTAAACTTGATATTATAAACTATTTTGATGGTTGGCATAGTTCTTTTGGAATGAACCAGATTCCATTGTATTAGCTGTGGCTTTCATCAGAACATTTTGAGCTCCTGGCCCCATTCTAGAGGTTAGGAAGTGGCCTCTGTGCTGACACTCCAGGGCAGTGCTGCACTACAGGGAGGCAGCACTGTCAGAATGCCACCTTTTAGGAAACACAGGCAGCATCTGTGCTCCCAGGTGGATGTAAATAATCAGAGGTGAAGAATGGGCGAGCAATCCTCATCCTCATTGCAATACCGAGTCTCCAGCCAACACCTGTAAAACCGAGATATGGTGGGGATGATTGCATTGCTGTTTGTAGGAACAGAGAAATCAGGAGTAAGAGTTGGTGATTAGCTCCTTCAAGCCTGTTGTGCAGTAAGATTGTGGCTCAACTTTGTTGTGGTTTCCAATTTACATCTCCATGTAACCCCTGTCTCTCAAACATTCACCCAACTCAGGCAGTATTAAATGCAATGACCCAGCCTCCACTTGCTATTGGGGAAGAGAATTCCACTCTCTAACGACCCCCTCAGAGAAAGGAATATTCTCTTCAACTCTGTTCTAAAAGGGAGACCTCTTATTTTTAGTTTGGCCCCCTCGTCTCAAGAGGAAACATTCTTGGGGAATTCTTCCGTTCCTGTCCCCTTGGGACCTTGTAAGTTTCAATATGATCACCTCCTCATTCTTCGAAGCCCCAACTTGCTCAATCTTTCTTCATAAAAGAAGCCCTTCCAAAGATATTTATCAGATCCTGCTGTGTTCAAATTGGTCCTCACGTTACCCACAGTACAGCAGTGATTACATTTTGAAAAGCATTTCATTGACTTTGATGCATATTGGGACAACCTGAGGCTGTGAAAGACTCCCCATCAAGGGAATCCTTCCCTTCTCTGATGTTGATCGGTTTAATATTGATTGGCGATCCATATCGATGCCCACTTCCGTGAGATGTGTTCTTCACCTATAAAACAACCTTTCAACTGCATGGAATCCAAACAGGCTTTATATGGAGTCCCACAAAGCACTGTACTCTATCGAAGTGAGTGAAGAACAGAGACATTATTTTGAATATCAAGCAGTATGTTTTGCCAGTAGGTTTGGATTTCTCAATATATCCAAAATATTTGTGTAGTTGTGCCTTCCCCATCAAATCTCTGCCAGTGTCCTTCAGCAAATGCCTCAGGCTTTCATTTATCTGCACAAGAGGTGCTGTGATCTGTTTCTTTATCTTCTATAAATCACTTTTCTGACTGTGGATTTCTCAGATGTTTGAAAAGAAATGAAGCCGTAAAATGTACAATACAAAACAAAACGAGTAAATTATTTAAGAATTTCTATAAGAGTGTGTTTATTGTGAATGCCTTAACCAGGTGGAGCAATGGGTATCATGTGTACAGAGACTTTATCACAGTTAACTCACATGCCAGCCCCATGTGCACATTGCTCAAGTGAAAGATGAGGTGTTGCTCCCCCAGCCTGCACCTCGCCTTTTACTGAGGTACCTCACAGCGTTCAGGACCCAGCATTGAGTTTTAACAATTTTAGAACAGGAATGCCCTGTTCTTGGTCTGTCACCCATCTCCATAGCCCCACGTCCTGCCATGACATGGGCTGCTTTCAGCACAGGCAATCCATTTTCACCCCCTGATAGCCTCCTTTATCTCCCAGGGAGCTTCAATCCTTTAATAAAACAAAGAACTGCGCATGCTGAAGATCTGAGACAGAAACAGAAATTGCTGGAGAAACTTAGCCAGTCTGGCAGCTACTGTGGAGAGAAAAACAAAGTTAACATTTTGAGTCCAGAAAACATGTTCAAACCTCATGAAGTAATAGTTCCTTGGCCAAGTTGTCGAAACAAATGCTGTCTGATTGTTATTAAGACAGCCATTTGGCTGCAATGGAACTTGGTTTCCCTGACTTTATATTGTAGTTTATGATACAACCTTGGTTTCACTGTGACTGTAATCTGGTCCTCTGTCTATAAATGATATTTTTAAACATTGAAAATATGAGCAGTGGACCAGTCAGCCCTTCAAGCTTGCTCCTCCACTCAATATGCTCATGGCTGGATCTCCATCTCACTTTCCACCATACCCTTTGATTTCTTTAATATCTAAAAATGCAATCTCTTTCCTGAATATACTCCATGACTCCATCTTCTGAAGTAGTGAATTCCACAGTTTTACCATCAACTGACTGAAGAAATGCTTCCTCATCTCATGAATAGGAAAGGTTAAGAGGGATATGAGTCAAATGCAGGCAAATTGGACTAGTTCAGTTTAGGGAACCTGGTCAGCATGGATGAGTTGGGCTGAAGGGCCTGTTTCATGCTGGATGACTCTATGACTCAGTCCTAAATGGTCTGCTCCATTTGCCTGAGACTGCGTCCCTGGTGATTAACCAGGGAACCACACTCCCTGCATCCAGTCTGTCTATCTCCGTTAGAATTTTATACCTTTTAATTACATTCCCTCTCAAACTTCTAAACTGTAGTGAACACATGCCATGTTGAACTGATTTCTCCTTGTATGACAGTTCTGTCATCCCTGGTACTAGCCTAGTGAACCTCAGTTGCACTCCGTCAATGCCAAGTCTCTGTTGGGTTGGGGAACCAAAACTGCACGCAACATTCTGGATGTGATCTCACCAAGGCCCTGATGCACATCAGAGATTAAAACCAGTTGTTGACTTTGAAATTCATAGACTGTTGGACAATTAAGGATTGCATGTTCAAATTAAAGTTAAACTTTTTCAGCAGGGGTATCTAATTAGACATGGAGAAAAGACAGACCATTGAAATTTCTGTACAATTATAACATGTAGCCTGTCTTTTTCACCATTATTTTTATCAAGGCACAATATAATGGTGTATTTTATAACAGACTTTATTGTTCTTCTAATAATATATACATTTGGAAAATTATCTTGGCACAGAGGTTTTGCAGGGGTTATAAATTTTGGAATCTACAGCGTCTAATCAAGTAGATTATGTTATAACGTTTAATGTTTCAGTCAGATTTCAGATTTTTGTTGTAGTGTTAAACTTCAACTTTGAAGTTTAATATTAACACTCCTAAATGATGATAGATGCATTCATTAAACTAATACGACTGCGTTAGATTGGATTTGTTGGACATGATGGCAGAAAGTAACCTATTGAAAGCTGAATAATGTCCTGGGAGTTATAATCAAGGGTTTGTTGTCCTCTACATGTTATTGCTCAGGATGTAGATAAAGCACCACTTTAATTTGAAGAATTATGCTGTGCTATTGTTTAGAGTGCCCTTCATAAACTAAGGTTTTCACACACAAGAACACATTGTGAAATGTTTGAGTGCTGAAGTGTAATTATTTCTGTTACCTTTCATCTTCAGAGTTCACATAAACTTTAGCATTATATAACCATTAGATAGCCATTAGAATACAGCAACTATGATTCTTGAAGCAGCAACACAATGTTTGACTGTTTAAATATTTCTTTACACAACGAGAACACCTCCTTTCATGAATCACTAGAAATGTGTATTCACAGCCATTGGCATGCAGGATGTGTTGAAGTATGATATTCAACCGGGAAAAATATCAATTAATCAATGTCATATCTTGTATAATTATTGATAGCATACTCTAGTTCTCTGTACCTTGTACTGCTTTTGGTAGCATCTTGAGTTTCAACTGTGTAATGTACCATGTGTTGATAAAATCAGTGAAACATACAGAATATTAGGGTCAGAGGCTTTGTTTAGAAAATGCTTTCCTGGGATGTGGGTGAAATAACTCTAGCGAACCCGGTATTCAGTCACCAAGTTACGCTTTATTTACACGTGGAGCGTCCTTGACACTGATCCAGCTCCCTCCAAGTTCATTCTCAAAGTGATGTCTGACACTCCTGTTAATATCTGTCAACCAGGGCTCTCTGTTTAGACCAGATTAATAGCCCCAGTCAGGGAACTCATATTGTTGACCTTGTTACAGGAAAAGCCATCATTTATTACTTATCCTTAACTGCCATTGAACTAAGTGGTTTGCTAAACTAATTCAGAGGGGAGTTAAGAATCAACTCGTTTGTGGGTCTGGAGCTACATGTAGGCGGCCAGACATGGTAAGCATGACAGATTTCTTTCCTAGAAGGACACCAGTGAACCAGATGAACCTTTACAACAATCAATGATAGTTCTCACGGTCCCCATTACTGACGCCAAGTATTTTTCTGTTGGCTGAAATCATATACTTTCTTAGAACTGGTGTATTTAAGTCACTGTTCCAAACTGACTTTCTAACCTTAATAAAAACTTTCACAGAACTGATCAAAACTTATCTGTCTCTCTCCCTTTACTGAAAAACATCCAAATTCCAAAAATATGTTATGTGAGTTTTATCACATCTTCGATGGCTTACATAAACATTCCTACACCGGTGAAATACCCTGCTGGATGGAAACTGACATCAGTGCCTTGAGAGGTCTTTTAATTACATGCCCAGAGTATTAAACCCAGGCTTCTGGAATATTAGCCCAGTGGTATTACCATGACACCACAATCTCCCTCAACCTGCTTTGCTTTCTGTGACACTCATTGCTTATCTTGTTTTGTAAATTGATGACTGGATTCCCCACAATCGAGCCATTGCTGAATGAGATCACACACTGACTATTCTATCCACACCAAAAGTCCAGGCACCATTCAAACTGTATTCAATTCCATCCAAAACAGCAAAGATAAAGCGAGCGTGAGAGAGGAGAGGGATAAGTGCACCAAAACATGAGCCCAGTCATTTCAAAATTATGTTTGAAACAAATTTCAGGCTTCAAACGGACCAAGAGGGGAGAAAAAGGTCTGATTTTTGTTTCTTATGCTCTACTTTACAATAGCTGCACAAGATCTGACTGTTAAATGCCAATTGTGCTGAAAGTGTATACACTGCCTAACCTCACTGCCTCAGAATCAAGACATATGTCATCCTCAAAATGTTACTTCGAGATCCAGTCCGGAAGAACTTAAATTTTAAATTATTTTTCCCTTCAAATTTGCACAGTGTGTTGATGAGAACTCTGAGCTGCGGTATATCAATGATGTAATCGCTGATCCAAGATGGATTCAGCCTCATTCATCATCTCCCACAGCCGGTAAGCCTTACATCATTCACACAGGGGATAATCTTGCTCTCTCTGGAGCTTATGGTCATTGGAGATTCATGTATGCGCTGTGCTACAGTCCCTGAGCCACAAGCAAGCCAACCATTTGGTCTTGTCTACTTGAAATTTAAGGAAATGACAGGTCACTCATTCACTGCCCCTGCTTCATGTCACTATGTGACCATTCTTAAGTTTTTTGCATTCGCCTTGACATATCTTTTATCATTTAATTTGTCGCACTGAATGCTTGAAAGATCTGTTCTTCCCATTCTTAACTCTTTTCCTCCCTGTTCACTGGAGAATGGTTGTACTGCTGCAACATGCGGGAGATGTTTTGGTCATCCTCAGAGAGGATACAAGCACTAGAGCGGAATATTGTGCTTTGTACTGTTCTATTCTATAATGAATCTCACACTAAGCCCTGTTCACCCATTATCCCCATGGTGCTGCCTATATTAGAATACTATCCCAATGACTCCTCAACTTTTACACTCTCATCCTTATTTGCAATTCCTTCCGATCTCATTAATCTCCTCCAGCTGCAGTAAGCCTCTGAGACCTCTGCATTCCTTCAGTTCTGGCCCCTTCTTCATCCTTGATTTTAATTATTGCACGACTAGTGCCAAGTGCCTTCAATTCTAGATTAACCTTCCTAAACCTCTCCATCACTAGTTTTTATCTCATGTTCTAGTGTTGATTCTTGGCATGGCAGAACTGATGTATGAGGAGAGAATGAATTGGCTAGAATTGTATTCTCTGGAGTTTAGAAGAATGAGAGGAATCTCATAGATACCTTTAAACTTTAACAGGGCTAGATAGGTTAGGGTTAGGGTTAGGGTTAGGGTTAGGGTCAGGGTTAGGGTTAGGGTCAGAGTTAGGGTTAAGATTAGGGTTAGGGTTAGGGTCAGGGTTAGAGTCAGGGTCAGGGTCAGGGTTAGGGTCAGGGTTAGGGTTAGGGTTAGGGTCAGGGTTAGAGTCATGGTTAGGGTTAGGGTTAGGGTTAGGGTCAGGGTTAGGGTTAGGCTTAGGGTTAGGGTTAGGATCAGGGTTAATTAGGGTCAGGGTTAGGGTTAGAGTCAGGGTTAGAGTCAAGGTTAGGGTTAGGGTTAGGGTCAGGGTCTGGGTTAGGGTTAGGGTTAGGATCAGGGTTAGGGTCAGAATTAGGGTTAGGATTAGGTTAGTTGCAGGAAGGATGGGGGAAGCCAAAACCAGTGGTCATAGTTTAAAGATTGGTGGAAATAGTTTTAGCACCAAGATGAGAATCTTCTTCACCCAGAGAGTGGTGAGCTTGTCCAATTCATTACCACAGAAAGACCAAAGCATTATGTGTTTCCAAGGAGAAAGTTGATATATCCTTTGTGGCTAATGGGATCAAGAGATACAGGGGATGGAATGATTAGGGATTTGAGTTTAATGATCAGCCGTGGTCATACTGAATAGTGGAGCAGGCTCTTTGGGTCAAATGGCCTATTCCTGCTCCTATCTTCCATGTTTCTACATTAACATCTCTCCATTTGACCAATTTAATGGTCACTTGTCCTAACGTCTCTTAATGAGCTTCAGTGTCAAATTTGATTTGTTAACTGCTCCAATGAAATATTTTGGAATGTTTAACCACAGTTAAGGAAATAAATGGATGGAAGGTGTTGTTGTTACCAAATATTAAGACTAATTTAAAAATAATTGGCTGCAAACGTCAAGAGTTAGAATTTCCAGTGGGGCTTTGGTCTCTGATGATGGGTGTGTCCAGACCATCTATTTTGGCAGGGAGAGAAAGTGAGGACCTCAGATGCTGGAGATCAAAGTCGAGAGTGTGGTGCTGGAAAAGCGCAGCAGGTCAGGCAGCCTCCGAGTGGCAGAAGAATCGACACTTTGGACGTAAGCCCTTTGATACTTGTGCCAACTAGTCGGAAGGACCTCCTTTTTGGCTGCCTCTGTAATTACCGTATTACTAAGGATGGTGGGTGAACCCTGATGCTACAGTTCACCCAGCGGTCTCACTGTGATATCAGGCCAGCAATCCCACTGGCACATCTCGCAGCTGCTGAGGCAGGTTGGCAAACTGAGGTGAGGGCACCTCAACATGGAGATGCTCTCCATTTTCAACAGGAATTGAATGAAATAAAGTGAGCCATAGCTGGAAGAATCATTGGAGGGTAGGAAAGGCCCTCCACCATCCTAGTGATGGATTGATCTACAGCCTAAATTCTCCACAACTATGTCATTAGGGAATTCTCCACTGCCAATGACCACTGAGCCTGTCACTGAGACAGCTTGTGAACTGGGCTTGGGGGGTGAGTGGTGTTGGTTCCTGTGGGCAGCTTCAATAGTTCATGTGAACTGTGTGGTAGGAAGGGCAGGAGATGCCATGATGGTGGCACCAATGAAAATGTCCCCTTAATTCCCCTCATTGCCTGCTTATCTATCAGCCTCTGTGGAACAGGCAGCTAAGGTATTTCTCTGTCCATTCTTGAAAATGTCCGTTAGAGGCAGGAATAAATCAAAGACCCATCCTGACATGGCTGCATCCATTTTATTCATTCATGGGATGTAGGTATTGCCAGCTGCACCATCATTTATTTTCCATCCTTCGTTGCCCTTGTAATTGTATGGTTTCATTAGTAGCAGTGGGGTTTACCAGCAATAGTTAAACTTATTGAGGATAGTATGGTTGATTAATTAAAAATAATTAAGCCAGAAATATGTAAATTAACATACAATAAGGATGACAGGGTGGGTGATGTATTGGGACTGTGGTACGTTGGAGCTGATGGCTGCCAGTCTGATTTAAGGGAAGTCCATCTGCAGTAAGTGTCTGTGGTTGTGTGGGCTTTGGCTTTGAGTCAATTGAGCTGCAACCTGTTCTACAGGCACTGTGATCCATCAAGGAAGGGGAACATTAACTGAGGGTAGCCACACCCCTTATTGTTTGATTTGTGATGATACTATGGCATTAAGAGGTGTACCTTGTCATTTTTTTTTAATGAAGAAAGGTTGGGACAGCAGTCTGCTCCAAATCAATAACATAAACAGCTTGTAAGGCCTTGGGGCTTTTTCCTTAAAGTTGAAACAGTAGAAGCAGCATGAATGGGTGGGGTCAAGCTCCCACAGAACTAGGATCTTTAGTTTTAGCTTTCAGCAATTGCTGGGGCCTTGAAGCTGGATATGGAAGCTCTTTTTCTTCTCTCTGTTACAGTTAAAACCTGGGGTTCTCTTCCTGCTGCCAGAATTGCATGTGAGACAATCTACCTTATTGAATTTGCATTTGCCTACAGTGTGTTACTACATTGGAACAGTTCAGAAGTAATAGTTAATATAGATATTATTTTGTTAAGCATTTTGATTGAGTTACAGTTAAGACAGCTGTTTTCTTTTTATTTTGTTTTAAGGACAGTGTATGAATAGAGTGTGTGTTTGTTTCAAGCCTGGTAATTTGACCAATTGAATAGCATCAGGAACATAACTCCTTACACTTGCCTTTAAAACAAAAACAGTTATTTTAATATATTTTGAGGGGGATTGGTCTGGTTGGGATGTGAGACAGGAGAGACTGCATGGCAGTGATTAAGACAAGTTTGAGGACCATGAAGGTGAAGTGGAGCAGCGTCAGACCTAGCAAGGACCCGACATGTTCCTGGCTTTTATAGATGATATGGATGAGAGCAGGGACTGCAGGGTGGAGGAGTGAACTACCCATAGCACTGTGGTAAGGGAAGCCATTCAAATGGAGTAGTAGGTGGGAATGTTTTGGAAGTCAAGTGATTGGCACAGTTTGTCTAGAGCTGAGAGCATTAGTCTAGATAGCCATGTTGCCTGCTAGGTGCTAGAGTTTCAGAACATTTTCTTAGGGATGGATACAACATATGAAAGTGGATGGATCTAATGGTCATGGACCACAATGGTGCCAACCACATCGTTAAAACTGGGAAAGAGTGCCTAATTAGGAATTGGTGAAAAATCACACAACACCGGAATGTAGTCCAACAGTTTATTTGGAAGCACTAGCTTTTGGAGCGCTGTTCCTTCATCAGGTGGTTGTGGAGTATAGGATCATAAGACGCAGAATTTATAGCAAAAGGGAGCTGTAATAATATATTGGTGGCTCGGTGATTAGCTCTGCTGCCTCACAGCGCCAGGGACCTGGATTCAATTCCAGCCTTGGGTGACAGTCTGTGTGGAGATTGCACATTCTCCCCGTGGCTGCATGGGTTTCCTCCCACAATCCAAAAATGTGCAGATTAGGTGAATTGGCCACACTAAATTGCCCGGGGTGTGTACATTAGGTGCTTTAGTAAGTGTTAAATGGAGAGCAGTAAGATAGGGAAATGAGTCTGGGCAGGAAACTCTTCGAAGGGTTGGTGTGGACATGTTAGGCTGCAGGGCCTATTTCCACACTGTAGGGATTCTATAATCTATCACAAATTCAGATTAAATCTTTCATCTTTTAGAATGGCATATGCTAGTTTCAGTTCTTTAATATGTAAATTCCAGAACTCCTTCTCAAGATAACTTTGCCTGAGCTGAGACGGCACCTATTGTTAGAATAGCTAAAGTTAGAGAGTCTGTCGGAGTCCCAATGTTGAGTCGGACTGGTTCTATTTCCGAAGTGGGATTTACAGAATCTTACATGGATTTATGCAGTTTTTGAGCTCCAAACCATAATTAGGAATTGCGAGCAATTAGAGATAAATCAGACAGTAGAACCTTAAAGTTAATAATCTCTAGATTATTATCTGAACCACAAGCAAATTGGCAAGGGGTAAATAAGGTTAGAGAGATGACTCAAAGACCGGTGCGGAAGAAATGTGTTTCAATTTGGGAGGCAATGGCAAAAATGGACAAAATGGGAGCTGTACTGTGGGGACCAGCTTAATTTGAACATTTTTGGGAGCAATATTCTGTTGAGTTTTATAACTAGGGCAGTAGAGAGTGCTTTAGTGTGGGGAGGTTGGGTGGGGGGGGGGATGGATTGCAAAAGGAGATGTCGTAAATCAAAGAGAAAAAAGGGGCATAGGAGTAGGGTAATTATTTGGTTAATGATAGAAAACTAAGCATTGTTGTCAAAATCCAAGAGGACCCCAGAGCTGCTCTCTCATTAGGGAAAGAAAGAGAGATGTCTGGTGGTGAGTTTAAGCTAGGATCACCATGTCTCAGGTGAAGGGTGAGGTTGAGAAGGTAGGACTTTCATGGCGACACCAGCTGATGCAGGAATTAATTCCACACTGTTGGCATCACCTTGTGGCACATCCAGCAAACTGGACAATGGGTAATGATAACCAGAGTGCAGTAGGCGATGTACACTTTTGAGTGCAGATCAGTAATGAAGGGATAAAATAAATAATTGCAGATGTTGGAAATCTGAAACAGAAAGTGCTGGAGAAACTCAGCAAGTCTGGCAGCATTTGTGGAGGGAGGAACAGAGGTAACGTTTCAAGTTCAGTAGAAGTTATGAAGAAAGCACGTAGAAAAGATCTTGTGCACTATTTCTGGAAAGTGTGAATTCCTTCAGGTAACCTGGTTCATTTTTATCCCTCAGCCGCAAAAACAGATGATCTGATCAGCATCATTTTGCTGTTTGGATGGAGTTTGTGCACAAATTAATTGCTGTGCTTCCTACATGACAACAGAGGCTACACTTCACACAGCGCTTGGCTATAATGCCATACAAAACATCCTGAGCTGGTAAAAGGCTCTATAAAAATGCAAATTTTTTAACCAATTGGATACATACAGGTCGCTTTGAACAAAAGCAATTAATAAGAAGTGGATTCATTGTTTAGAAAAATTAGTAGGCTGATATCTGTTGAAGATTGGTTTGAAGACGATGGAACTGAAAAAGAGCATGATCAAATACCCTGTGGATGCAATGCTTTCCTGCTGTTGTGGTGATAAATATATCATCTGTGCAATAAATAGTATTGATTTTAGAGTTGAATTATATCCTGGAATGTTATCCCCTCAGGGTCTGAGAAATTTCAAACTATATCCAAGCAGAGCGAATATTGTACATGCTTTATGCAGGAACCTAATTTGATAAATTAAGTAATCACATCCTGTTCCACCCAGGTTTGCTCTGCAAAATTGTTTAAATGTAGTGTAGCATTCGGGTGGCATACTATTTAGACAGGGTCCAGCTGCTGTTAAATGTTAAGATTTATAACAATGACAACAAAGGAGATATAATGAATTTAAAATCCATGATGCTGGGTGCAGCTGAATTTTTTTTTAAGGTGACAAGCAGCGCAGTGTGAGAAACAAAACCCGTAGCAATCCTGCCTTAGATACTCAAACACAAATTCAAACCAGAGAATTCGAAAGCTCTGGGAGCTGCAATATTTATTTAAAATAACTTAGTTTATTAAAATCTGAGTTGTCCACATTATGAAAAGGATTGGCACTTGAATTTAGGATTTTAAAAATTGACAGCTGATTATCAAAGCACCGAGTTTCGTTTAATTTTCAGGGTGAGACAGGCATTAATTTCTAAACTAAAGTTAACAAGATCACATGGGGTACAAGGAGAGCTAGCAATTTGGATACAGAACTGGTTTGAAGGTAGAAGACAGAGGGTGGTGATGGAGGGCTGCTTTTCAGACTGGAGGCCGGTGACCAGTGGAGTTCCACAAGGATCGGTGCTGGGTCCACTAGTTTTTATCATTTACATAAATGATTTGGATGTGAACATAGGATGTATAGTTAGTAGGTTTGCAGGTGGCAATAAAATTGGTGATTGTAGTGGACAGCAAAGAAGGTTACTGCAGATTACAATGGGATCCTGATCAGATGGGCCAATGGGCTGAGGAGTGGCAGATAGAGTTCAATTTAGATAAATGTAAAGTCCTGCATTTTGGAAAGGCAAATCAGGGCAAAGCAGTACTTATGCACTTTACAGTAAGGTCCTGGGGAATGTTGCTAAACAAAGAGACCTTGGAGTGCAGGTTCATAATTCCTCGAAAGTGGGGTCCCAGGTCGGCAGGATAGTGAAGAAGGCATATGTACACGTGCCTTTATTGGACAGTGCATTAAGTGTAGGAGTTTGGGAGGTCATGTTGCGGCTGTGCAGGACATTTATTACAACATTGGAATACTGCATCCAATTCTGGTCTCTCTGCTATAGGAAGGATGTTGTAAAACTTGAAAGGGTTCAGAAAAGATTTAGAAGGATGTTCCAGGGTTGGAGGGTTTGAGTTATAGGGAGAGGCTGAATAGACTTTGAGCTTTGACAAAGGGTCAGTTAGACTTGAAACGTCAGCTCTTTTCTTTCCTTACAGATGCTGCCAGACCTGTTGAGATTTTCCAGCATTTTCTCTTCTGGTGAATAGGCTGGGGCTGTTTTCCCTGGAGCATTGGAGGCTGAGGGGTGACCTTGCAGAGGTTTATAAAATCATGAGGGGCACGGATAAGGTAAATGGACAAGATCTTTTCCCTGGGGTGGGGGATTCCAGAGTAGGAGGGCACAGGTTTTGGGTGAGAGGGACAAGAGTTAAAAAGGACCTGAGGGGTAATGTTTTCATGCAGAGTGTGGTGCATGTATGGAATGAGCTTCCAGAGGAAGTGGTGGAGGCTGGTACAATTATAACATTTAAAAGGCATCTGTATGTGTATATGAATAGGATGGGTTTAGAGGGATAGGGGCCAAATGCTGGCAAATGGAACTAGAATACATAGCATATCTGGTCAGCATGAACGAGTTGCTCTGAAGGGTCTGTTTCCATACTGTACATCTCTGTGTTTTATCTTAGCCTGCCTGGCACCCTCTCCTCATTCCTAATGAAGGGCTTATGCCCGAAACGTCGAATTTCCTGTTCCTTGGATGCTGCCTGACCTGCTGTGCTTTAACCAGCAACACATTTTCAACTGTGATCTCCAGCATCTGCAGACCTCATTTTTTACCCGAACATCTCTGTGTTTAGGTTGGTATGGGGGCTCAGTGGTTAGCATTGCTGCTTCACAGCACCAGGGACCGGAGCTCAATTCCAACCTCAGGAATTTGTGGAGTTTGCGCATCCTCCCTGTGTCTGTGTGGGTTTCCTCTCAGATTCCAAAGATGTGCAGGTTTTTTTAGATTAGATTACTTACAGTGTGGAAACAGGCCCTTCGGCCCAACAAGTCCACACCGACCTGCCGAAGCGTAACCCACCCATACATTTACCCCCTACCTAATACTAGGGACAATTTAGCATGGCCAATTCACTTGACCCGCACATCTTTGGAATGTGGGAGGAAACCGGAGCACCCGGAGGAAACCCACGCAGACACGGGGAGAACGTGCAAACTCCACACAGTCAGTCGCCTGAGGCGGGAACTGAACCCGGGTCTACTGGCGCTGTGAGGCAGCAGTGCTAACCACTGTGCCACCGTGCCGCCCTTAAGGTTAGGTGGATTGGCCGTGCGAAGTTGGCCCATAGGGTCCAGGGATGTGTGGGTCAGGTGCGTTGGTCAGAGGTAAATATAGGGTAGGGGAATGGGTTACTCTTCAGAGGGTCAGTATGGACTTGTTGGGCCAAATGGCCTGTTTCCACCCTGTAGGGAATCTATAACTCTAGATGCTGTCAGACCTGCTGAGTTTCTCCAGCAATTCCAGATTTTGTCCTTTCCAACTTTGATGGACAGTTACTAGGGGGCGGGGACTAACCCTAGCAACGGCGCAGCCAATAGAAGACGGCGTCGACGTTGTCCCCAGCCAATGGGTGAACGGGAGCGGCCCCTTAAAGGGGAGGGGGCGGCGTCGGCGGGTTTTTATTTTCATCGCAGGCGGCGGCAAGATGGCGGCGCGGCCCCGGAGAGCGGCGCCGGGGACCGAGTGAAGGATGAAGAGGGAGGCGAGCCGCGGCGGCGGCGGCAGCAGTAACGCCAGGCCGAGGCGGACGCGGCTCCACCCGAGCCCGGGGCTCGCCGGCGAGCGAGGGGCTGGCCCCGGGTTGACTCCCCCGGCCCGGGCTGGCAGGCTGAGCCGAGGCTCCAGGTCTGCAGCTAGGCCCTGGGCCCCTGAAGGTGAACACTGGCCCAACCCCCCCCCCCCCCCCCGGCGTCCTCCCAGGCCCAGTATTACCCTTTCCCCATTCCCCCTCCTCCTTCTCCGCCCTGTCTCACCACTCACTCACTATCCCTCCCTCTCTCTCTCTCTCACACTCACCCTCTCTCCCCCTCACACTCTCTCCCTCTCACTCTCTCTCTGCCACTCACACTCACACACTCTCTCACTCACACACTCTCTCTCTCACACACTCTCTCTCTCTCTCTCACACACTCTCTCTCTCCCTCTCACTCTCTCTCTCTCTCTCTCCCTCTCACACTCTCTCTCTCCCCCTCACACTCTCTCTCTCCCCCTCACACTCTCTCTCTCCCCCTCACACTCTCTCTCTCCCCTCTCACACTCTCTCTCTCCCCCTCACACTCTCTCTCTCCCCCTCACACTCTCTCTCTCCCCCTCACACTCTCTCTCTCTCTCTCTCTCCCCCTCACTCTCTCTCTCTCTCTCTCTCTCTCTCTCCCCCTCACACTCTCTCTCTCTCTCTCTCTCTCTCCCCCTCACACTCTCTCTCTCTCTCTCTCTCTCTCCCCCTCACACTCTCTCTCTCTCTCTCTCTCTCTCCCCCTCACTCACTCACTCACACTCTCTCTCTTTGTAGAGAAACACAGGGACATCCACCCCCCATCCCCCCCAAAAAAACTCTCTGCTACAGCCACAAAATAAAACTGGGAATGAAAGAACTGTATTGGCAATAATAAAAACTGAAAACCAAAACTGGAACTTAAAAAACGTTGGGAGCACAAGAATAGGTCTGGGAAAAAAAATTGGAAGGCAAAAGTCTGGGGCATACAGAAAATATTTGGAGCAAAAGACTTACAAAAATTGGGAGCATATGACCAGGTCTAAGTAAATGTTGGGGGCAAAAGACTCTGGCTCAAAAAAAAACCTCAGCACTGGAATAAGAGGAGGAGGGATGAGAGCAACCAATGTTACAAATTCATAATGTCCACCGATAATAATTGGAATGAAATCAAACTATATTTGCAGCAAAACAAATCAGCATCCAAAGCTGGGGCCAACAAAAACTCGGGACAAGAAACTGGGATGGTAGGACGCTTGAGTGAAAATAAAAATAAAACTTGGTGAAAAAAGTGCTGCCCATTAGGAACTGAGAATAACAAAATTAGGATCAAAAAGCCAAAATGTAAGAAACATTGTAATCAGCAAAAGCTCTGGGGTGTGAAAACTGGGAATAAAGATCTTTTAGAGCAAAAGGAGGGGAAGAAAAGGGAATAAAAATCCATGTTAGCAGCCAAAAACAGAAATAAGACCAGCATCAAAACTGGGAGCAAAAAGACTAGGTGAAAATGGAGGGATAACAATGTTGGAGAGAAAAAAGGAAAGATATAAATAGAGTGAAAACTGGCAGAATGAAAAACCTCAGTCAAAAACCAGAAAGCCAAAAGCTTAGAGTAAATTATACTGCATTGACAGCAAGAATATGAAGTAGAAAAACCCAGGACAGCAATTATTGTATGGGCAAGATTTGCACGTGTATCTGTTTGGACACTTCATTTTATAAAAGAATGTTTTCTTTCCTCCGCAGATTGGATTAATTGAAAACTCTGCTGTGCAGACAGTTTTTACACCCATTGCCCCTGTGCTCTCTGGACTGCATTGTTCTCCTAGTTCAATAATGCCTTGCTCTTTTCCAATCTGTCCGTGATTATGCTCTTCGCTCTTCTTAACTTCTCTAGACCCACAGCTCCCTGAGATATTTCTGTTCTCCAGTGTATTTTGCCGATGCTGGCCTGTTCAGCTTTCTTAATTTTAATTGCTCCACCATTAGCTGTCATGCCTGGATCCTATGCCAAGCAACCCCCCTCCCCTAGACAAACCTGTTTAGCTATCTCTACTGTTGTAATACATCTTTTAAGACCCACCTGTTTGTCTTGGTCACAGCCTGTTATGACTGTTAAAAAATTACACAATACCAGGTTATATTCCAACAGGTTTATTTGGAAGTACAAGCTTTCGGAGGTTTGTTCAATATATCACATCAGTTGTATGACACTATGATCTTTTGGTATAAATTCTGTGTCCTATGATCCTGCTCCGCTAGCTACGTAATGAAGGAACAGTGTTCCAAAAGCTTGTATTTCCAAATAAACCTGTTGGTCTATAACCTGGTGTTGTGTGATTTTTAGCTTTGTCCACTCCAGTCCAGCACCGGCACCTCCAAATCTTATGATGATACCAGATTTTATCTGATAGCCTACCTGTGAAACAGCTTGGGATGTTTTAGCGTGTAAGAGTATTATATATAAATGCTGTTTACACAATGCCAAAGGCCAAAACAGGGCATGGTAGGGAGAAGGGTAGCCATGGGGCAAACTATCATTGTAGGACAAAAGTAAGTCAGGGAAAATGCAAAGAATAAGGGAGACGTCTTAAGTCTAGATTAAAATCAGGAAACGCTACTTCCTGCTTAGGGTGGTAGAAAGTTGTGAAAAACTCTCCCACAAAAAAAAGTAGATGCTGCTTGAACTAATAACTCCAAAATTTTGACATTGCTAGATTTCTGCTAGCCAGAAACATTAATGAGACTAGAGGAAACTAAGACATGATCTTGTTAATCATTGACTGATCATTCTTGAGAGCTGAATAGCCTGTCCCTTTTGAGTTGTTAGTGTCTGTGAAAGGGTGTGTGTGTACAGTGCAATGGGGTCTCCTGTAATGTGACATGAACCCAAGGTCCTGGTTAAGACCCTCCCTATGGGTACTGAACTTAGCTATCAGCCTCTGCTCAGCCACTTTTCACTGCTGCCTGTCCTGGAGTCCACCTTGGAGGATGGTCACCCAAAGGTCTGAGGTCGAATGTCCCAGACAGCTGAAGTGTTCTCCAACTGGGAGAGAACACTCCTGTGTGTTAATTGTGTGGTGCCCATTCATCTATTGCCATTGCCTCTGCTCAGTTTCACCAATGTACCGTGCCTCAGGTACCTTGCCTGCACTGTATGAGATAGACAACATTGGCTGAGTCACATGAGCACTTGCCACATACATGGTGGGAGGTGTCCCCACGTGTAATGGTGGTATCCATGTCCACACTCTGACATGTCTTGCAGTGTCTACCTTGACAAGGTTGTATGGTCTTGTCCTAAAGGCCGGGCAGTTTGCTATGAACAATGATCTGTTTGAGGTTTGATGGCTGTTTAAAGGCGAGAAGTGGAGGTGTGGGGAAGGTCTTGGCAAGGTGCTCATACTCCTGTAACTTTGTACACCCCAGTCCAACACTGGCACCTCCAAATCCAACTTATGACTGAAGTGGGAAGGCTGGTGAGCAAAGTAAGAGAAATTAAACCTTGGCTGATGAAGGCATGTGTGATGGTTTCGTCACGTGATAGTGATGACATGGAAACAAGTGATGATGCAAACATTCTATGTCCTTTGATGTGATAAAGATTATGCATATGGTTTCAGTTGTAAAGCAATCTCTTGATAAAGGAAGCTTAAAGTTTACAAACTCCTTTGTCATGATAGTAGCTCAATCATCTTAACAGCTGACAAGAGGGAGAGGCTCTAAGTGACGTATATACATCAGCAGGCAATCACAGTAGATAAAAGAAGGTTTTATCTACTGTGATGACTAGTTTAGGCATATTCATCAAGGTTTTACCTAGACATTCATTGTGCAAATACATGCTGTGGGAGACCTCAGACTCATCTGCAGTTCATCCTTTATCTGTATTACTCTCATCAGGAGCGGGAAGGAAACATATAGGAGTGAATAGTATACAGGCATACTTTTAGTGTGGTAGTAGTGTTCTTACCTCTGGGCCAGAAGATCTGCGTTCAAGTCCCGACTGCTCCAGACAACATATCTGAGCAATTTGATTGAAATACTTATAAATGTACTTTTCACTCTTTAAAATGTAACCATTTGCCATTAATGTCCAATTTTCCATCTAGTTCGTTGATCTCCCTTTGTCTTGGAGTCAAGAGTGTCTGAATTCAAGCACCCACGATATAAAATCATGTGGGGTGTAGATAAGGTTAATGGTGGATGTCTTTTCTCTAGGATGGAGAGAGATTTAAAAAATACATCGGGGCAAATCTTTTACACAAGGTGGTTCGTATGTGGAATGAACTTTCTGAGGAAATGGTGAATGTGCGGACAGTTACAATGTTTAAAAGACTTTTGGATAAGTACATGAATAGAAAAGATTTGAAGGGCGATGGGCCAGGGACAGGCAGGTGGGACGAGTTCAGATTGGGATTGTATTCAGCATGAACTGGTTGGATCAAAAGGTCTGCTTCTATGGTGCATGACTATGTAAGGATATAGAGCTGAAAATGTGTTGCTGGAAAAGCGCAGCAGATCAGGCAGCATCCAAGGAGCAGGAGAATCGACGTTTCGGGCATGAGCCCTTCTTCAGGAAACAGACCCTTCCTATGTAAGGATATAATCTAGGATAGAAAATAAAGGAGTGCTGAATTGTTGATAGTACGTTACTTTGATTACAATTTTAAACAAAGAGTCATCCATCTGAGGTGAATAGTGCTGTGTCCTCACTAAAGCATTGCCAGTAAGATTAGAGTAACTAGACACTGAAATGTTTGTGGAGTTTTCAGCATATACATTGACTGCTGTATTAATGCTTAATGTACTGAGCTTTGAGTTTTCTGAACATCAGACCATCAGTAAATACAAATTAATTGTTTTCCCAAGCTGCTAGAATCAGTAATATGGTGTAAGAAATACTCTTTGTAGGACACCTGCATGGGCCCCAGCTATGCCTGCCTCTTTGTAGGATATGTGGAACAGTCCATCTTCCGCAACTACACTGGCACCACCCCCACCTTTTCCTCCGCTACAGCGATGACTGTATCGGCGCTGCCTCGTGCTCCCACGAGGAGGTTGAACAGTTCATCAACTTTACCAACACCTTCCATCCCGACCTCAAATTCACCTGGACCATCTCAGACTCCTCCCTCCCCTTCCTAGACCTTTCCATTTCTATCTCGGGCGACCGACTCAACACAGACATCTACTATAAACCGACTGACTCCCACAGCTACCTGGACTACACCTCCTCCCACCCTGTCCCCTGTAAAAACTCCATCCCATATTCCCAATTCCTTCGTCTCCGCCGCATCTGCTCCCAGGAGGACCAGTTCCAAATACCGTACAGCCCAGATGGCCTCCTTCTTCAAGGACCGCAGATTCCCCCCAGACGTGATCGACGATGCCCTCCACCGCATCTCCTCCACTTCCCGCTCCTCTGCCCTTGAGCCCCGCCCCTCCAACCGCCACCAAGACAGAACCCCACTGGTTCTCACCTACCACCCCACCAACCTCCGTATACAGCGTATCATCCGCCGTCATTTCCGCCAACTCCAAACGGACCCCACCACCAGGGATATATTTCCCTCCCCTCCCCTATCAGCGTTCCGCAAAGACCACTCCCTTTGTGACTCCCTCGTATGGTCCACACCCCCCCACCAACCCAACCTCCACTCCTGGCACCTTCCCCTGCAACCACAGGAAATGCAAAACTTGCACCCACACCTCCTCCCTTACTTCTTTCCAAGGCCCCAAGGGATCCTTCCATATCCGCCACAAATTCACCTGCACCTCCACACACATCATCTATTGTATCCGCTGCACCCGATGTGGCCTCCTCTATATTGGGGAGACAGGCCGCCTACTTGCAGAACGCTTCAAGGAACACCTCTGGGACGCCCGGACCAACCAACCCAACCACCCCGTGGCTCAACACTTTAACTCTCCCTCCCACTCCACCGAAGACATGCAGGTCCTTGGACTCCTCCACCGGCAAAACATAACAACACGACGGTTGGAGGAGGAGCGCCTCATCTTCCGTCTGGGAACCCTCCAGTCACGAGGGATGAACTCAGATTTCTCCAGTTTCCTCATTTCCCCTCCCCCCATCTTGTCTCAGTCGATTCCCTTGAACTCAGCACCGCCCTCCTAACCTGCAATCTTCTTCCTGACCTCTCCGCCCCCACCCCACTCCGGCCTATCACCCTCACCTTGACCTCCTTCCACCTATCACATCTCCATCGCCCCCCCCCCCCAAGTCCCCCCTCCCCCCTCCCTACCTTTTATCTTAGCCTGCCTGGCACACACTCCTCATTCCTGATGAAGGGCTCTGGCCCGAAACGTCGAATTTCCTGTTCCTTGGATGCTGCCTGACCTGCTGCGCTTTAACCAGCAACACATTTTCAGCTAAGAAATACTCTTGTATTGATCGTCTCTATCCAAAACCTGGGAAAGGTTCTGTTTCCAGATACTACAACTGTGGTTTAGAGTGGTCTGAAGCCCTATCTCTCTGCCCATCATAGAGCTTCAGTGGTTATGATCAGCTTGAGAGTCATTTCTGAGCAGTAGATATCTACCAGAAACAAAGTTCTCTCCTCTTGTCACCTGTGATTTTAGACAGGAGTGCAGCTGAAGATTTATAACTTGTAATGAGTTCGCTTGCACACAGCCTGCAGGAGGAACATCTCGAGCATATTATGGTATCTTAATTGTGTAGTGTTCTTATACTTTCAATTCAGAACTGTTGAAAGAAAATTCTCAATTCAAACAAACCTTCAAAAGAATCCTATGTATCAAATACCATTACATTTTAAAGACTCTTACCCTGAAAATGTTCTAATGAAAAAATGTATTCCCTTGTTGAAGACATTTGAGCTATCAAAATCGTGAGGAGCGCAGCTAGGGTGAATAGTCAAAACCTTTTCCCAGGGTACAGGAGTCAAAAACAAGAAGGCATAGGTTTAACATGAGAGGGAAAAGATTTAAGAGGAATCTGAATGGCAACTTCTTCATACAGAGAGTGCTCGGGGTGTGGAGCAAGCCAGAGGTGATGGTGAAGCCAGGTACAATTCAACATTTCTTTGTATGTTCTCGTGGAGTTACTTATAATCACCAGAACAAACAGAATCTCAGGTGAAGGTTTCTTCAGGGACACTTGAAGTGTTCCATTGTGGCCTAGAATAAAGTGTCACATGAGATGAGCAAATCAAATTCTGAAATGGGGCCTTCAATTTGCATTGGAGGAGGAGAGAGTGAGGACTGCAGACACTGGAGATCAGAGTTGCGAGTGTGGTGCTGGAGAGGCACAGCGGGCCGGGCAGCATCTGAGGAGCAGGAGAGTAAACGTTTTGGGCATAAGCCTGATGAAGGGCTTATGGAATTCCCGAAGGAATTCCTGCAGAAGGGCTTATGCCTGAAGCATCGATTCTCCCGCACCTCGGCTGCTTCCTGACCAGCTGTACTTTTCCAGCCCCACACTCTCGTTTCATCTTGTGCGGTTCTAACTCCGAGATAAATCTTTTACTGCTGATCCAAAATGTCTATCTCTGTGCTCTATGAACTTTCCTAAATTACGCAAGCTTTAAATTTGCAGCTTGATCTTTGCAGCATTGTGTGAAATCCTGTCCACTATGACCCATTATCAGCCATCGTGGCTGCACGGTGGCTCAGTGGTTAGCATTGCTGCCTCACAATGCCAGCGACCCGGGTTCGATTCCAGCCTCAGGTGACTGTATGGCGTTTGCACATTCTCCCCATGTCTGTGTGGGTTTCCTCTGAGTGCTCCTGTTTCCTCCCACAATCCAAAGATGTGCAAGTTAGGTGAATTGGCCGTGCTAAACTGCCCATAGTGTTAGGTGCATTAGTCAGAGGGAAATGGGTCTGGGTGGGTTTCACTTCGAAGAGTCGGTGTAGACTGATTGGGCTGAACGGCCTGTTTCCATACTGTAGGGAATCTAATCTAATCTAATCTAAAACTATGTAAAAGGCATCTGGATGGGTACATGAATAAGAAAGGTTTGGAGGGATATGGGACTAGATGGTTTAGAGTATCTGCTTGGCGTGGACGAGTTGGACTGAAGGATCCTTTTCTGTGCTGAAAAACTCTGTGACTCTGTTTTTTGTTTTTAGTCTTTGTGCAGAATGGTGGTAGAGGTTAGCAATTGGTTTTAATTTTGTGCACGGTTTATCAAAATCTTACAATGAAATAATAAAAACCCATATGTTGTTCAGATGGGATTAAGTTTCAATTCCAGGATTTGGAGGTTGTGTCATTCAATCTGGTTTCCAAAGGCAACACAATTGAATGGTACATGTATCACTTTTGCATTTTATTCCTGTGTTGAAGTTTAATGCTACTTTGAGGAGTGATTCCTTTCTGTGATGCAATTGAATCTGGAACTGCTGATTGTGAACCAAATACTGTAATCCATTCCTGACAATTGGAAGTAATTTTCTCACTTCGGTAATTCAAGTGAAGATGATATTTAGGATTGTCATTTGGACTCGAGTGTGGAACACTTGTGTATACCAGATGCCTGTACTTGCAGACAGGAAGAACATAATGTCAATGCACAGTGCCTGTTTCAACTCAACAAAGCAGCTGACATCCATTTGCTGGTTCATTTTTCAGGGCAAAGCCTTGAACAATCTGAATCCATCTGTCTGATTCAAAATTTAAGCAAACTATGGCAATTAACTGTCATGGAGATGTACAGCACGGAAACAGACCCTTCGGTCCAACTCGTCCATGCCGACCAGATATCCCAACTTAATCTAGTCCCACTTGCCAGCACCTGGCCCATATCCCTGCAAACCATTCCTATTCATATACCCATCCAGATGTCTTTTAAATGTTGCAATTGTACCAGCCTCCCCCACTTCCTCTGGCAGCTCATTCTATACGCACACCATACTCTGCGTGAAAAAGTTGCCCTTTATATCATCTTCCCCTCTCACCCTAAACCGATGCCCTCCAGCTCTGGTCTCCCCCACCCCAGGGAAAAGACCTTGTCTATTTACCCTATCCATTGCCCCTCATGATTTTATAAACCTCTATAAGCTCACCCCTCAGCCTCCGACACTCTGGGGTAAAGACCCCCAGCCTATTCAACTTCTCCCTTTAGCTCAAATCCTCCATCCCTGGCAACATACCTGTAAATCTTTTCTGAACCCTTTCAAGTTTCACAACAAATTTCCAATAGGAAGGAGACCAGAATTGCACGCAATATTCCAAAGTGGCCTAACCAATGATCAGGTCCTGGGGATTTATCTACCTTTGTACTTTTCAAGACATCCAGCACGACCACCTCTCTGTTTCTGTCACAGCACAGACTGTTCGTAATTATTTGCTGGTAACATTTTCCACAACCCCTCTGCTGAGCAGAGTCCACTTGGCAAACAATCAGCACTAATACAGTATAAATATTAGGTTTTACCCTAAAAAAATCCTCTACAGCTTTTTTTCAGCAATAATAAATGTAGCATTCATGCTCAAAATTATTAAATTCAGATAATTCAAATATAAGTCAGGTGAATTGGCCAAGCTAACTTGCCCATAGTGTTAGGTGCATTAGTCAGGGGTAATTGTAGGGGAATGGATCTGGGTGGGTGCTCTTCGGAGGGTTGGTGTGGACTTGTTGGGCCGAAGGACCTGTTTCCACACTGTAGGAAATCTAATCTAATCATAATGACGATCTAAAATTGCACATGGATAATTTAACTTGCAATTCTGAGAGCACTCAGAAAAAATATTAATATGCATTTTCTCCAGTAGTTTTCCTGTTTACTATCTTTGAAGGCATTGGCTGCTCACTGTGCTCAGATGCCATCCTTTACCATAACCCTGTGCCCATTTTTTACACACATTGTCTGTGATTATTGGCAGGCTGTTTGAGAAGGTTGGTCTGCACAACTGAGGCTCCTGGCCTCAGCTGACATCCCTGTGAGCACATCAAGCAGGAGTCTATGGACTGGTAATTAGGACTCAGATTGCAAACTACTCGTTTCCTCATTCAGTGCTTTAGCACCTGTACTGTACAGCTGAGATTAATGCACTTTTCACAAGGGAGACGGATTCTTTGGGACCCTTTGGATTCTATCATCCCTCAGGGAAAGCCCACGAAGAGAGTTTTCAATATTTAATGACTGAAAGAATAATTTCCCTTAGTGTGAGGTTTATTTGAATGTTTCTTATTAGCAAGTCTTTGGAAGGTAGCAGGTCATCTTGTGAGTAGATAGTAGTTACATTGTAATGATAGTGGTAATAAATTGGAACTGGATTATTGTGCCTAAGTGGAACATTTCTCCCCTGAAGTATTTCATCTCTTGGGAATTAACAATAGACACTAAATCCACTATATAAAAAGTTACAAAATTATTCGTAAATGGACACATTTATTTCAGACATTACTTTGTTATTCTGTGGTTCATGTCCTTTCCCATGTTTCTTTGTAAAAATATTCGTTTTTCCATCCTAAATAAATGCTGTTCTAAACTGGGTGGATAGCCTCTTCTAAGTATAATTATTTTTAACTGCACTCCCAGTTTTTGTACTATTTTTAAATCTATTTTTATTTTACAGAAATATTGTCGAATAAAACTCCTAAGAGGATATTGAAAAAGCAACAGCACATTGCAAATCACAATTCCCCTGTCAATGACAATGAGTTACAACAGGATATTTATTGGGACCAACACTCTCCAACCACATTTAAATTGGGTAATGTAACACATTATCAAGTATCTAAACATTATCAAGTGTCTTGAGTTTTATTCAGTCTTATTCTTGACTCTATTTTGATATTTTTCTCATTGTCTTGTCTCACCTGCCTAACTCTTCAGCATGTTTAGGACTTGAATTGGTCACTGCACAACAGTGCCCATGTATTGCCTATCATATTTTACTAGCCACATAGTTGCCAACAACAATTTTATGAACATTGCTATCTCATTAATATTTGTAAGTTTTGTCACTTACTGCCACATTTTATATCATTTGAAGCTGTTAAAATAAGAATTTTATTTTCTGGCAGAAAGACTGATGATTGTATGGGGTGCTGTTTCAAGTTGGAAGGCTAAGTAAGGGTTTTATAAAGCTCACTGCAAAGCCAATGAACAACTTTGCTAAAATGCTTGAAAACAGTTTCAGTTCAATGTGCTGAATATTAGTCTGTCGGCACCCCACAGCGTAATCCTTAGGCCATCATGTTTAAAATTGTGTAGGATCACTTTATTTTTGCTGATACGTTATAAAACACTAGATCCCAGCTTGTTTGAATTATTGTGCTTTTCTTCAAAAACATTTTGTTTTGTTGATCCTTATTGATAATCAAATTAGCTTCTCACCTTTGCTTGTGCAGGCATGGAAAAGAAGTCTGTGACTGGGCAACATGCAGTGGAAATATCTGACATTGTAAAGCGTATTGCCCCACAGGTAACCGACCACTTTGTAAACCTTCTGTTGCTTAGAGTTCTGAAAAGGTTAGGAATTGATTGGTGTAAGCATCACCCACTGTGAGGATGTTGCAGGACTTGATCAGAGTAAAGAAGGAGATTGTAGGAAACGGATTTCGAGCTAACAATGCTCTTAGCTGTCTCTAGCAATATGGTCATATTCATGTAACTTGTAAATAATTGTGAGATAATAAACCTTATGTTGTTTATTCAAAGTGACCAGAAAGGATGTATCCTAATCTACCTTTGGGCTTGAAGGAACCCACTGACAATATTGGGTCTGAACAGTTTAATGTTATTGAGCACATCCCAAACCTAGGGGAACTGGCTAATTATATTGTCTCTCAGTTGGTATCCATAATTCAGAGTTACTTCACAAAATCATTGAAAGATCATTGACCTGAAATCTGAACTCTAGTTTTCTCTCTCCATGGAAGCTGCCTAACTTGTGTGTGGTCGTTTGCTGGTCTATTTAGTTCAAGTCTCACTCATGTATTCCATTTAACCACTTCTTCATTACGATTTGGGGTTCGTTGTGCAGATGTAGTGTACTAAATGGATCAAGAAATACAATTTGCTGTGTTTGTCATGAGCGAATGGAATTCCTCCGTCCTGAACTGTGACTACCCCGGGCTATTTTCAGCTGTCTTTGATTTCAGTTGATTATCATTTCCCTGCTTTCATTAAAGTGTTAGGGATAAGCCTTAAAATCCTATCCATATTGATTCACGATGCTAGAGTATCGTCAGAAGATGAACAAATGAGGAACTAAGTTGGATTACCTGTCTCAGTTACTGTTGACACATCTCATAAAATTACAACTTTTCTTCAGCAAACAGAGATCCTGATTTAAATAAAATTCTTGTTACCTATTTTTAGTATTTTGTTCTTTGAAATACATTTAAATCAGGTAGAAATGTCTAAAGTTATTTGATGATTGATAGCCTTTCTTTTGGTTAAATAGCGATCCTCTGAAGTGCCTCTGAACCTATGGCTTGGTGAGGATGCAATCCAGTGTAGCCCCACCATTTCTTTTCGAGAGAGGATCAAAACAAATAATTCAAGGTATGTGCCACAAGCAGACTGTTTTACAGAGTCATAGAGTTATAGTGAGGTTGTACAAGTATTCGCTTGTAATGCAAATGTTACCATGCTCTTACTGTAAAATATTTGCATAAGCATTGATTAAGGAAATATATACATTTACATATCAAAAGATTTATACCCAAGTCACTTTATTAAGGGAAACGTCAAATTTTATGATGACGCTGGGCTAAAGTTGATGTATTCATAATTTATTGAAAAATTTTATGTTGTGATTAAGATGATAATATTACTTGCCAATGTCATGATGGCTCAAGATTATAAAATAGTTCAATGAATTCAAGAGGAAGTGTTTGTATTTCAATTTTGTTTAATATCTTATTGATATAAACAGAATTAGTTGCTAAGAAATGTGTACCCGGCAACTGTTGAAGAAGAGTCTGTAGCAAAACGTGTTAAGTTTAAGTGGAAGAAAGCTGTGCACGTGGTGTTCCCTCACCTGAGTGTACATGACACTCACATGTGAGAACTATTATAAATCAGTTTCAATCATTAAATAATATTCTGAGATTGGCTGTTCACAAAGTTGGACAAAACTACCTCATGTCAGATAAATCACTGAACTTTACATTTCTTTTCCAGGATATGCTGACCTTTTTTACTTGAGTTTTTAGGGGCATTATGGTAATAATACAATACCTTTATTGAACTGTTGTTCAAGTTTAAACGTGTCTGAGAAATACTTTCAGTTTAAAAACAGCTCTAAACTTCTTTACTTGCGGTTATTACTTTGATATTCACTTGTTCAGGGTATTAACAAATTGAACTTGGTTATAAACAACATTCTCAATTTAATATTCCTCTCCCTGGCAACTGCTGGAGGTTGAACCAGACAGTTTGCAAACACTCTATTTTGACCAGGTGTACTACCCACATACCCACTACATTGTATCACATTGCTCATACCCTCTATTTCCATCTCCTAACATTGTCAAACTTTACGTTTGCTTCAGATCTCAGGATCTCATAGATGCCTTTGTTACCTTCAGCTGTGACTATTTGAAAACACATGGAATGAGCTCTCCTACATTTAACCTACTGTGAACTTTAACATAAGAAGTAAGAGCAGGCAGAAGCCTTTTGACTTGTCAAACCTACCAAATCATTCATAAGATTGTAGCTAATCTGGTTGTGGCTTTAACTCCACTTTCCTGCCTGCAGACACTCTTACGGATTAAAATCTGTCTGCTTTGACTATATTCAGTGTCCCAGCCTCCACTACTCTCTGAGGTAGAGAATTCCAAAGATTGAGAGAAGCATTTGCTCATCTCCATTTAAAATGGGAGGCACCTTATTTTCAACTGTGCCCTCAGGTTTGAGATTCCCCCACTAGGGGAAACATCCACTCAGCATCAACCCTGCCAAACCCTCTCAGAATCTTTTATGAAATTTTGTAAAGCAGCTCTCATCTTTGTTTTTGTATCTCTGTCGATCCCGTACTTGCCTGTCCCTGCTCTCTCTGGGCCATATAATTCTCCAAGGTATCAGCAATCCTTGAATTCTGGCCTCTGGAACAGCTCTGATTTGAGTTGCTGCACTAACAGTGGCAGTGCCTTCGTTTACCTCGGCCTTACCTTCTGGAACTGCCTTCCTTAAACTTCTCCTCGTCTCTGCTTTTCCTTCCGTAAGATGTTCTTTGATCAAACTTTTGATATCTGCCCTGTGTTTCCTTTTTTTTTGTTCTGTCCCTATGAAACATTTGGCATTAAAGAGGCCATTAAAATAGAAATTGCTGTTTAAAATTCTCAACTATTTTAGCTGATGTGCTCTGTTTTGATACAGCATGGGAAAGAAACAAAATCAGGTATAAGTTGGAACTAGGCCAATTTTATTGCTTTTTCTTAATATTTTGAAATTTTATTCTGAAGTTTTACACATGCAGGTGTTAGTACTTTGCACAGATCTATCCATGTACATTGACCTGAGGGGAGAGTTCTTTCCCCACTGAAGTGTACACGCCACTCCGAGTTTTGGCCTGTGTATAAATGTGGCTACTTGCTGTGCATGTGCACAACGTAAGTCTCCCAATGCCTGCTTGTCTTATTGTTATTACCACTTGTAAACAGATGTTATACCTATCAAATTCACTTGTAAGCACAAATCCTTTACAAAATGCAACATGGAAATATAGAAGCAGGAGTAGGCTATTCAGCCTTGTAAGTCTGCTTCGTTATTCAGGTATAATCATGGATGATCTTTTATCTCAACACCACATTCCTGCATGTTCTCATATCCCTTGATATCTTGAATATCTAAAAAACTATCAATTTCTTATCAATGTGAGAAACTGCCCTCTGGTCAATTAGGGAAGTGCAATAAATGCTGACCTAGCCAGCGAAGCCCACGTTCCACGAATGAATTTTTAAAAAGTTTAAAATTTGCTGTCTTTCATTACCATTAATTCAGAAATCAGAATCTTTTTCTGATTTCAATTACCCTGTCCTCATCTAATGATTTCTTGCAAGTGCCACTTTTGATAGAAAGCTACTGATATTTTAACTTATACATTCTGAAGAAGAATCATATTGGACTTAAAATGTAAACTCTGTTTCTGTCTCCACAGACATAACTAGACCTGCTGAATTTTTGCAGCACTTTGTCTTTATTTCAGATTTTCAGCATCCCAGTATTTTGTTTGTATTAGGCTTCTTTGGGAGTTTACTTGCAGCTTGTTATATTGATTTGAAGTTGTTCATTAATGAAGTTCTTAAAAAAGGAAGCGAAATATTCATGCAAAGAAATTCAATTTTGCTTTTTAAAATATAATGCTTTATTTTACAAGTAGCTTGTTCGAATATGACAATTTTAAAATTCATTTTAGATTTCAAAGGAGCACAGATGAAGAACTGATGAAGTTAGCAAAGGAATTTGACCGGAATATGGTGGAACAAGATGTTGGTTATGGTCAGGAAGCCAGTGGAGTTAAGTGGACTTCAGATTCTGCGGATTGGGAACAGACACTGGGAACAGAACAACTGAATTCTGACCTTTCAGCATTTGAACAGATACCTGTGACTGCAATAACTGGGCAAGTTACAAATGGTACAAGCAGTATCGTTCCTGTAATTGAGCTACACAATCAGAACAGTAACCAGAAACCACTAGATCTAGAAGCTGAAGCTGCTGTTAATGCTTTGTTTGATGGACCCACCCAACATACTAGTCGACCTCTGAGTCAGGGCCTCTCAGGCAGTGACACTCCAAGTCCAAAAGCGGAGGAATCCTCTATTTCCAAAGTGGTTTCAGCACCTGCACAAGATGGTCTAGAGCCTGACAAATACAGCACTAATACAGCAGTAGTCGATCCGGTGACTTCCTGTCTGACTGGTAAGCTACCTAGTGACCTTCAAGCATCAAAGCCATTGGGAATAGACGCAGGGAACAGTACTTCCATTGACCACACTGCAAGCTCCAAGCACAACACCGATTTTGCTTGTGAAGCCGTCACCACAGGTGGTGAATTGGATCAGCAAAAAGATACTAATACTCGATTCATAGGTAAGGCAGGAGCACTTTGCACATCTGAAATGATTCCAGAGGATGATGGGTTTGATGACTGGGAGAATGATGACTGGATGGCAGAGGACTCTTTTATAATGCAAATTACACAGAACCCAGAGCTTATTGCCACGCCCAAAGAATGCAAGCATTTCCCGAACCAATCAGGTCACACCTTGGCTGCTGCTAACCAAAATGGTACAAACAAATGTAATGTTTTGACCAATTTGGAGGCTGCTCCTGGCACCGTGCCATCTTCATCCTTTGTGCAGCCGGTGCCTGGCCCTGTTCACAAATCTAAAGACTCTGAGATGATGGCTGAAGCTTTGCATTTTGCAAGAGGATCTGAGAGACCAAAGCCAAGGGCTACCTTTGTACTACAAAGCAAATCTAAAGATAAGATGAGTGAGCAGGCACCTCATGACAAAATTCAACAAAGCGATGCGTTTAAACCTGTGGTTAATACATTCATAAAAAATGAACAGAGGAATTCTGATATTCCAAGAGCTCAGTGTAATTCTCATCTGTTTAACGTACCTCGAATGGAATCAAGTGCCTTTACTCTCTCAAAACCTTTTAATCAACAGACATTGTGCAACGGTGGTATACAGATGAGTACAAAGGATACCCTTGTTACCACTGGCAGTTCAGTGCTTCCCAAATCCCTTGATCATTTGGGATCTGGAAGACCCTGTAGTGCTGCCTCACCGAGGAAGTTTGGTACCTTGCTGCAGAGTGCTCCACTTGCAGTGTCAACTGACGACTGGAATGATGAAAACTTCTCTGATGAAATTCAAAATATGTTTATCGAATTGGACAGTCAGTGGGGACCTAGTGATGATGATGATGATTTGAACAGGATGTGTGATGATGTAGAAAAGCAGATTCAAAGCCAGGACTCTGGGGCAGCAAGGATCAGTGAGGCCAACGAACTAAACAGAGTAAACAGCAACCAGACTTTAACAAGCAATGTTATTTTGCCTTTGAACATGCAAAAAAATCAGTTTACTGAGAGCTTGGATGGACAGCAAAAGCATTTAAATTACAATCAGTCTTTCCTCATGTCAGAAAGTGAAATCTCTAAAGGACAGTTAGCAGCAAAACAAAGTAATGCACCTTCCGTGAGGCATTTGCTAAGGCCCACAGATTTGACATGCCTGGTGTGTTCTGCAGCTACACTCCCTACCCAAAGCCATCATTTGAATTCCCTAAGCAGTTTCCAGGATTGCTGTTTGTCAAGCACTACCAACACGTGTGCAGTGAATTTGAACAGATCCAAATTTGTGCCTGGCTCTGGAAATGGTGCTGGCATTTCAAATTTGCTTCGGGCTTCAATCAGTGCAAACTTTGGCCATAGCCAGAAACTTTCTACATGTACTGTAACCGTGAATCACACAGCCCCCAAATCACAACATACTGCTGGCACTCCCAGGACTCCAAGGTTTAACTTCACTAAAATTATGGATTCGTCTGTGATGGGTGTTCAGGGAAACACCAGTAGTCATGTAATACAAAGGGCAAAGACTTTTGGCAACAGAGATCATGTGAAAAGCCCTGTGGAAAGAAATGTTCAGTCAAGTACATTTTCCACAGTGACGCGATATCCAGCAGCACCTCTAAAGAGACATTTTTCTGATTCTTCTTTACAGACCAAAGGTGAGAAGGTGTTCTCTCAACATTTTGTGTGCAATTTTGGTGAAATGTTACTCATGCCCTGTTACCTTAAATTTGTGATAACTGATGTCTTGTTTTCAGCGGCAGTACAGTATTTCAGATAAACACTATTACAGTGGTGATAATTTTCTGAATTTGCACTGTCACTGGGGAGCCTAACCACGCAGACTGGGCTACATGCCTGAATTTCGGATATGTGCTCCCAGGCAATAAATATTCCTGAACGGAAGACAAAATGAGGAAAGATAATCTCCTGCTACTTAGTGAATTTGGAATCAGTAGTTTAAAAAAGTTCCTCATTAATTATTTTCCAGTATTGTAATTCGTCCCTAAGTTGCTGAAGGCACAAATGAGGTGTCTCGATATTGTGACTGTAGCAATAGGAATTCACTGTTACTACCAAAAAGAGATTTTTTTGTGTGCTGGCATTTTTAATACAGATCAATAAAGCATGACTGATTTTAAAAAGGGGACATAATAACTGAGGCAGGTCATTTTGAAGGTAGTTATGGAAAAAGGCAGGAATCTCCAAGGCCTCGGGACTGTGACAAATGGGGCAGCAAAACTTGAGGAGGTTTCTGAAGTTAGAATGGGGAAGTGTCCTGCAGTTTGAAGGCAGGGTTTTAAATTAAATGCTAACCTATGGAGGCATAGTTAACTAACCCAAACCACAAGGATGAGGTGAGACTGATGAGCAAGTTGGATTCAACAAGGCAAGGGATGCAAGTTGCTGTTGGGGTTTATTGAGGTGGTAGACTGGTTGAGGATATTTGAGTACTCTGCAGAAGTGACAAAATCAAGAACCCACGCTTTAAAGTTCTGGAAAGCAGTACTTGACAGGCGGCTGTAATTCTTAGTGGATTGTTTTTCAGTGTTAGAATAGACACTGCTGGGATCTACATCAGCTCACCATCTCAAAATTCTGTTGAGCTAAAATTGAAACTTTTGAGTGACCTTTTATACAACTGTTATATGAAATGCAAATTATGCATCAGTGCTATTGTCCCAAAGGATATTTCTTGCTATGCTTTCCATTTGTGCAGTTTTGGAGAAGCCAGTAACAAAATGCTCATTGCAAGAGATTGAACAGAAGAAATTGGCAGCGTTGGCTCGGAGGAAGATGAAAATGCAAGCTAGCGATGCTCGTTCACCATCTACGTGACTTTGCAGATCCAAGGGACAGGTTACTAGAGGAATGTGATGAAGGAGATCATAGTCAGCTGAAAGAGTATACGTTTTCTTTCCAGAGAATTAGCTGTGCATCTTTTTCTCTGCAATGTAGCTGGACAAGTGAATGGAGGCTTGTGTTGGCTTATGAGAAAGCAGGTGTGTTTAATTATAATTACATTATTAAAAAGTACATTATAGTATTTCTCCCAGTGGTCTGTTTCTAATATCATGACTTAAAAGTCTTTGTGTTTTTAGTGTCACTTTTTCTTTTCACCCCTCTTTGTCTTAATTCAAGACTTTGATCCTCACTGTGTGTGCTTTGTGACTATTGGATTGTAAAAAGCATTTCATCTCTTCCCAAACTAATCTGAGACTAGTCCATGCAATTCCACCAGGAGTGGAGCTCTCAACTGGTCAGGAAAAGGAACCCTGGATATTTCCCCCCCCTTTAATGTAGTTTCACAAAGGCTTTGGATTGAAGCTGACATGATCTTGATATTTGTGGTTGCATCACCAAAGATCCTATCTGTAAACTTTCTAGAACCATTTATTATTTTGCTTGAAGCGTGAAACAAAATCCTAAGGTACACTTTCCTGGAATAATAACCAGTCATTGCAATCTTCTGCCACTTTTTCCTGATTTAATTTCAACAATTGGCAGCTTCAACAAGCATCATTAAATTAGGTCTAATGCAAATGTACTGTCTTTTTGCAAATAAGTGACTTGTTATAATACAAGGGATTCTTCTTGTAAAAAAAAACTGCTAATGCTTTGCACTGGTTTTAATTTCTTTGTTACAATTATTTTGCTTTTATACTGTTAGTTTGGTAGTGCACTTTTGAACATTGCTGAAGAAAGACATTTTAACAAAGTTTGTTGGCTTGTACTCATCAGAACCATTCACAAGAAAATAAAATGGAGCAACATTTTATACTGTATGAGAACAGCATGCTGACTGGTTGGAAAGAATCTACTTTCGAGACAATCACCACTATCTTCTTATTGTGTACATAAAATGTTGTTCCCCTTTACCTTGTATTTCTTGTGAAATGTTCTGATAAATGCAAGACAAAAATATGTCAGTCGGTTTTTTTTAAGCAATGTTTGTGTTTTAAGCTCCCTGAGATTCATGTTTCTCAGGCAAATGAGTAGAACCCAAACATTTCCTTGTCCACTATTTGAATGTTGCCATTAACCTATTATCAGCCCAAAGTTATACATTGATGGATCATGCAATAATGCTATGTCTTTGTTCTGGTTTTTTGCTAATGTGTCGATTACTAGAAAGTTAAACTCTTTCAATTTGACTTAACTTTCAACTGAGCTTTCTGAAGACTCCATTCTGTTATGCAGACTTGGGAGAGTGTTTAATTTGGTGTCAGGATACCACATAAAGCTCTTGTGACATTTTAATTCTGTCTTTGTTACACAATGTGGTTTAGATGGAATAACGTCAAATCAAGATTTTGCTGTATAAAAAAAAATTCTATTTTTTTCTAACCTACCTCAGAACATGGACATTTATACTTGATTCTGGCTAGTTGTTGCTTTGCAGTTCAGCTGATAATTACTGCTTTCTGATGATGTATTTATACGAATATCATACCTTTGTAGTAAAATTTTAATTTTATTTTGTTTAAGTTGTTTGCACTACATTGTTAATGTTAGAAAACCAGATCCTGAAATGACATCCGAGTTCAATAATATTGATCTGATCTGTACCATAACTGTCTTTAGGTTTCTATTGGCCTATGTACATTCTGTAATACTTTGGCAACTGTACATATGTAAGTATTTATGTATACCTGGTGCTTTTTAACCAGTGTCTAGACATCTAATTAAAAACAATTGAAGGACTCATTTGGTATTATAAAATGACGAACTAATGTACCTTGAATTCTTCTCATATGCAATCCCATTATTATTCCTAAGGGAATAATCCAGTTACGTTTCTATATTTGGTTGAGTGCATGATGAAAGTGTAACATGCTGTAGCAGTGGCGATGTTATGCTAAGGGTGTAGTGCACATCCTCCATTATTCCTGTTTACTTTCTTTTTAAAGAAAAGGTTCAGTTTCATTGGGTTTTAAATTGACTTAATTTTGAAATCTCAGAAAAACTGTAGTGCATCACTTCAAAAATCAAGAACCTGTTTATTACAAGCACAGCTAACTTGGTCTCAACTCGTATCCACAAGTCTCACGCAATATCCCTTTAAAAAGATTTTGCCAAAGGTGGTTCATTTAAGTTTTCTTTTTCACAGTCTGAACATGAGCGAAGTACAGAAAAAGAAGAATTGTGTTTGAATCTTTTCAATTGCATAGCATTCACATGCAAACGTGCACAGAGCTTAGCAAGTTCTTTGGTCCAACTTCCTGGTCCCTGTAAACTACCACTGCCCAGTTTCCATTGGAGCCCCTAAACCAGCTTCTATTGTAAGTCATTCATGTACAAGTAATGTTGACCCCCACAAATCCCATTTTGAAAGTGCAGTATGCATTCCTGCTCAAAACAGTTCCCACACTTCGACCTTCATATTGTTGCAGACCATTTTCTTCTTTCTCCAACCTTCTATTGCTCTCGAGTCCTTGAATAGTTGTCTTTTCGCAAATCTCTGCCTGTGTTTCTTGTCACTGGTCCACTCAGTTTACCACTTCTGACACAGCTCCAAAATGGTCCACTCAGTGTCACACATTACTGATGTGTACAGCGATCAATCCCATTTCATCCTTCTCCAAACACCCCTCTTGTCTAGTAGAGTGAAAATCTGCTCAGGTGTTTCAACGTGTACTAATCCGAATTGAGTCAGAGAATCTCTGCAGGATCATCTCTTGTCACCCTGCGCTGTTACCTCCGGAGGCCCTGAAAGAACCATTGTACACCTGATCTTATTTTGCATATTCTACCTCAGCACCATTGCCTTTGGGTGGTGGATGCCAGGTTACTGGAAGATATCTAGTCCCAAATGAGGCACCATATTTATGAGGAACAATGATTTTTACACAGCCATTGGTAATGATGTGAAACTTAATGGTGGACCTAGAAGTGAGCAATGATTTCAAAAAGAAATTGGGCACTACTTGACAGAAATATACTTGCAGGCTTACAGGGATAGAGTGGGGAATGGGCCTGACTACTACAGAGAGCTGCATGGACCTGATGGGCAGAATTGTCTACCTCTGTGATTAGATTAGATTCCCTACAATGTGGAAACCGGCCGTTCGGCCCAACAAGTCCACACTGACCCACCAAAGAGTAACCCACCCAGACCCCTTTCCCTCTGACTAATGCACCTAACACTCTGGGCAATTTAGCATGGCCAATTCACCTGACCTGCACCACTTTGGACTGTGGGAAGAAACTGGAGCACCCAGAGGAAACCCACGCAGACACGGGAAAATGTGCACACTCCACACAGTCAGTCGCCCGAGGCTGGAGTCGAGCCTGAAACCCTGGTGCTCTGAGGCAGCAGTGCTAACCACTGAGCCACCGTGCCATCCCTAAAATGAGATATGATGTTCCCAGCCAGAATTGAACTGGGGACCTTTCGTGTGTGAGGCAGATGTGATAGCCACTACACTATGGAAGTGGCATTATGATTGTCCACATAAGCATTGTAAAATTCAAAGCATTGACCTTTGCTTCTGTTCCAAATAACATTTTTCTAGTCACTAATTCCATTCCCTTCCCTTGGCTATTGTTGGTCTGAATCTAATTGCACAACCTCATTATCCTATTTGATCATGAGCTTCTGACCCTAGGTCACCAACATTGCAAAGACCAGCTACTTACACTTGTGTAGCATTGCATGTCACTTCTTGATTCTCAGCTTATCTACTGATGAAGCTCTCTTTCATACATTTGTTCCTTTAGAGTTGAGTTTTTTAAGTGCAGTGTTGGCTGGTCTCCCATCTTCCATTCTCCATAAATTTGAACTCATCCAAGTTTTGCATTCAGCATTATATACCACTCATCCATTACCCTACTGGTCACTTCAGATCCAATAGTACCTCACTTTAAAGAATGAGCATTCTCATGTTGAAATCTGTCCTTTGCTTTACTGCCTCATTACTATGACATCATCTAACCCATCATCTCTACAACTGTGGGCTCTGATGCATTTTGTACTTCATTTGACACAAACATGGATTGATTGCTGTCTGCATTTTCTATCTTAAATGCATCTGTGTCTCCAACTCTCCCTTAAGACTGTCCTTTCTGGGGAGAGAGGGGGTGGGGTTGTTGACCAAGGTTTTGGTTACCAGGCCTATTGTATCATTTGGCTCTCTTTGTTTGATAATGGGGCACTTGAATTCCCAGGGAATGTTTACCTCTTGTAAGGGTGATTTAGAGCTGAGGGTCACATGTTGTGAATAAGTAATTTGCTTTTCACAACAGAAATGATTTTGTTTTCTTTCAGAGGCTCGGTAGAGTGTGTAATTTGCTTCCCAAGAATGTAATGGAGTTTGTATCCTAAATTGTTTTCAAGGCTGTTAAAATTTTGAGAGACAAGGGGCATGGGTCAGAGATTCTGGGGTAGCTGACAGGAAACTGGAGCTGAAAACACAGCCAGGTCAGCTAAGATCATGTTGAATGATCACTCCCCCAATGTCCTGCATTCCTTAATTCAGAGACTTGCAGCCATCAAGAGATGGACAATGGTTTGTGTTTGGTGTCATGGGTGAACTT
The DNA here is from genome assembly GCF_020745735.1 of Hemiscyllium ocellatum. Lineage (NCBI taxonomy): Eukaryota > Metazoa > Chordata > Chondrichthyes > Orectolobiformes > Hemiscylliidae > Hemiscyllium > Hemiscyllium ocellatum. Next base: position 110,315,412 of record NC_083410.1, on the reverse strand, counting down.
TCACTTCACTAGGCCACAAGCAGTGGCTGGAAGAAAGTGCCGTAAAATTCGCAAACTCATAATTAAAGGATGTTGTCAGGTCCAATTCTGCTGTGGGAGCAGTATTTATTCTGAAGAATAGGTATGTTTTGTATACTTGTATGTCCATAAGGACCCTCACCAACTTTTACAGATCCACCATAGAAAGCATTCTGTCTGGATGCATCAGAGCTTGGTATGGCAACTGCTCTGCCCAGGATTGTTAGGAAATCATGGTGAGTTGTGAACATAGCCCAGAGCATCCTGCAAGCCAACCTTTCATCCACTGACACCATCTACATTTCTCACTGCCATGGGAAAGCAGCCAACATCATCAAAGACCCCTCCCACCCCGGTTTATAATCTCTTGCAACCTCTTCCATCAGCCAGAAGGTACAAAAGCTTAAACACACGTACCAACAGGTTCAAGAACAGCTTTCCCGCTGTTATTTAGACTGCTGAATGGACTCTCAAATCTAATGTTGATCTTGTTTTTTGTGCACCGTCTCACAGATGTAACGTTGTATTCCTCACTCAGTTCTAGCAACCCACGATCTTTGTATGGTATGATCTACCTGGACTGCACGCAAAACAAAACTTCACTGTACCTAGGTAAAAGTGGCTGTAATAAATCAAATTAAATGTTATATGCTGCTGCTTTCTTATCATTTAACATATCATTCAGTAATTTATTACTAAGCCAAGGTTTGAGGGAACATTTGATTTTATTGCTTTCCGAAATCCAGAAGCCTTGTGGTGCCTGCACTGAGTTGATGACAATAACTAGTGTTTCTGTTTGATCCGGAGAAGGCTACTTTACTGGATATAATGTAATCAAATAATGAACTGCAGATGCTGGACACCTGAAACAAAAACAGATTGCTGGTGAAATTCAGCAGGTCTGGGAGCATCTGCAGAAAAAAAAAACAAAGTTACCGTTTCAAGTCCGGGGAGAGACTTCTTCAAACTCAACATTAATTCTGCTTTCTTCCTAAAGGTGCTAGTTGACCTGCTAAGTTTCACCAGCAATTTCATTATGTAGCTAATATTGTCCACTCTCCTCACTCAAAATAGGATTCATTTTAAGCACGTGTGCCAGTTGCTGGGAAATGGGATTAGGTGATGACCAGCGTGGATGATGGACTGGAGGCATCTTGCTGTGCTGTAATACTCTTTGGCATTCACAGAGTGAACCAAAGTAAAAAGGTTAAACTATGAGGATAGGTTGCGTAGCCAAGACCTTTATTCACTTGAATATATGTGATTAAAGAGTGATCTAATTATGATATTTAAGGCGATTAAAGTGACGATGGAGTAGATACGAAATATTGTCTTTTGTGGGATGAGACGAGAAATTAAACCTGTCCAAAATGTTAGACTCTCCCTCAGGGTAAACTGAGAGTTTCAAACCTGACATTGGAATTAAGGTACAAATCAGCCTTAAGATTATTGAATGATGGAACAGGTTCAAGGGGCAGAATGGCCTCTTACTATTTCTATAAAGGTGACCTTTGCCAACAGATCCAAGGTCATGTGTTTAATTCCAAACCATAATGATTTATAGTTTATTTAATAGGTTAGCTTTATGATTCCAACTCATATTACTGCTGACAATTGGATCCCAGATGAAATCTGGCTTGATAGATCAGGCATTTTTAAAAAAATTTGTTAACATGGTTTTTCAGTGCCATATGAACAAGGCTGCAGTTCTGATTTTAACAACTAAACAAGGTTATTACACAAAGCATATAAAAATAAACCAAGCCAATGTATCTGCATATGATAGTTAGAAAGATTTAAAAACACAGCAGAGAAACAAAATACCATCTATTTCCCAACACTATCACTTTATAGTTAATCAAAACCCAAAGAGATTTTCTTTCCCAATTCAAACTATAGGTTTGACTTCACTATTTTGTTCTCAATTCCTGTTTCCACTGTGAAGTATTTACCTTGTATCCTTACACCACTGAGAGCTTAAACTTTCTCAGCATAGAAGAACCAATACAGATTCTTAACCAAACATTCCTAGTCTGGAAGCTTCACAAGCTACACCCTTTTCACTGAAGTAACTTACCTCCTCAACTGCTCTAATTTTTAAAACTCCTTCATTCTTGGGAAAAGGGCACCGCTAGCCTGCATTTATTGCCTATCCTAGAGGGCAATTAAGAGTCAACTATGTCTGGAGTCATGAGTGGACCAGACCAGGTGAGGACTTTAGATAGTCTCTGATTATCCACATTCATGGTTATCATTAGACTCTTAATTCCAGATTTTATTGAATTCAAATTCCATTATGTGCCATGGCTCCAGGCTTTTCTTTTTCGAAGACAGACAGCTACTAATATCTGACTTCAGTCTGGAGCTCTTCAAACTGCTCAAAGGCTTTCCAATCTGTGTTTCAGTTCTAATTAATTTAAACCCCAAATTCAGCATTTTACTTACTGTTGCAAATCTTGACAATATCAACAAGCTTCCCTTAAGACACCAGGAGGCCCATGCTAGTTTAAAATCATGATTCTGGAAAAACTGACCTAGTTAATTGTAAACTCTAACACAAAAATGGACCATCCTCATACATCTGTATAAATTAAACACCTTCCATCATGTGCAGACTGTATATAGTCTACGTTCCATATTTGCAAACATAATTTCCAGCTACCACTTCTCATCCTCAACTGGATGCTCTCAAATCCATCAGGTGTTCATCATCTCCTATTAGCATCACCTACATTTATACCACTTTATATTAAATAAGGTGAAGTCACAGACTTCATGTTTGTGGTTCAGATTCTGAGGTCAGAGCAGATGGATTTCTGTTAGTTAATCTCCCCTGTATTCCACCCTGTCTCAGGCTTTTCATTTTGTACATCCCCCTCTTTCATTGGCTCTGTGCTTATGTTCCATCTCCGATCTGTCTCCAGTTCTGATCGATGGCCATTGACCCTGAAATACTAACTCTTACCCACTCCCCAGTTGGTATTGCACCCACCCTGAGCATTTTCTGTTTTTATTTCAGATTCACACTTTGTTCCTTAGCTGAGATTGCTTGTGGTGTCCCTATAATCGTAGGAAAGCTAAGGGGCGTTTAGATAAGCTACTATTCCATCAAGTGTAGCTACTTAACCAACTCATGATGTGATCCACATTGGCTGTTGGTACTACCTTTTCTTTCAGATTCTGCTCTTGATACGAGGTTAATTGGCATTTGCCTGGAAATTAACCAGTGCTTTTCTTTTGAGATTCTGTATGTAATTCCTATTGCTGCACCAGTATAATTGTCTTACGTTCCTGTTGGAAATTGTTCAGTGTTGAGAACATCTAAGTTTTCGTCCTTTTTATGGAAATTGTTGGGCTCAGGTTTAAGACTTTATGATTAATGACTGTGTTTCGTTAAATGGAGACATTTCATTGGCCGTTTTCCTACTTTTAAATAGGATTTTCCTTTTGGCTGGTTATCAAGTGGAAAATATTTAAATCCTTTCAGATTGGTTTCAGTCTACAAGCCTATTGGTGTCAGTTAATGACTACACAGGGCTGAGATGAGAGTCCTCAAGTTAAAGCTGCTTTTCTCTTCATTTGTACTGTACTGCAGAACTCTTTGTAGTCACCTCATTGATGCTTCTTACAAAGCACGATCTTCATTCCTCAGATTTATGCATTTGGAAACTCAAACTTTCCTTTAAATTTTTGTGGAGTTGTTCAATTTCTGTTCTGTTCACATATTCAAAAACAAAAATAACTTCACATCAAACAATATATTTATTGCCGCCTGTATGGTTTAGAAAGCAAAAGAGAGGAAATACTCTCATAATATAAAAGCAGATTACTGCAGATGCAGGCTTTGACAAAGGGTCAGTTAGACTCGAAACTTCTGCTCTTTTCTCTCCTTACAGATGCTGCCAGACCTGCTGAGATTTTCCAGCATTTTCTCTTTTGGAAATGCTTTCAACTTGAAATTGTACTGTGGTTTTGCAAATAATGTACAATCACTATGATTTTGTTTTCACCTTTAATCACAGTACAATGTAGAAAAATGCCATTTGCAAGTTCCTTTCAAGTCAGACAGTTTCATCAGACACAACAATATCACCGCTCCTTTACTATTGTTAGATCAAAATCTGAAAAAAATCGCTAACAGTTTTTTGAGTGGGTGCCAAACCCAGAACAAGGTGTCACACCATCACCTTCTCGAGGGCAATCAAGGATTGGCAGTAAATACTTACATCCAGTGATTTATTTTAAAAAGTGTGTTTCTTTTTCAGTGCATCTCAGTGCTGTGCCTGTTTCTAAATTGCTTTTATTTTGCTTGGCAACTATTTTCTGGTGAAGTTAAAATGAACAAAACGGCAGAGCAAAATCTCCGCATGTCAACGCTAGTTGCTGAGGTGTCTCTGAATCCCTGACAACAGTCTGTGCAAACGCACATGGAAAATCCCCAGACGCTTTGCAAATGGATCCTGCAATTGTATGACAGATAATGCAGCCGCTTAATATTCCACAACATGTAACAATTCAACTGATTTGACATTGGAAATAAATAAATGATAAATGTTGGTCAGCTGGTTTCCAGAAATGTATATAAAAGGGAAACAGTCTTGTTACTTTTTTTTGAAACAAACTTTTGGAGAAAGATTTGTCGTGGGTGCAATCACTTTCAGGTGGCTGTAGCTCAAAACTATTCAGACAAGTTTTGAACAGGAAATTGTGCTGCTGGAGATGCTCCAGGCCAGATACTTCTATAAACGAAGCACCTGCAGACAATTTTGTTTCCAGATGGCCAGATTCTGAAGAATCAAACTGTAAAATTTATTTAAGAAACATTTAACTGCTGACCCAACGGCTTGGAGGCCCTCGTTCTACTGAAGGTTGGAAGATGAATAAGGATTTGTAAGTGTGCTCAGAGTGATGACCAGGTATAGAGTGACAGTGAGCCAGTGCAGAAATTGGATCAGCTCACTGGAAGGGAATTTCACTGCTGGCCTTCTACTGGAGAGGCCAAGGGCTGACCAGCTTCTGTTCAGCATGTAGTGGTAGCTGAAGGCAGTGTCTGTTTAGAATTAGAGGGTAAGAGTTTGGCTTCAGGTAAAATCAGAGATTGTGACGCAAATTGAGCCTAAAATGACTTTTGCTTTAATAGGTTTCTTCTCCCATGTTTCTGCGCAAACCTACTTGCATATCTCCAAACATAAAAGCTGACACCTACGGGCATTTGTTTCTGATAACAAAAAACTCAAAGTTGTGAACGGGTTCAGAAAAGATTCACAAGGATGTCGCCAGCATTGAAGGGTTTGAGCTACAGGGAGAGGATGAATAGACTGGGGCTGAATACCCTGGAGCATTGAAGACTGAGGGGTGACCTTATCAAATCATGAGGGTCATGGATAGAGTGATTGGCAAAGTCTTTTTCCTGGGGTAGGGCATAGGTTTAGGATGAGAGGGGAAAGATTTAAAAAGGATTTATGGGGCAACTTCTTCACCCAAAGGTTGGTGCATGTATGGAATGAGCTGCCAGAGGAAGTGGTGGAGGCTGGTACAGTTACAACATTTAAGAGGCATCTGGATGGGTACATGAATAGGTAGGGTTTAGAGGTAAATGGGACTAGATTAATGTCGAATATCTAGTCGGCATGGACGAGTTGGACTGAAGGGTCTGTTTCCGTGCTGTACAGCTCTATAACTCTATGACCCTAAAAGTATTTAGGAGCAAAATCCCTCCTTGATGTACTTAACAGCAGTAACAGGATAATGTTTAATTAGCACAGTTGAAAATTGGTGTAAATCAAATGTTGCACATTTTGAAATATTGTTAATAAATCCCTGATCCGCCTCTATGTAACCTGACTTTAAATGACTGAAAACAAATTTTCCATTAAAAGTGTGAACATTTTCCAGTTATACTGGATCACTTCCTCAGGAACTGTTTTTAAAAAAAGGAATTGCAGTCTGTCCAAAAGTTCCTAACAGTTTCCTTGCACCCAAAAAGTCCAGCTAAACTTTTGGAATCTCCTCAAAATCACTAGTAATGTTAAGAGAAACTTGCAATAGAGAAGTATTCCTACCAGAGGCCTGCTCACTTGTGTGGATGGGACAAGCTTATTAATGTGAGTTTTTTAAAAAGCAATCACAAAACATCACAGAAAGTCAGTTGGATGGAACTTACCCTTAAAATTCTGGAGTGTGCTGTGCTTGCTCATTGGGCAATTGAACTAAATAGATAACAGGGCAACCTAATGTAAAATACAGATTCAGTTTTGAGTTGCTCGCACATCAATGAAGACCACAGCCTCACTTTCCAGTTCAGTGACATCCTAGGAGAACATGAGGACTGCAGATGCTGGAGAGTCAAAGTTGAAAAGTGTGGCTCTGGAAAGCCACAGCAGGTCAGGCAGCATCTGAGGAGCAGGAAATCAATGGAAGATATAGACAATAGGGAAATAGTGACATCTTGCAAAATGTCCAGATTACAGAGGAGGAAGTGCTGGATGTCTTGAAACGGTTAAAAGTGGATAAATCGCCAGGACCTGATCAGGTGTACCTGAGAACTCTGTGGGAAGCTAGAGAAGTAATTGCTGGGCCTCTTGCTGAGATATTTGTATCATCGATAGTCACAGGTGAGGTGCTGGAAGACTGGGGGTTGGCAAATGTGGTGCCACTGTTTAAGAAGGGCGGTAAAGACAAGCCAGGGAACTATAGACCGATGAGCCTGACCCCAGTGGTGGGCAAGCTGTTGGAGGGAATCCTGAGGGACGGAATGTACATGTACTTGGAAAGGCAAGGACTGATTCAGGATAGTCAACATGGCTATGTGCGTAGGAAATCATGTCTCACAAACTTGAGTTTTTTGAAGAAGTAACAAAGAAGATTGATGAGGGCAGAGCAGTAGATGTGGTCTATATGGACTTCAGTAAGGCGTTCAACAAGTTTCCCCATGGGAGACAGATTTGCAAGGTTAGATCTCATGGAATACAGGGAGAACTAGCCATTTGGATAGAGAACTGGCTCAAAGGTAGAAGACAGAGGGTGGTGGTGGAGGCTTGTTTTTCAGACTGGAGGCCTGTGACCAGTGGAGTGCCACAAGGATCGGTGCTGGGTCCTCTACTTTTTGTCATTTACATAAATGATTTGGATGCGAGCATAAGATGTACAGTTATTAAGTTTGTAAATGACACCAAATTGGAGGTGTAGTGGACAGCGAAGAGGGTTACCTCAGATTACAACGGGATCTGGACCAGATGGGCTAATGGGCTGAGAAGTGGCAGATGGAGTTTAATTCAGATAAATGCAAGGTGCTGCATTTTGGAAAAGCAAATCTTAGCAGGACTTATACACTTAATGGTAAGGTCCTAGGAAGTGTTGCTGAACAAAGAGACCTTGGAATGCAGGTTCATAGCTCCTTGAAAGTGGAATTGCAGGTAGATAGGATAGTGAAGAAGGCATTTGGTATGCTTTCCTTTATTGGTCAGAGTATTGAGTACAGGAGTTGGGAGGTCATGTTGCGGCTGTGCAGGACATTGGTTAGGTCACTGTTGGAATATTACGTGCAATTCTGATCTCCTTCGTATCGGAAAGATGTTGTGAAACTTGAAAGGGTTCAGAAAAGATTTACAAGGTTGTTGCTAGGGTTGGAGGATCTGAGCTAAAGGGAGAGGCTGAACAGGCTGGGGCTGTTTTCCCTGGAGCGTCGGAGGCTAAGGGGTGACCTTACAGAGGTTTACAAAATTATGAGGGCATGGATAGGCTAAATAGACAAAGTCTTTTCCCTGGGGTGGGGGAGTCCAGAACTAGAGGACATAGGTTTAGAGTGAGAGGGAAAGATATAAAAGAGATCTAAGGGGCAACTTTTTCATGCAGAGGGCGGTACCTGTATGGAATGAGCTGCCAGAGGAAGTGGTGGAGGCTGTTACAATTGCAACATGTAAGAGGCATTTAGATGGGTATATGAGTAGGAAGGGTTTGGAGGGATATGGGCCGGGTGCTGGCAGGTGAGACTAGATTGGGTTGGAATATCTGGTCAGCATGGACGGGTTGGACCGAAGGGTCTGTTTCCGTGCTGTACATCTCTATGACTCTATGATAAGTCCTTCATAAACTCCGCTGATGTTCATGTTCCTTATCTTTTAACATTCCATCAAATTAGATTAATAAATATTCCTTGCTTCATATTGTGATTTGGCTCCATGATCTGATGTAGATGTGCAGGTCGTTGGAATTGTGCAACACCAGTTAGACCACAACTAAAATATTGTTTGCTGTCCTGATCACTATATTATAGGAAGGATGTGGTTGTACTCATGAGAGAGTACAGAGGAAATTTATCAGGATCCTGCCTGGGCTGGAGGTTCTGAACTATGAGGAAAGATTGGATAGACTGGGATTTTTTTCCTTGGAGCAATGAAGGTTGAGAGGGGACTTGATAGAGGTGTATAAGGTTTTGAGGGACATAGATGGGCTGGACAAGAAGGAATCAATATAACGTAAGACACAGAAGGTGAAGAGGAGAGCTAAAATGAATTACTTTCACTAACTGGGAGATGGAAATCTGGCACTCACTGCCTGGAAGGATGGTTGAATCAGACTCTCCTGTAACACTGAAGCATTATGTAGATACTGAGCTGCATTACCTCCAGGGCTTTGGGCTGAGAACTGGAGAACTGGATCGTAGTTGGCAGGCATGAATGCAAAGGGCCAAATGGCCTTCTTTCTGTGATGTAAACGTCTGTGAGTGAATCAAGAAGCAGTCTCTATGTTTGTTCTGCAAAGCTAAACTTAGGCTAAAGCTGCGATAAAATGAGGTCTATGTACCATGTAAACTGTGGTGATTTAGGAAACGAGTGAAAGCAACAATTAGGAGGTGTCTTATTCCCTATGAAACGCCATTCACTAAGAATCATCAAACAATCGAACCACTTTTCAGATTTTCTTCCACACAGACAAATTTGGAAATATGTGTGACTTTAGGAACTCAGAAAGCAAGCAATATAGCTAAGTATTTACGCTATATGTGTTGTAACATTTCGTAACTTACTGTGTAATTGTTATTCAGTATTAATTCTGGTCTGCTGAGTTCAAGGGTACAGCAGCACGTAGTGAATATGCACTGAGATAATCATCATTCCGTTATACTGATTAAATTTGGACATGCTGCAATTGATCAGAACAGAATCCAGCTATATACCATGCACCCTCCATGAAAATCATTATCTGTTTCATAATGCATAGCGTTTCAGGCTGGTATTTATCATTTTTAACCATATTGTAGCATATTGCAGAGATTTGATCATTTGTCCTTTTAAATTAATTGTGATTGCTGTCTTTTCTTCACGTGATTTCCTACTAAATCGCATTTATTGGTACCAGGCCTCTGGTCTGGTAATTGTGGAAACAGCTCCCATATTGCCTTTCTCTGGAGGGCATGATTGCCTTGCTGAGTAAGATGACCCACTTTCCTATTCCCGAGTTACACAGCACAAACAAAGCTCCCCACTGCTGCAGAGGAGGATTGGCCATCTTAGTTTCCAAAGCCACTCATTTTTAATCGTTGTTTCACATCACTGGGTTTTGCACCTGATTGTTTCTGTCACAAGGCTTTCCGCACTGAGGAATTTCAGATACAAAGGTGGACTTTTCTCTTTTGAGACGAGATCTGATCGAAGATCTGATGTGATCGAGATCATCCTCAGAGACTCATGAGAGGTCTGCTCAGGAGATAGGGAGAAAACGTTCCCGTAATAAAGGCATGCTGGAAATCTGATAGAGACGCAGAGGAACTTGGAGATGCTCAGCAGCATCTTTGGAGAGAGAAACAGAGTTAACGTTTTGAGTCCAGTATGATTTCTTCAGAACTTCCAAAGAAGAGTTGTAATGGACTTGAAATGTTAACACTGTTTCTCTATCTGAAGGTCCTGCTTAGAAACTCTTCTCACTTGGGAAAGGATCAAGGCTGAGACAGACAGGTTTAATGTAATCAATAAAAGAAACAAGATTGAAGTGAGGGAAACGTTTTTCACACAGCTAGCAGCTCGGTTCTGAATCGTGCCGTGTGAGAGGGTAGTGGAGGCAGGGACATTTAAAGCATTCCAATTTGAAATAGGTGGTTATTGGAAGAGAACGCGCAGGGTCACAGGAAGAAGTCTGAGTACACCTCAGGTCAAACCTTACCAAAAGGATGTGGTCGCTTTGGAGAGGGCGCAGAGAAGGTTTACGAGGATGTTGCCTGGTATGGAAGGTGCCAGCTATGAAGAGAGGTTGAGTAGGTTAGGATTGTTTTCATTAGCAAAAAAGGAAGGGGGACCTGATTGAGGTCTACAAAATCATGAAGGGCATAAACAGAGTAGATAGAGATAAGCTTTTTCCCAGGGTGAAGGATTCAATAACGAGAGGTCACGCTTTCAAGGTGAGAGGTGAAAAGTTTAAGGGGGATACATGCGGCATGTACTTTACACAGATGGTGGTAGGTGCCTGGAATGCGTTGTTGGCAGAGGTAGTAGAGGCAGGCACAGTAGATTCATTTAAGATGCGTCTGGACAGATGCATGAGTAGGTGGGGAGCAGAGGGATACAGATGCTTAGGAATTGGGCGACAGGTGTAGACAGTAGATTTGGATCGGCTCAGGCTTAGAAGGCTGAAGGGCGTGTTCCTGGGCTGTAAATTTTCTTTGTTCTTGTTCTTTGTTCTAAGTCAGGAAGAGTGACACCCTGTGAGATGCCTGTTTGGGAGCCGGCACAGACATGATGGGCCGAACGGCCTCCTTCTGCACTGTATCAATCCTGCTGTTCTGTGTCAGGTTTTGCTGTGACAGGGAATCCGGTGGTATCTCAGGTGAAACTTGACTTTGCACGCTCTCGATTTTCGTTTTTTTTCATGTGGGAGTCCTAAACATGTGAGCAAAGAGAGTCGCAGTGAGGGAAACTGGGCACCTAATGCTCGGACCTTTGAACATGGGAGTTGGGGGCATCATGTTGGGGGTTGTATAGGATGTTGGTGAGGCCTCTTCTGGATTACTGTGTGCAGTTCTGGTCACCCCGTTATAGGAAGGATATTATTCAACTAGAGTGGGTTCAGAAAATATTTACCAGGATGTTTCTGGGAATAGAGGGTTGTTGAAATGTGGAGAGTCTAGATAGGCTGAGAACCTTTTCACTGAAGTGAAGGAGCTTGAGGGGTGACCATCTGTAGAGGTTTATGAAATCATGAGAGACATAGATGAGGGTAAGGGCTTATGCCCGAAACGTCGAATTTCCTGTTCCTTGGATGCTGCCTGACCTGCTGTGCTTTAACCAGCAACACATTTTCAGACATAGATGAGGGCCAGGTATCTTTTCAGTCCTGGAGGGTTTCAAAACCCAGAGGGCATATTTGAAGCTGAGAGGAGAAAGATTTAAAAAAAACATGAGGGGCAACATTTTTACACAGAGTGTGGAAGTGGGTTCAGTTACAACATTTAAAAGACATTTGGATAAGTACATGAATAGCAAAGGTTTGGAGGAACATGGGCCAAGCGCAGGCAGGTGGGACTAGTTTAGTTTGGGATAGCAGTCGGCATGGACTGGTTGGACCGAAGGGTTTGTTTGTGTGCTGTATGACCTAATTATTGTAAAAGTGAAGCAGGCAACAAAATCCATTTCCTCATTGATCCAATTATGAAAGATTGTGAAACTGACATTTTGAGGTCTGAGAAGGAAGTGTAACATTCGCAGCGAATTCATTGTAGAATCAGACCCAGAAACAAAAATATAACAATGGAACGGCAATTTGTTCAACAGAGAATAAAGAAATGAGAAGTGATGAATAAATGCACTCTTTGAAATCTCCAACAATGATTGTTACCAGGAGTAAAGAGAGTTCACACTGACAATAGTTCATTTTCAGTTTTTCATTGACTATAATTAACAACACTGTTAAAATGTGGTGAATTTATCTCATATCTACTGCGTAAATATGACAATTTCACAGAATGTAAACAGGGAAGCAAACAGTTTGATGTTGTTTGCACAAAGTTAACAGCAGAACGGTACAACCAATCCAGCCACCTTTCCGATTTCTAGAGATCAGCCAATCTCCCTCGGTGTTGCTGGCCTCACCGTTAATTTTGACAGCAAATTCTAGGCCTTGAAATCTCGCTGATTTTGTGGAACTGTTGCCAATGGTTATTCCAATGATAGAAGGTGATAGTCAAACCACAAAGCAGAGTGTGTTAAATCATAAAAAGATGGTGCAAGTCGGAGTGAGCCGGTAGCATATGCTTTCGAAAAGCTTTTGCTCTTGACTGTGTTGTATTATGCTGCAAAGATGGCAAGCAGTAAAACACAGTGGGCCACTCAACACTTTCTTCCTTATTATCATAAATCCTAAGTGAATATTTTACGAATATCTGGAGAAGCCTGAGATTAATCTGCTGCAAATGTGCCTGTTATTTATTACATTTTAAAATTGTGTCCATTTTTATTTTATGGCCATTATAATGTGCTTACTGTTAGCCTGGAATGGTATCGCTGACGGCTAATAAAAGTTACAGTGGAACATCACACTGCTTTCTTTTCTGCCTGGTTTTTCAAGATGTGCACTGTGGCCTTATAACAGATCCCAAATGATCTGCTCCTCTCAGTAGCTCACCACTACATATCTATTATTCTCGCTTGGGTTTTCCTGTTCTTTTGTTGAAGCAGAGTTAACTACTGTATTGATTTCAGTCTTGCCACTTGGATTCAGTGGGGCCAGTTGTTACAATAAACACCCTGCTGCTTTATCTTATTGCAGAAGGCACTCTATCTCTTCTGTATCTGCTAACTCAGTCAAGCAAGATCTGGAAATCTTACAAAAAATTGCCCTGTGATGTGACTCAGGTCTCAGCACAGGTTCAGAAGTGGGATGTCCGCTGACGATTATGTAATGTTCAGCACCAGTCCATAAAATCACAAGGCAGAGAAGCAGCAGTAGGCCATTCAGCCCATCGCGTCTGCGCTGCCATTGTGGCTGAGCTGATCATCATCAATACCGTTTCCTGTCATTTCCTTATAACTCTTGATTCTCTTACTAATTCAGTCAACAGTCACATAACACCAAGTTATCGTCCAACTGTTTATTTAAAATCACAAGATTTCAGGGGGTTCCAAGATGGCGGCGAGCTAGGAAGATTGTTTTTCAGAGCTCCGCACTGCATCGTAAGCGGGAGATAGTCCTGACCCGCTCTACCCTGACCACCGCAATATCCTGGGCCTCTGGAAAGGTCGTGGAGTCCCAGGAAACTGTCAGAAGCAACTCACCTTGGTTCTCGTCGTGCAGGGACGTCGAAGAAGGAAGGAGGAGCATCCAAGGCGGCCAGCGGCCCAGCCTGCAGGATTCTTGAACTCAATTACCTACTGGCCCCTTATGAAGGAGCTCTCAAAATCTCACAAGAAGCAGGTAGAGGAGAAGCTGGTCCAATATCTATCATGCTGCAGAAGCATAAACAGCAGCTGGGAGACCTGGAGAAGAGGACCGATGAGTTAGAAGACAGGGTCACAGTGGTGGAAGCTGATGCCAGTTCCTCCAAGGATAAGATCCAAGCCCTGGAGAGGCAGGTCTGTAGTTTGCATGATCAAGTGGATGATGTTGAGAACAGGGGCAGGAGAAGAAATATTAGGATTGTCGGTCTGCCGGAGGGTAAGGAAGGTGAGTGGCCGGTAGAACTTATTGAGGACTGGTTGCCGAAATTCCTTAACTTGGAGGCTGGCGTGAGAGGCTTGAAGATTGAGAGGGTTCACCGGGTAACGGTGCAGAGGTCAGGTCTGGGTCAACATCCTCGTCCTCTCCTGATGCGGTTTCATCACTTTAGAGATAAGGAGAGAATCGTGGAAGCTTCCAGAACCCAGGGGAAGGATCTGAAGGCCCTTGTTTACGAGGGCTCTAAGATCATGTTCTTCCAGGACCTCTCAGCGGCGGTGATCCAGAAACAAAACTCCTATGACGGTGTCAAGAGAAGACTGAGGGAGCTTGGGATCCAGTACTCTGAGGTATCCGGCAGTGCTTCGGATCACCTTAGGTGGATCCGTACATCTCGTTGACACATCTGAGAAGACAAGAGACTTGGTGGACAAATTAATCTAATCTGAACGATTTAGTATGTGCAAATAGACATGTTGGTCATGCTCCAGTGTATCTGTTGGTTAAGATTTAGAATGTTACAGTGGGCCCGAGGCACTGGAGAATAGATCCCTTTATCCTTAAGGATAATTGGCTTGTGGAGTATTTTTCGAGGGAATTTCAGGCGTTCCGAGATATTAACTCAGGCTTGGTTGGTAGCCTGTCCGTCCTTTGGGAAACTGCCAAAGTCTATGCCAGGGGGTTAGTTATTTCCTACTCTGCCTGTAAGAAGTGGCAGAAGGGCGAGCAGCAACATCTCCTCGAAGCGTGGTTGAAGGCAGCCGAGCAGGCTTACTTTGACAATCCTCTTGGTCAAGCTACAGAGGATTATCGCGCTGCAGTCTGCACTGAATTCTGTGCTCATGCAGACAGCAAGAAAGAGCTTACTTTTGCAAGACAGAGGTTATATGAGCATGGTGACAGACCTGGCAAGTACCTAGCATATCTTGCCAGGAAAAGGAACGCCCCTCAAGCCATTACGGCAATTAGGGAAGGGAATGGGAACCTAACATGTGATTCCAAAAAAGATTATGGCATTCCAGAGATTTTACTCTGAATTATACCAATCCAAGGATTGTGAGGAGGGACGGGCCAAAATGAAATCCTTTTATAAGGACCTGGAGCTCCCGGGCATGACCCCTGACAAGAATCCTTTCTCAATGCCCCCTTATCAGAGCAAGAAGTGCAGGAGGCTGTGAAGCAGCTTCAGAGTGGGAAGGCGCCTGGTCCTGATGGACTTCCCAGCGAATTCTATGAGGAATTTATAAACACATTCTCAGGCCCGATGCTCAATATGTTTAATGACTAGACAGCCGAGATCATCTCCTGCATCTGTAAGAGAAGTCAATATTTTGCTTATTCTTAAAAAAGGGAAGGTCCTGGAGGACTGTGCTTCGTACAGACCCATCTCACTCTTAAATGTGGACTTTGAAGTCCTATCCAAGACTCTTGCATTAAGGCTGGAGACTGTGTTACCTTCTATTGTTAAAGAGAACCAGACAGGCTTCATAAGGGGCCGCAGATTCTCCAATAGTGTTAGGAGACCACTTAACATAATTCAGGTATGTCAACAACAGTCAACACAGGGACTGGTGATTTCCCTAGATGCAGAGAAGATATTTGACTCAGTTGAGTGGCCGTACCTGTTCTATACTCTACAGTGATTTGGCTTGGCCAAAGCCTTAATAAGGTAGGTAAAGGTTCTCGACAGTGACCCTCTCGCTGTGGTCATCTCCAGTGGGGTACGATCAAGCAATTTTAACATTTTTAGGGGCAGCCAGCAGGGCTGTTCCCTTTCACCATGGTTGCTGATTGAACCATTGGTAGAAGCCATTAGTAGGGATCCCAATATATCAGCTCCAGAAGTGGGGTCAAAAGCACATACAATTTCACTGTATACGGACGATGTCCTAATTTTTTTGTCAAATCCAGCAGTTTCAGTGCCTTGCCCTGATACAATACCTCTGTGCGTCTGGCACCTTTTCGGGGGACAAGATTAATTTTGCAAAATTAGAGGCTATACCCATGGGTGGTCTTACGAAGGAGCTAGGCCATGAGGGCGAATATCAATTCCCATTTAAGTGGTCACGGGGGGTTTCGTGTATTTGGGCATGTTCATCACTCCAGTTCTGGATTGACTGTTCAAAGCTAATTTGTTCAATTATTCGACAAAATCAAACAAGACCTTTATAGATGACAGGCGCTTCCGGTCTCGTGGTTGGGTCAGATAGTGATTATGAAGATGAATATTCTCTCCTGTTTGTTATACCGATATGGATCCTCCCCCTGATTTTCAATAAGCAAGCATTCAGGAGACCGAACGGTTGGTTCAGCTCCTTTATTTGGCATCGTAAGTGGCCCATCATTAAATTAGCCAAACTGCAGTTGCCTCACAGACTGGGGGAGCAGATGTCCCAGACATTGAAAGCTACCAACTAAGCTCGCTTTATCTTATGTGAGTGATTGGGCCTTTGGGTACCCTCTTTCAATATGGTTAGATGTCAAAGTTATCCCCTTACTAGCTTGCTGTTTCTAGACAAAATGAGAACAGTTAGGGAATATTGCCATAACCCAATAGTTACCAATACTGTTAAAGCATGGAGGGCAATTTGGCAGAGGGAAGGCAATATTGGCAAAACATCTTAATTTACATCTATATGCCAGGTTTTCAACCAGGGATGATAGATTCAGGGTTCAAATGTTGGGCAGCTAGGGGTCTGTCTTGCAGGGGTGATTTATTTGAGGGAGACACAGTGATGTCCTTTGATCAGTTAGAATAATCTAACAGGGACTTTTTTTTCAAGTTAGGGACTTTATTCAAAAAAAACTACACTTTTGACTGATCCTTACAAATCTGAGATAGAGGTATAATCTCTTCAGGTAGAAACTCTTCATTATTCTTGATGACAGGCCTGTGCTTGAAACGTCTATTTTCCTGCTCCTCGGATGCTACCTGACATGCTGTGCTTTTCCAGCACCTCACTGTCAACTCTGATCTCCAGCATCTGCAGTCCTCTCTTTCTACTAGTTGAAGATTCTCCGCAGGATTCATTTGGCTCAGGACCATTTGTCAAAATTTAAACCAGGGGTATCTTCAACATGACCCAAGTGCAAGGTGTGTATGGGCACTCGTACCCATTGTCTCTGGTCCTGTGGTAGGCTTCAAACACATTGGAATGCTGTGATAGGTGCAATGGAGAGGATTTTGGGTATAAGGGTGGAGAAGGACCCGATCTCTCTTCTGGGTCTGCCCAGTGTGTTGCCTGTAAGTAACTTTTCAACATCCTCACTTTCACTGCAAGGAAGAATATCTCGTTAGGTTGGGTGCCCAAAAATCCCCAGGGCCTGTCGGGTTGGCATGAGATTGTTATGGAGCATATTCCCTTGGAATTTCTCACAAATATGGTACACCACAAAACTGAGAATTTTTAGAAGACATGGTGGCCCTTTCTGAACAACCAGGATACAGATTTGTCTGCCATACTAACGAGGGCTTTTATATAGCCGTAATGATTGTGTTTTATGAGTCTAATATTCAGAGAGAGGGAACTGCGAACTATGAATAGGTGAAAATTAATGCTCTCGATATTCGAGAGTCAGTATTTTGTTTTGCTGAACTGTATTATAATTTATTAGTATGTTGTTAGTTATTAAGTAGTTCCGTTTTTAAAATATTTTTATACATATTTATACATTTGTACATGAGGGCAATTTGGGTTTTTACATTTTTTTGGTGTTCTTTCTTTGTATTGTTTTGAATTGTGTTGTTTTGTATTTGTTGTAATATTAAAATACCTGATTTTCAATAAAAATATGTTTAAAAACAATATCACAAGATTTCAGAGCACTGTTTCTTCATCAGGTGAAGTGTGGAAACTTGGGGTCAGGTTCAAGGTGGGAGGGGAAATGCGAGTTTTGAGAAGATTTGTAGCTCGGGTTGAGATTCTGGATGTAGATGTAGAAGATGTTACCCAATAGGGTAACGAAACTTCTGGTAATGAACCTTCCTGCTCAGCCCGAGGGGAAAAGTTAAAGGGATCTGTGTGAGGAAGGTTTTTCAAGCAGAGAGTGGTAGGAGCCTGGAACACACTGCCATGGGGAGGTGGTGGAAGCACGCACATTGGGGATATTTAAGAGGCATCTGGATGGTTACACAAACAGGGAGGGAATAGAGGGATAGAGACCAAATAAAGGCAGAAGGTTTGTTTTTCTGTTTAGTTAGGGCATGATGATTTTCACAGGCTTGGAGGCTGAAGGGCCTGTTCCTGTCCTATATATATCTTTTGTGTCGATGTGTGTGATCTTCTTGGAGATCCTGTCCACTTTGAGCTGGCAGTTTTTGGTGTTGATTGTTGTCATGACGTGCAGGTGCTAGTATTGGACTGGGACAAACAAAGACAGAAGTTACATGACAGCAGGCTTGCTTAAAATCACAAGCTTTCAGAGCGCTGCTCCTTTGTAGGCTATACCCTGGTTTCGTGTGACTCCTGTCTTTGCCCACCCCAGTTCAACACCTGCACATCCACATCGTGGCTTCTTAATTTAAAAAATCCGTCTCAGCTTTGAATACCCTTAAAGACCCAGCCTCAGCAGCCCTTGTGTGGTAGAGAAATCCAAAGGTACACTTCCCTGACAGAAGAATTCCTCTTCATCTCTGTCTTAACTGTGAGACACCTTGTTCTAAGATGAAGTCCTCTGGCACTAGATTCTCTCACAAAGGGAAGCAACCTGCCCATACCCACCCTGTCAAGTCCCTGAAGGATCTTATATGTTTTAATGAGGTCTCGTCTCAACCTCCTGAACTCAGAGTACAAACCCAAACCCAATAGAAAATCCCTCTATTCTCAGCAATGACTGGAGTATCTGGTTCCACTCCTCAATAAGGTGGTGGGGGTGGGGAAATCAGGAAATGATTTTCTTTGAGTTGATCTGTGAGATTGAGTGTAAAAGGCCCTTGTTGACCCAATGTAATGGATGTGGTAAAATATGTTCTGTGCATCATAGAGTCATAGAGTTATACAGCTACAGCACGGAAACAGACCCTTTGGTCCAACTCGTCCAGGCCGACCAGATATCCTAAATTAATCTAGTCCCATTTGCCAGCACTTGATCCTGAATGAACCTCGAACTCAGGGCCACTTTTCCACTGACCCCCATCTCGCCTGATTCCCCAAGGGATTAAAACCCTGTCTCTCCCTGTTTTAAATATATTCAGTGATGAGGCATCCACTACCCTCTGGGGTAAAGGTTCCCAGCCCACTATGTGAAGAGCTTTCTTCTTATCTCAGTCTTAAGTGCTCAGCACCTTTTCCTAATACTGTGTAGGGACTGCAATCTGTCAGCATTTGCCTTTCTAAATCCCATCAGAACTTTTTGATATTTCGATTCTTCTGAATTCCAGAGACTATCGACCCAATTTACTTGTCATGCTCAAGCCAGGAACCAACCTACAGATGGACTGCTGGTTGCCCCTTCCCCAGTGCAAAGATCCTCTTCAGTCTGAACTGAGAGGGGTAGGTGGTCTTATGTTGCAATGCCATACGAGTGAGACATTACTGCTTCAGTGACTCTGAGAGAACAAAGCCGGGGCCTTTCAGGGAGCTTGAGTGTAAAACCAGGTTTCTGCCACCCCACGTAAGATGGTGTTGGCGTCCAACTTATATCAGAGGACCCTGACCTCCATATATACTGCTAAAACCCTCTCCTATCTCTGGTGTGAGCTGTTTGAATTGGTCCATCAACAGACATTAGGGATTGAAAGGAAGGTGGGAAAACTAATACAGCACAGTTTAATTAATAATAACTAATGCAGCACAATTTAGTTAATAATAACTCATACAGCACAGTTTAATTAATAATAACTAATACAGCACAGGTTAATTAATATTAATTAATACAGCACAATTTAGTTAATAATAACTAATACAGCACAGTTTAATTAATAATAACTAATACAGCACAATTTAGTTAATAATAAAAAATTCCTGATGAAGGGCTTATGCTCGAAATGTCGAATTCTCTATTCCTGAGATGCTGCCTGACCTGCTGTGCTTTGACCAGCAACACATTTGCAGCGTTAGTTAATAATAACTCATACAGCACAGGTTAATTAATATTAATTAATACAGCACAGGTTAATTCTTCAAGTTAAGATATGAATTAGTAAAACTCCATTTCTAAAAGGAATAGAATGGGTAACACTATTAATCACAGATAGTCTCCAAATCAACCAGCTCACAGATGGCATGAGACACCTCTGGAGCAGGTGGGACTTGAACAAAGACCTCTTGCTCAGATATAGGGACTCTATCAGTGTGCCATAAGAACTCTCACAACTAGCTATGGATGTTTCTAATCAACCTGTGCAGAGATGGTATGACACATCACTAGACCAGGTAATCCCTACCTGTCTCAGAGGTAGAGACACTACCACTGTACCACAATAGCCTTCACTTTAATTATATTTAATTTTATTTAATGGTTTGTGCAGCTGAGGGGTATTAATTGGGTCACGACTGTGTTTGCTGGGTCAGGAGGTTTATGTTTGTAATATTCAACACTGCAAATAAATATACAGGGTGCAAAGATTACCTCCAATTCTGTCCTTGATCTATTGACCTTATGGAACATGCACCACGACAGGAAGCAATGCTGAGTGGACAGAGTTATAATGATTACCTCCACCTTTCTGTTCTGTGGAAGAAAGGAACACCATCTAAGCTCCCAGAAACAAGCATCTTTTACAGCAATGTTGGTGGCTTCTAGAGATATTTCAACACTTTCTGAAATATAATTGGGCATCAACAGATCATCTGGATTAAGAGAAAGGTGATGAAAACTAATGCATCCCAGATTGGCTCTTCCAGTTAAGATACAGAGCTGTTCCAAAACAAGGATTCCCTTCTCTCTTGAAGGAAGGACTAAATAAATCATTTCTAACTGCAGGATCTGAAATTCCAACCACTTCTACACTTTGACCCACCCTTAAATTCAGGGGTGGGTAAACCTTTTCATTTCAAAATAGCCCAAAGGTCATCCAGTTGCTAAGAGAGGGCAGACCCTCTTTTTCTTTATTATTAATTCACGGGATGAGGGCATCACTGCAAAAGCTAGCATTTACTGCCCATCTGTAGTTGTTCACAGTGCCCTGGGTGTGGAGTCACGTGTAGGCCAGACCAGGTAACGATGCCAATTTGAAAGCAACAAATGCTGCAGATTGACAGAGTTCTGATGAAGAGTCACATAGATTCAGAACATTAGCTGGCTCTCTCTCCTTGGGCGCTGTGATCTCCAGCATTTGTTGTTTGAAGTACAGATTCCAGCATCTGCTCTAAAAGGATGGCAGCTTTCTTCCTTGAAGGGCATCAGTGAAGCAGATGGGGTTTCTCCCCCAACAATTGGCAATGGATTCATGGTCATCCTTAGACTCTTAATTGTAGATTTTTAATTGAATTCAAATTCCACCATCTGCTGTGGTGGGATTCAAACCCAAGACTCCTCTCTATGTCGGATTTGTAGAGATCTGTCAAAAACGTAGTTTTTAAAAAATAAAATCCTTAACTTGAAAAGATGAAAGAGGTCCCTGTTAGATAGCTCGCTTTTCTGTGCTAACTGATCGAAGGACATCATTGTGCCTCCCTCAAATAAATCCAGAACATGACCTGGGTCTCTGGGTTAACAGTTCAGTGATAATACAACCTTTCCAATGAGCAGGTAAGAAGGATTGTCTATGGTATGTATACAGCCCACCTAGAGCAGGTGGTGGTGAGCTGACTTCTTGAACCACTGCAGTCTTTGGGAGTATGGACACCCAGAGTACCTGGATTTAGACCTAGTGCCAGTGAAGGAATGACAGTGTGTTTCTAAGTTAGGATGGTGAGTGACTTGGAGAGGAAATTGTAGTCCCTCTGTGTTACTTATATCACAGACACAGACCATGCAACTGGACTGCTCCATGGCAGTGTTTATGCTCACTCATTGTAACCCACTATGTCGCACTCCATTAACAAGATACAGGGCAGTAACTCCTCAAGTCTCTGTTTTAATGAGGTCTCCTCTCACAATGTTGTCCCTATGTATCCAGTACTCTTGTCCTTCTCAATGGCAGACATTTGGGTGGTAGTAAATAAGGAGACTTGGTGAGCTACTGCCCTGTAGCACGTAGATAGAGTGAGATATAGAGGGGTAGGATGAGACTGGAATGAACATAAATGCTGGCATGGATCAATCCAATTGAATGGTCTGTTTCTGTGATACAAATATCACATGATACATTGTGAATCTTGGAGACCAGTGTAAGCCAATTAGAGGGAAGTGATAGTCAGGTTTGAGATCTCTTTACTCAACAGGCAATGAACCAGGGAACTCACTTGATCTTTGGGATTGAGTCCTGCATAGTCTGATCCTGGGGGGATGGATCAGTTACCCTTATGCTAGCAATGCAGTGAGGTGAACACAAACTCAACCTCTTCTCAATACATAAGTCAAATGTTTTGAAAATAATATTGCACACAATTTTTGGTTCTGAAAAGAATTCATCTGTTTGGTTCTGAAAGTGTTAATGTGTTTGGTTCTGAAAGGGTTAATGTTGAGTACATAAAGCTCCACCCAATGTGATGATGTCATAGGCATTTGGATGGAAGAACATCTTTGGGTCTTGAAGATGAAAGAGCCAGGTTGTAGATCTCTCTATTGTCTCACAAAAAATGTCTACCACACTCTCATGTAACTTGGATCTGGTTCCTATCAGACAATAAACTGCAGCTTGTTTAAGACAAAAGCTGCACCAGACAGAGCACATGCAGTAGGCCACAACGTAGGAGGAAGACGGTGGCAGTAAATCTGCCTTTTCATGAGCAAAAGGTCAGCATGGGGATTGGTGGTGTGAGACTCTCATAGTCCATGAGGATTAGTGATGAGATCCCAATCATACTCCATGTGTCAGTAGTGTGTTTCAATATGTCTTAGAAACATAAGATGACTCACAAAAATGGAGAGCTCATGCCAGTCCTTTTGAAATCTCCATAATTTAAAAGATAGGATAGTGAAGAAGGCGTTTGGTATGCTTTCCTTTATTGGTCAGATTATCGAGTACAGGAGTTGGGAGGTCATGTTGCGGGTGGACAGGACGTTGGTTAGGCCACCTTTGGAATATTGCGTGCAGTTCTGGACTCTGTCCTATAGGAAAAATGTTGTGAAACCTGAAAGGGTTCAGAAACGATTGACAAGGATGTTGCCAGGGTTGGAGGATTTGAGATACAGGGAGAGGCTGAACAGGCTGGGGCTGTTTTCCCTGGAGCGTCAGAGGCTGAGGGGTGACCTTATAGAGGTTTATAAAATCATGAGGGGCATGGATCAGGTAAATAAGCAAGGTCTTTCCCCTGGAGTGGGGAGTCCAGAAATAGAGGGCTCAGGTTTAGGGTGAGAGAGGAAAGATATAAAAGAGACCTAAAGGACAACGTTTTCACTCAGAGGGTGGTGCATGTATGGAATGAGCTGCCAGAGGAAGTGGTGGAGGTTGGTACATTTAAGAGGCATTTGGATGGGTGTATGAATAGGAAGGGTTTGGAAGGATTTGAGCTGAGTGCTGGCAAATGGGACAAGATTAGATTGGGATATCTGGTCGGCATGGATAAGTTGGACTAGAGGGTCTGTTTCCGTGCTGTACATCTCTATGACTCTATGTTAAATGGTAGGACACACTTATAGAGGTGAATGGCCCACTCCTGCTCCTATTTTGCATGTTCATATTAGTAGGAAAGCATCCCACTGCTGGCTGACATTAGTTTTGCCTTTCTCTAAACTCTGGATTGATTCCTGGGTTGGCACGACTGATGTATGAAAGCGGCTGGATCGGTTAGAGCTACATTCACTGCAGTTCACAATGATGCGGGGGATCTTATAGAAACGTATTTGATTCCACCAGGATCAGACAGGGCAAACACATTAAGGACGGTTCCAACAAATGGGGAGTCTAGCCCTAGCAAACACAGTAAGGCTATCGTGGTTCTGTTCACCGAGCTGGAAGTTTTTGTTGCAAACGTTTCGTCCCCTGGCTAGGAGACATCATCAGTGCTGTGGAGCCTCCTGCGAAGCGCTTCTTTGATGTTTCTTCCGGCATTTATAGTGGTCTGTCCTTGCCGCTTCCGGGTGTCAGTTTCAGCTGTCCGCTGTAGTGGTTGGTATATTGGGTCCAGGTCGATGTGTCTGTTGATGGAATTTGTGGATGAATGCCATGCCTCTAGGAATTTCCTGGCTGTTCTCTGTCTGGCTTGCCCTATGATAGTAGTGTTTTCCCAGTCGAATTCATGTTGCTTGTTGTCTGAGTGTGTGGCTACTAGGGATAGCTGGTAGGCTATGGCCATTTAGAACGGAGATGAGGAGAAATGTCTCCACCCAGAAAGTCATGATCCTGTGGAACTCTCTGCCACAGGAAGCAGTTGAGGCCAAAACATTGAGTGTTTTCAAGAAGGACTGGGGCTAATGGAACCAAAGTACATTCAAAGGAAGTGGGAACAGGGGACTGAGTTGGATGATCAGCTGTGGTCATATAAAATGACATATCAGGTTTGAAGGGCTGAATGGCCTGCTCCTACTCCTATTATCTATGTTTATGTTTCTGTTTCTCATGTCTGTTGTATCTGAATGGAGTGAGAGAAGTGAAGAAGAGAGAGTTGCTACAGGGATATCTCCAACAGCAATGCCATCAGTAACCAGCGTGGGGAGCAGTTGGGTCGATTGGAGGAATCGAATAAAGTGAGTAATCCTGCAGAGGTGTACAGACCAGGTATCTCATTCTTGGATCTATCTGAAGAGCAGTATTTCAGGAGAATAGTCTTCACCAAGCCATTTGCTACCAATCCATGCAGACTGTGGTACGGTGGCTCAGTGGTTAGCACTGCTGCCTTACAGCAACAGGCAGCTGGGTTTGATCCCAGCCATGGGTGATTGTCTGTGTGGAGTTTGCACATTCTCCCCGTGTCTGCGTGGGGGTTTCCTGTGGGTGTTCCACTTTCCTCCCACAGTCCAAAGGCGTGCAGGTTATGGTGGATTAACCATGGGAAATGCAGGGTTATGGGGGTGGAGGGGCAGGGGTCTGGGTAGGATTCTCGTCAGCGGATCAGTGTGGACTTGATGGGCTGAATGGCCTGCTTCCACACTGTAAAGGATTCTATGACAATTATGGTGGATAGGAGTCAATCTTTGGGATTGGAAATCAGCAGATTTTGGGCTCTCCGTTTCTTGAAGGAAATGAAGTGTTGTACATAAACTGGATGCTCTTGTGAGTACATCAAGCCTTTTCCTACATTTAACCCTGGTCCAGATTAACTCTCGGTTTTTACTCCCTTTTCTCATCTCGGAGTTGGAAGGTTGGATATTTTTTGGGGGCAGTGCTGTCAAAGGACACTCAGTGACAGTTTTGCAGGGAATGGCAGAGTAAGCTCCCAATGTGTGAGGCTGCATCAGGAGAATTTCCAGCTCCACTTGGCTCCACAACAGGGAGATCCACTGGATTAGCAAGGCTCCTCATAGCTGTACACCTGCTACAGCTATCTGCAGTGCTTCCGGGCTAGTGCCCAGAGTGTTACTGGTACATTCAGAGTAGAGTGGTGATGACACCTCACAACTAATAATCCAGAGGTTCACAGGTTCAAATCCCACATTTACAACTGAAGGCACCTCGATGCAATTAATTACCATAAGACCATAAGACCATAAGACATAGGAGAGGAAGTAAGGCCATTCGGCCCATCGAGTCCACTCTGCCATTCAATCATGGCTGATGGGCATTTCAACTCCACTTACCTGCATTCGCCCCATAGCCCTTAATTCCTCAAGACAACAAGAATCTATCGATCTCTGCCTTGAAGACATTTAGCGTCCCGGCCTCCACTGCATTCTGCGGCAATGAATTCCACAGGCTCACCACTCTCTGGCTGAAGAAATGTCTCCGCATTTCTGTTCTGAATTGACCCCCTCTAATTTTAAGGCTGTGTCCACGGGTCCTAGTCTCCTCGCCGAACGGAAAAAATTTCCTAGCGTCCACCCTTTCCAAGCCATGTATTATCTTGTACGTTTCTATTAAGTCTCCCCTTAATCTTCTAAACTCCAATGAATACAATCCCAGGATCCTCAGCCGTTCTTCATATGTTAGGCCAACCATTCCAGGGATCATCCGTGTGAATCTCCGCTGGACACGTTCCAGTGCCAGTATGTCTTTCCTGAGGTGTGGGGACCAAAACTGGACACAGTACTCCAAATGGGGCCTAACCAGAGCTTTATAAAGTCTCAGTAGCACAATGGTGCTTTTATAGAACATAGAACATAGAACATAGAAAGATACAGCGCAGTACAGGCCCTTCGGCCCTCGATGTTGCGCCGACCGAATCCTACCTAACCTACACTAGCCCAATAACTTCCAAATGCCTATCCAATGCCCGCTTAAATGACCATAAAGAAGGAGAGTTCACCACTGCTACTGGCAGGGCATTCCATGAACTCACAACCCACTGTGTAAAGAATCTACCCCTAACATCTGTCCTATACCTACCACCCCTTAATTTAAAGCTGTGTCCCCTAGTAACACCTGACTCCATTAGCGGTAAAAGGTTCTCAGTGTCGACCCTATCTAAACCCCTAATCATCTTATACACCTCTATCAAATCTCCCCTAAACCTTCTCTTCTCCAATGAGAACAGCCCCAAGTGCCTCAGCCTTTCCTCATACGATCTTCCTACCATGCCAGGCAACATCCTGGTAAACCTCCTCTGCACTCGTTCCAATGCCTCCACATCCTTCCTATAGTATGGCGACCAAAACTGCACACAATACTCCAGATGAGGCCGCACCAGAGTCTTATACAGTTGCAACATGACCTCAGGACTCCGGAACTCAATTCCTCTACCAATAAAGCCCAGTACACCATATGCCTTCCTCACAGCACCATTTACCTGGGTGGCAACTTTCAGAGATCTGTGTACATGGACACCAAGATCCCTCTGCTCATCCACACTACCAAGTAGCCTACCATTAGCCCAGTAATCCATCTTCTTGTTACTCCTACCAAAGTGAGTGACTTCACACTTAGCTACATTGAATTCCATTTGCCACATTGCTGCCCAGCTCTGCAACTTATCTATATCCCGCTGTAACCTACCACTTCCTTCCTCACTATCCACAACTCCACCGACTTTTGAGTCATCTGCAAACTTGCTTACCCAGCTTTCAAGCCCTTCCTCTAGATCATTTATAAAGATAACAAAAAGCAATGGTCCCAAAACAGATCCTTGTGGTACACCGCTAGTAACTGCACTCCAAGATGAACATAGTCCATCAACTACTACCCTCTGTCTCCTTCCAGCCAACCAATTCCTAATCCAAACCTCTAATGTATCCTCAATGCCATACCTCCGTAGTTTTAGCATTAGCCTACCATGGGGAACCTTATCGAACGCCTTACTAAAATCCATATACACAACATCTACTGCTTTACCCTCGTCCACTTCCTTAGTCACCTTCTCAAAGAACTCAATAAGGTTTGTGAGGCACGACCTGCCCTTCACAAAACCATGCTGGCTATCCTTGATCACGTTATTCCTATCCAGATGTTCATAAATCTTATCCCTTACCATTCTCTCTAAGACTTTGCCCACCACTGAAGTCAGACTCACTGGCCTATAGTTACTAGGGCTATCCCTACTCCCCTTCTTGAACAAGGGGACCACATTCGCTATCCTCCAGTCCTCTGGTACTATTCCCGTTGACAATGACGACATAAAAATCCAGGCCAATGGCTCTGCTATCTCCTCCCTAGCTTCCCATAGGATCCTAGGGTAAATGCCATCAGGCCCAGGAGACTTATCTATTTTCATCCTCTCCAATATTCCCAGAACCTCTTCCCTGCATATTTCCAGGCCATCCATTCTAATCATTTGTGACTCCATATTCACATCAGCAACAGTGTCCTGTTCCTGAGTGAATACTGATGAAAAGTATTGATTTAGTGTCTCTCCAATCTCCTCCGCCTCCACACACAACTTCCCACTACTATCCTTGACTGGACCGATACCTACCCTAGTCATCCAATTATATTCCAACCCTCTTGAGATAAGTGACAACATTGCATTCGCTTTCTTAATCATGGACTCAACCTGCATGTTTACCTTTAGAGAATCCTCGACTAGCACTCCCAGATCCCTTTGTACTTTGGCTTTACGAATTTTCTCACTGTTTAGAAAGTAGTCTATGCTTTTATCCTTTTTGCCAAAGTGCAAGACCTCACATTTGCTCACGTTGAATTCCATCAGCCATTTCCTCTAACAGAATTCTCACCTCATGAAGTTACCATTGAGTGGAGTAAGCAGCCATCTGGTTCACTCATCCTCTTCCAAGAGGGAGATCTGCTATCCTTACTTGATCTGGCCTACATGTGACTCTGGGCCGATAGCCAAATGGTTGACTCTTAACTGCCCACTGAAAGAGCCCAGTGAACCACTGAATTCAGTGGGCAATTAAGGATGGGCAGTAAATGCTGGCCTTTCCAGCAATGTTCAAGAATGAGTCCAACAAATCATTTAAATTGTGCAACTGTCACCTTTGTGAGCCTTGCCAATCACTGTACAGGTAAGAGGATAAATTCAAGGCTTAGAGTGAGATTTGAACCCACCTTCTAACTGAGAAGGAAGAACAATGTCAACATTTGAAATTTTGAGAAAAGAGATGGAAGTTGGTTGGGTGGATTTAAGGTGAAAGGGTGAAAGGGGCAATATTTTTACAGAGGGTGGTGTGTTGTGTGGAATGAGCTGCCAGAGGAAGTGGTGGAGGCTGGTTCAATTGCAGCGTTTAAAAGGCATCTGGATGGTGGTATGAATAGGAAGGGTTTGGAGGGATATGGGTCAAATGTTGGCAAATGGGACTAGGTTAGGTTAGGATACCTAGTCGGCATGGATGAACTGGACCAAATGTTCTATTTCTGTGCATTACATCTCTATGGCTCTATGAAGGTAGGTTCCTGCTCAATTCAACTCTCTAATGACTAACTGTCGTCTTACCTTTGAGTGTCTACATCATTAGTTCTGACCACTTGCACTGTGTGACTTATCATTCATTTGTATAAGCTTTGCATGATGTATTGAATTTGAGGGCGGTCCGGTCTATGATTAAACATCGCGTAGGGCCACATTATTGAGTCGCCCAGGTGGCACCATGTTCTGCATCAAAGCTCTGATCACTTCGGAGTAACACAAACACTGATTACAGAATTCTGCCTTAAAGCTCATCTCAGAGATGATTTTGTACAGTCTCAGACCGTTGTCCACTCAACACAAATTTTAGGAGAGATTTTGACACACTCAAAATCAATCTGCTGCCTGCACAGGGTTAAAATTGTGCCCAAATTCACTGAACTTACAGCTGTCTCTGCTCCAGGCTGCCAGGAGTCTGAGAAACGGCGTGGCACCACAGCGGGGTTCCATAGATTAGTGACTCAATTGAGCTGTCAGGATAATGTGAGAAAGTCTAATGTTGTTTTTGACCTGAATCTATGCAGCCAAATGGCTCCGATGCCAAAATAAAATGGAAAAATAGATTCCCTTGTTCAAAACTGGCAACCTTCAATGTGAACACAATGGAAGGAGGGTAAAGGCAGCGACCTTGTACATAATGACTTGGAGCGAAACAAGACAGGCAGCTCCACAATTCATTGTTTGTTTAAATAAAAACTCTTCAATTTGCTTGCAGTCTTCTAAGAACTAGCAATTAAACATTTTTGGAATGAGGAAAATGACTGCAAATGTCAGCACCAGAGCTGGTCAGTGAACACGTTGCCTTGAAATATATCTTTCGTTGCTGCAATAGCTTGTCTTTTAAGCACTAGCCTGCAGGCAAATCCAGCGAAATGCACTCTTTGGCAAGACCATGCCTTCTCAGGTAACAGGCTGAACTTGTTTGATCAAGATAATTAATTTTGCTTTTGTTATCCTTGAAAACTTTCCGTGAAGGAGCGAAGGAATTATTTCATTGCAGTTAAACAGTGCACTAAACATTGTTAATGTTCACCAATAATGAAGTAATATATTCTATCAGATCTTATTAAAATCTCAGTGAAACCCTGAAGTTATGTTGGTTCAGTGGGCACTGCCTCTTATTGGCTTTATAATGTGAGAAATCATTTGTTTAGACCTGTCGAGGATGTGGGCGTTACTGGTATGGCCAGTATTTGTTGTCCATCCCTAACTGCCTCCTGAACTGAGTGGTTTGCTCAGCTGTTTCAGTGAGCATTTGAGGGTCACCCCCATTTCTGTGAGTCTGGAGTCACTTGTAGGCCAGACCAGGAAAAGACAGCATAAGGACATGAGTGAAACCACTTGATGGCTGTTTCATGGTCACCATGATTAAATTTTTTGTTCCATTTCTAATTTGATGAATTGAATTTAAATTCCACAAGATTCTATGGTAGTGAAATTCAAACCCCATACACCCGGAACATTATCCTTGGCTTATTGGATGACTAGTCCAGTGGCATTGCCATTACACCACTACCTTTGCAGTCTTTTGAAGTCTCAAGACTTGGAAACATAGAAAATAGGAGCAGGAGTAGGCCATTCAGCCCTTCGAGCCTGCTCGATTGTGATTGTGGCTGTCCATCCAACTCAGTCCCCTGTTCCCGTTTTCTCCCCAGACCTTTAGATCCCTTTAGGCCGAAGGACTATATCTAACTCTTTCTTAAAAGCAGTCAATGCTCTGGCCTCAACTGTGGGAGAGATTTCCACAGTCTCACCACTATCTGGGTGAAAAAAAAAGTCTTTCAGCTCGACCTTACCTTTGGACAGAATGACCAGAGTGCCGTTCTGTGCAGTGCTATCTGTTGTTACACCACCTGTTCATGCTTTCTGCTTGCACATGGACTGTAGCGGTTCAGGAAGGCAGCTCATCCCCACCTCCTCGAGGGCAACTAGGGACGGGCAATAAATGCTGGCCCAGCCAGCGATGCCCACATCCCATGAAAAGAAAGCAGCCTCTTTCGATGGCCCAGTCCCCTCAACATAACCTACACCAAAACGCCTGGTGAAATTGAACCATTTTCTACACTGGTCTTACTGACTACAATTTATACCAAACTTCTTCAAGAATCTCATCAGTCAACCTGCAAATATAAATATGGACTAGCGAAGCAATTGAGGTTTAAGGAAAGCACATACCTTGTGGAACAGAAATCACTTTACAAATTAATGACTTTATAAAAATTAAAACGCTCACAGAAATCGCTGGAGAAAGTCAGTAGGAGAGACAAACAGAGTTAACACCTTGTGTCCAATATGAGTTTTGGCCGGAACAGTTCTGAGGAAGGGTCATACAGGATGTGAAACGTCAACTCTGTTTCTGTCTCCACAGACACGGCCAGACCTGCTGAGTTTCTCCAGCAATCTCTGCATTTCTTTCAGATCTCCAGTACCGGCTGCATTTTGCTTTTATACAAATTAAAGTATGAAACCAGCAAACTTATCATTAATAGACAACATGTTTAAAATAAAGTGCAATTTTAGTACATTTTCTCTTACCAGACCCTTAGAAGGACATTTAAAATACAGTAAGAAAAAATCATTTTTCCAAATTGCTTTGAAAAATCACTAGAAAAACAACAGGATCTTATAATTCCTGCAATGTTTGAAATCTTGAGCGTTCATTTATAACCATTAAGAATGGATTAAATGTAGGAAGTACACTTCTGAGTTAGTTCACAGAGATGTATTAATCTGTAAATGGGTTCAGGAAATTACGTAAATGATTCAGGAAATTTCTTCATTGAGCTGTTTTGCATTAAAACAGCTATGTGCAAATTTCCTCAGAAACTCAAATGGCATAATTCAATTTTTGCGCTCTGGTTAGACTGTGATTTTCCTGGAAATTCCAAGCATTCAGATTTCTTAGGATACCTTTGCAAACTTCTTCATTTAACGTCACCAGAGAAAGCTGTGATGGGGTTTGCCCATTTCAGTGTTAATCTCAAGGCGATGAAACTTACATTCTCGATATCCCATCCTTCCATGACCCTTGCTCTATCCACCACTGTAACCATCTCTAGCCCCATATTTCACTGAAATATTTATGGTCCTCTAATTCTGGCCTCTTGAATGCCATTGATTTTTATCACTCCACCATTGGTGTGTTCAGCTGTCTGGGCCCCGAGATCTGGATGTTCCTCACTACATCTCTCTGCAACACTCTGTCCTCTCCTTAAAACCTACATTTCCAGTCAAGCTTCGGGCCATTTGCCCTAAAGTCACCTTAAGTGACATGGTGTCGCATTTTACTTTCCTCATCATTATTGGCGGTCCCTCACAGATGAGAGTGATTCTCTCCCACTCTCCAGGTGTGTCTGTAGGTGGCTGTACAGACCGATGGAGCTACAGCAGGTTCTGTTACTCTTGGGGCAGGAGTTGGCCATGGGAAGGGGTGGATGGAGTGATGGTGTGGCAGCGCGCTCCTTTCCCGGCTTCCGCTTTTGCTCGATGGCCAAGTCCCGAGGCTTTCCTGGATGCTCCTCCTCCATGTTGGACGGTCACAGCCCAGTGATTGCCAGGTGTCGCTGGGAATGCTGCACTTCCCCAGTGAGGCCTTGTCGGTATCCCTGAAGAACTTCCTTGTCCACCTGTGGCTCCCCTGCGGTTTTGGAGCTGGGGGTAGTCCACCTGCTTGGGGAGTCTCGTGTGGGTCATGGGGAAGGCATGCCCAGCCCATCGCACGTCTATGGAAGGCTTTGGGGATCTTTCATTATCCTATAGGTAATACATAAATGCAAGTTATGCTTATATTTTATAAGAAGAAAGTCAAAGGCTCTGCTGAATTTGCAAGATCAAGGCAATACCGTTGATACAGCTTCAAGTCAAAGACTAATCTAAGGCAGGATTCAGTGATGAAGGAGCATGCCCTGAATTTGCACTGTAATTGTTAATACTTTGATTTCCAAAAATTTAACTCATACTCTGAAGAGTTTAAATAATATGTCAAGGAAGGAAAAAAAAACATTGTAAATTCTCAAAGATAACTAGCTATCGGCATTTTCTTAATACTGACCTATTTGTAATTTCCTGGTGCATGTTTTAAGAAGTAAATGGTTAGATTATTAAAGTGTATCATGCCCCTTGGCTTTCAATAAGATAAGAAGAATTCTAACTGACAGATGCGAATGGCAGGGTCTGGGAACAGCTCAGGGCTTGTTTCTGTGGTTTAGCAGCATTCTTTCAGAAAGCAACTTGGTGAGATGGAGAAGCTGGGCTGCAGAACGCTGTCGCTTGCCCATCATGTGATGCTTCTTGCTAGTCAGCCAGCACATGTACCACAACGGCACCCACAGCTTTCAATCCCAGTCATTAGTTATGTTCAGTGACCAGAGAACTGTTTCTCGCTAAGGGCACGTCCTCTGCGCATCCAGACTGCAAGTTAAAACAAAAGACTAATTCACACTTGATATTTCATGCAAAGAGGAAGAGGCAGATTTCTGAGGTGGAATGTCTTTTTCTTTCTTATACCATCTCGTTATTCAACGAGAGCAGACCTCTCTCCAATTTAATTTTCGGTCCAGAATTTGTGTAAGTTACTGATTCCTGTGAATAATTTTTTCGAAAATTGCCGTTAAGGGATTAGTGGTTCACCAGTCAGAAAATTAATTAATTTTGACAGTTTTTTTTCCCTTTGAGGGTGAGAAAACTCAGTTTGTTTCTGGCGGAAATTTCGAACTGGATTACAACAGAAGTAAAAGGCATTTGGATGGGTACATGAATAGGAAGGGTTTGGAGGGATAGGGGCCAAGTGCTGGCAGGTGGGACTAGATTGGATTGGGATATCTGGTCGGCATGGACGGGTTGGACTAAAGCAGTATTCTTGATGAAGGGCTTCTGTCCGAAACGTCAGTTTTCCTGCTCCTCGGATGCTGCCAGACCTGCTGTGCTTTTCCAGCACTACTCTAATCTAGACTCTGGTTTCCAGCATCTGCCGTCCTAGTTTTTACCAAGTTGGACCAAAGGGTCTGTTTCCATGCTGTACATCTCTATGACTCTACTCTAAGTACAAACAACTTTAACTCATATAGCACCATTTTTTGGTACAGTCAAATGAGCCAAAGTGTTTATCAACTGAAAAACAAACGTTTTTGAGATTTTTTCGACACCGCCCAGTCACACAAGGAGACAGCACAAAGGCTGATCCCAAACCTGACCAAAAATGTTGGTT
Source organism: Hemiscyllium ocellatum (assembly GCF_020745735.1). Classification (NCBI taxonomy): domain Eukaryota; kingdom Metazoa; phylum Chordata; class Chondrichthyes; order Orectolobiformes; family Hemiscylliidae; genus Hemiscyllium; species Hemiscyllium ocellatum. The sequence continues at coordinate 110,281,542 of NC_083410.1, read as the reverse complement.
TGGAGGAATGCCTTTGAAGAGACGTGGATTTTAAGATGTTGGCACACAGACAGCAGATGGCAGGGCTGAAAATGGTGGGGGCAATTAAAATCAAGGAGGAGCCAAAGAGACCAGGGTTGGAAAACTGTGAGGATCTCAGATTCCAGTAGAGCTGAAGGAAGTAAAGAGGAGAGCTGGTTATACCTGAACAAATTCAGTTCAGACCCATTCTGAAGAAGGGTTACTAGACCCGAAAAGTGTACTTTGATTTCTCTCCACAAATGCTGCCAGACCTGATAACCTTTTATATGTTTTTGTGTCCGACTTCCAGCATCTGCAGTTGTCGCAGTTTTTTTTGAACAAATTCATGGTTTGTACTTAGCCATCTTCACAGCAGATTGATTTTTCCATTGCAGTTTTTCTTGCCAATCTTTAGGGGGTTGGGATGAACATTTTCAAACTTTTCATTTTGTTTTAGTTCATTCTTAGGTTCTGGTTGTCACTGGCTGGGCCCAACATTTATTGCCCGTCGCTAGTTGCCCCTTGAGAAGGTGAGGGGTGAGCTGCCTTCTTGAACCGCTGCAGTCCATATGCTGTGGGTAGACCCACAATGCCCTTAGGGAGAGAGTTCCAGGATATTGACCCAGTGACAGAGAAGGAATGTTGGTATCATTCCAAGACACAATGGGCTGTGGCTTGCAGGGGAACTTGAAAGTGGTGGTGGTGTTCCAATGTATCTGCTGCCCTTGTCCTTCTTATGGGAAGAGGTCATGGATTTGGAAGATGCTATTAAAGCAGCCTTAGTGAGTTTCTGCAGTGAATCTTAATGAATAAAGTATCAGATATAATGCATATTATTATACTGAGTTGTTCGGTTTGTCTATAAATTGTATGGGTTGATCCATTATGACTGCAATGAAATAAATCATATGAAGTCCAAAATGTACTTGTCAAATATCTGATATACTGCATGCCAGAATTGTTTCAAAGATTAAGGGCATTTCAGAAGCAGATAGATTACATTAAACTATGTGATTAGTCATATTTAAGTAACTGAACTAATTCTCAGACCAAGTATTATTACTGACGTATGTGATATCCCTTCATCACCACAGTATCTGCATCCTCCCATCAATTCAAATGTCATTTTTCGAGACAATATCTCAAGCAGATTGCAGGGAAAGGTGAATTTCACTTTGAGGTGCTTGTCAGGAAAACTAAAAAGCCAAGCCATTGACAATCATAATGATCATCGTAACTAAGCAATAATGGGCTTCTTGGAAAATAATTCATGCACCTTTTAAATGAGGTGACAGCGGGCAATACAAGCAACAAAATTGTAATATTATAATGAACAATTATCCCCAAACTGCTGCGGATGGAGCCACATACAGTCATTGTGAACATTGCCCTGCCTTACCACACCAGAGAGTTCAATTTTTACATCTTACAAAAACTGGGCTGCAAGCTAATTAAGAGCTTTATATGATCAACAATCATGTGGTAAATGGAAAACAAGATGGGGAACAAAAGAAATACATTTTATTTTGAAAAATGCAACTTTGCATTCAAGTATTTATCGGTCTGCATATATCATATTTGGCTCAATCATAATTCCTGTGGAATAAAAATGTACAAATGCCTTTCCAGGCAATAATGGCATTGTCCTTCATGGAGAGCATCTTTTATTAAAAGAATAAAATGCAGACACTAGATAAGGTAATCCTTCAGCCTCAGGTACAATGCAGTATTTGCATTGTATATAAAATATATATCAGATATAACACAATTTGTAACACAGGTATCTTTGTTTATGGCCTTCGTCGTCTTAAACTGTTTTCACAGAAATATTTTATCTTCACAGAAATATTTTAGTTTTGCATAGTACAGTATTATCATTGTTTAGGTATCTGTGAAGTGGCGTTGACAGCTGACTAATTGTCTTCAAGGAAGAAACCTGGTCTCGAAAAAAGCTTACTTTCCAATACACAGTACAACACTCGCTTTCTCTGTACGTCTGTCTCTGTGTCACTGGCAGGACCAGCGATGTCACCCATTCCTTGATCTGAGGAGCTGGCTGGGCCATTTCAGAGAGCAGTTAGAATTCAACCCCATCGCTGTGGGTCTGCAATCATGTGTAGGCCAGACCAGCTAAGGATGGCAGATTTCCTTCCCCAAAGCACATTCGAGAACCAGATGGGTTTTTGCAATAATGGATGATTGATAGTTTCATTGTTATCATCACTGTCTTGATATTCCAGAATTCTTTTGATAATTGAATTTCCACCACCTGCCACATGTTAACCGCCTTATGGATTAAGCCACTCAGCCCTTCTAACTTGTCCTCTGCCACTCAATGCTGAAAATGTGTTGCTGGTTAAAGCGCAGCAGGTCAGGCAGCATCCAAGGAACAGGAGAATCGACGTTTCGGGCAAAAGCCCTTCATCAGGAATGAGGAAAGTGTGTCCAGCAGGCTAAGATAAAAGGTAGGGAGGAGGGACTTGGGGGAGGGGCGATGGAGATGTGATAGGTGGAAGGAGGTCAAGGTGAGGGTGATAGGCCGGAGTGGGTTGGGGGCGGAGAGGTCAGGAAGAAAATTGCAGGTTAGGAGGACGGTGCTGAGTTCGAGGGAATCGACTGAGACAAGGTGGGGGGAGGGGAAATGAGGAAACTGGAGAAATCTGAGTTCATCCTTTGTGGTTGGAGGGTTCCCAGGCGGAAGATGAGGCGCTCTTCCTCCAACCGTCGTGTTGTTATGTTCTAGCGATGGAGGAGTCCAAGGTCCTGCATGTCCTAGGTGGAGTGGGAGGGACAGTTAAAGTGTTGAGCCACGGGGTGGTTGGGTTGGTTGGTCCGGGCGTCCCAGAGGTGTTCCCTGAAGCATTCCGCAAGTAGGCGGCCCGTCTCCCCAATATAGAGGAGGCCACATCGGGTGCAGCGGATGCAATAGATGATGCGTGTGGAGGTGCAGGTGAATTTGTGGCGTATATGGAAGGATCCCTTGGGGCCTTGGAGAGAGGTAAGGGAGGAGGTGTGGGCGCAAGTTTTGCATTTCCTGCGGTTGCAGGGGAAGGTGCCGGGAGTGGAGGTTGGGTTGGTGGGGGGGTGTGGACCTGACAAGGGAGTCACGAAGGGAGTGGTCTTTGCGGAACGCTGATAGGGGAGGGGAGGGAAATATATCCCTGGTGGTGGGGTCCGTTAGGAGGTCCACTCAATGATTACTCTGTATTCCTGCCGACCCTGATAACCTTTCAGCTCCTTCCTTATTGAGGAGATCTCACCCTCTGCTTTAAAAATATTGAAGGGATTCTGCCAGGAAGACAGTTAGAAAGATTTACAATTCTTGGACAGGAAAAAGATTTCTCCTAATTTTGGTGTTAAAATGGTAACATCTGTTTATTTCAGCAAAAAATGACCCCTAGTTTTAGATTCAAAATTGCTGGAAAATCTTAGTAGGTCTGGCAGCATCTTTGGAGAGAAATCAGCGTCCTGTGAAATCCAGAGAAATCAAAATCTCAGGTCCAGTGACCCTTTTCCAACTTGGTTTGAATTTGTTCCCTGAAAGGAACCATCCTTTCCGCGTCTGCCCTCCAGGAGATTTCATACATTTCAATCAAATTGTCTCTTTCTCTTCTAGGATACAAGCCAAGCCTGTCCCATTATGCCTTATATAAAAACCCAAATCCAGGGGTTAATAATGATAACGTTCTCCAATGTATTTACATCCCTTCTCAAATAAAGGTAGAAATATTGCGCAGAGCTCAGTGTGATCTCGCAATGCCATGTAAAACTGAACTTTAGTATTCAACTCCCTTGAATAACATTCTATGAGCTTTCCTGACTACTTGCTGTACCTGCATAGTAGCGTTTTGCAATTTTCTATTTTCTATTGAAAGCGATGGTTCAGTGGTTGGCACTGCTGCCTCACAGCACCAGGCTCAATTCCAGCCTCGGTCGACTGTCTGTGTGGAGTTAGCATGTTCTCTCCGTGTCTGTGTGGGTTTCTTCCGGGTGCTCTGGTTTCCTCCCCAAGAGTCTGAAGATGTACAGGTCAGGTAGGTTGGCCATGCTCAATTGCCCATAGTGTTAGGTGCATTAGTCAGACGGAACTGGATCTGGGTAGGTTACTCTTTGGAGGGTCAGTGTGGACTTATTGGGCTGAAGGGCCTGTTTCCACACTGTAGGGGATCTAATCTAATCTAATAACTAATTGGAGATGAGAAAGAGACTGAGGTCTGTTGTCCTGAAGCACACCTGATTAGATTAGATTACTTACAGTGTGGAAACAGGCCCTTTGGCCCAACAAGTCCACACCGACCCGCCGAAGCGCAACCCACCCATACCCCTACCCTAACACTACGAGCAATTTAGCATGGCCAATTCACCTGACCCGCACATCTTTGGACTGTGGGAGGAAACCGGAGCACCCGGAGGAAACCCACACAAACACGGGGAGAACGTGCAAACTCCACACAGTCAGTCGCCTGAGGCGGGAATTGAACCCAGGTCCCTGGCGCTGTGAGGCAACAGTGCTAACCACTGTGCCACCATGCCGCCTATGCTGATTACCTTGTGTAAAAGCAACCTAACTTGAAAACTTTCTTGGTCATCAGTGTAGCAGCTTGACAATGACAAGTCAAATAATAGGTTTGGTTTGTTGTAATGTTTCCCAAGTAAATGTTAGTATAGGGGCATGATATGGGAATGGAACCATACAAGGAACTTTTTTCAGAGAGCTAACATGGGTTTGATGGGCCAAATTGCCTTTAGATGAATGAACGAAGTTCCATAGTTGACAATATTTCAAACCATGGGACTGATGTCATTGGCACCAAGGCCTCGTTAGAAAGTAGAGGAGCTAACAGGTATCATCAGATTAAAATGCAGACATTGATCGATGCGGAATCTGTATTGTTGTGACATTGTTGGGGTAGAACCAGAAAGATTCAGTAACTGCCAGTCAAAACTGAACTGTTGAGCATGTAGCTGAAATGTGGGTCTTTTTTTTCTTTCCTTGTGCTGTCTCATGAGTGTATGGTAGCCTCAAGAGGACAAATATAACAACGCAATTGTCAACACACTACAAATACTGTCTCTACAATGCATTGGTGACCACATGTTAAATATTGTTTGGATTTTCTAAGCACACCTTCTGCCAATAGATGTGAAAGTCACTGACTTAAAGGTAGCTTTGGGAAACAGCTTGAGACCATCCCGTGGAATCCCTACAGCGTGGGAGTAGACCATTCAGCCCATTCCAACTCTTTGAAGAACATCCCACCTAGGCCCACTGCATTCCTGTAACGCTGCATTCCCCATGGTTAACCCACCTAAGCTGCACTTCTTTGGACTTTGGGAGGAAACCCACCCAGACATAGGGAGAATGTGCAAACTCCACACGGAGAGTCAACCGAGGGTGGTTCCCTGGCACTGTGAGGCAGCAGTGCTAACCACCGAGCCACCATGTCAGTGAACTCATGACATTCCACTTCCTTCCCAGCTGTAATACACCCACAACCATTGTGTAGCTATCTTTCCATACAGTTGGATACTAGCAAGATGTAGAATTCCACCTTTAAACTTCAAACCATGACCTCCACCTTAAAGAGGTATTCATTCAGGCAAAGTTAAAAATCCCCAGTCCAACACCGGCATCTTCAAATCATTCATTCAGGCAGCGCAGGTCAGGGAGCAACTTGCACAATCAGGAAGATAAAATCAGCAGTTCCCGTGGTTCTATTATTTCTACTGTCGATGTTCACGTTCATTCATCTTCATTGTTGTCACTGTTTATGAGAGAATGCGCAAAAACCAACAGGGTCATCAGTGGTATGATTATTTTCAAATGGTTTGTACTAGTCCTTAAACAGAAAAGGAATTGCTCAATCAATGAAGAGTGTAAATGGGGTGGACCCTCTTTGATGGCTGCAACACTGTAGAAACATGAATGACACTGACAGTGATAGTGACATTACCTCTGGCCCATATACAGTCACCCACCATCCATGCCAGCTTTACCAGGACGGTGCAGCTCTTCATTTTTTTAAAAATATAATGATGCACTGCCTTTTGCTGTTATAACCCTTGGGCCACTATTCTGCAACTATTGCCTTCAATAGCGTTCGCAATGGGTCATTACGCTGTTCCAATGCTGTTGAAAACAAGGAATAAAGTTGTTGATGGCAAGAACACTGCAGAGCGAGTTATATTCATCTGCCTTAGGACTTCTTCAGAGTTAACTGGTGCAACTCCACACTGCATTTTTATGAAGTGCAGTTGATCTCGAATTGCTGAAACAAAGATTTTTAAAACGCAGAAGGAGGCCACTTGGCCCACCGTCCATTGACCAGCTCGATGAAAAAACTGTCTACTCCAATCTCACAGTCTAGTGTTTACCCTACAATCCTAAACATTAGTGCTCTGCAATACACATCCAGCTGCCTTTTGAAAGTTCCTGTGGAATCTGCTTCCACTGCCATTTCATTTGCAACATTCCAGGTGTTAGCAATCCCTCTCTGAAGAAACAACTCCTCATTTCCCCTCTTTTGCCAATTATTTTAAATCTTTGGTAATGGACTGACTTGTCAGAGGGAGCAGTTTCTCCCTATCTTCTCCATGAAAAACCCTTCTGACACTTCGATGAGGTCTCCCTTCTCCAAGGAGAACATAGGGACATTGAAATTCCGAAAGTAGGGAGACTCTTCAGCCCTTCCAGCCTGCTCCATCAACAGCTGATCAGGTTGTGGTCTCAGCTCCACTTTCCGGATCATTCCCTCTCACTCTCAACTCCCTCAGTGATCAAAAACTCCCTCATTTAGCTGGGAATACACTCAATGATCCAGTATCCCTGCTGTCTGGGGAAGAGAATTCCATAGAGCAACGACACTCCAAGAGAAAAGAAAATGTTTTCTTCATCACCACATTAGCAGGAGTCCTCTTATTGTTTAATCGTGTCCCTGAATTTTATTCTTCCCCATTAAAGGAAATATCCTCCCACCTTCTAAAAGCAGAAGTGAACCCTCTCATACCTGGTATCATCCTAGAAAATATTCTCTGTATCCAGAGCTGTGGCAGCCTTCCTAAGCACCTTTAGGAAATAGTGATCATAATATGACTGAATTTTCCATTACCTTAGAAAAAAATGTACTTCAGTCTGAAACTGGGGTCATAAATCTATGCAAAGGCAATTGTGAAGGTATGAGGAGGATGTTGGGCTGCGGTAGATTGGAAAAACACATGACAAGTCTTGATGGACAGGCAATGGGTAGTATTTAAAGATCTAATGGCTGGTTTGAATTGTAGGTTGTGAGGATGATGCAAAGAGACTTCAAGGGCATTTAAACAGAGTAAGTGAACAAGAATCATGGCAGATGGAGGGCTGGTGGATCAAGTTGGATGTGAGCTGTTAACATGTAGAAAATTGGATACGATGAATTTGCAAGTTCCAGATAGGCAGTAGCTTATGGACTGCCTGTATTTTTTATCCAGTTAACATCCTGTGGGGGTGGGGCCACAACCAGACCGACCATGATCTTAAACAAAGGAGGAGCAGGCTCAATGGGCTGAATGGCCTACTCCCACTTCTAACTCATAGGTATGAAAAGAAAGTGAATCTGTTCTCCTGCAGATGCAAACAGGAAGTTTAATGAGACATTAATGTGGTAAGAATTTAGTTCCACGTGCAATGAGGGCTTAAAATGATTTGGAAATGCTGAAGTAAATGAAGGGAGATGACAACAAGTGAGATACCTCATTTTATGGTTGCAAAAGTTGTAAGACAGGGGACGTGATGGATTCTAACTAAAATGTCAATGAAAGCATACTCACAGGGTTATACTCCAGTGACTGATACCTTCATATTCACAGATGTGAACATTACTTCTGTGTGGCAAGACTTTCTCGATTGTGTTAGGTTGCCTGCTGTCCAATTAAAACATGACAGTCTTATCGCTGCTGTTACTGCTTCCTGATGTTCAAAATTCCTCTAACAATGCCGGAAAATCAGAAGGGGCCTTTCATGTCTGGAAGCAAGGCTGGGCACTAGACAGGCGATGTTTAGATGCAACGTGCAATTAATGACAACATCTTTCAACCTTCAGTTGAAAGCGGCCGTCAATTGTTTGCTGAATTTCGTCTTTGCTTTTGTCAGCTCCCCCTTGGTTTTCAGCTCCCGGGGGAGTCTGACTCTGCTGGCTGTTTGCAACTGAGCAGCAACAAAATTGTCCAAAATGGCATAAATATTTCATCAAGTCTTTGTGATGTAGTGGGTTTAGCTATTCTTAATGGTGCACTTTGCTAGCTGGTTTTTCATACATCATTAAACAGTGGCCGCAGCACTTTGTCCTGTTTCTCTGATATACCCTCTGAGTTCCCAGCAACTTATATCTGTGATAATCTGTCGATATTCTATTGAGAAATAATTGTCCTACCTGTGAGATTCTGTTGAATGTCTCTGTTTTTTAAGAGCTGAGTTGTTGATTGGAATGGGAAGTTTGGATTGTCATAGACAGCAGCCTACTGCCCCCATCAGGTTTAAGCTGCCTGTCTTGTTTCTGTCTCATTGTGGATTTGACTCAATATCTGAAATATTTTCCCCCTAATCACCATGTTCAGAAATACTATTGCACACCTCCAGACTTGAACATGAATTCTCCTTGTTCAGGGCAAGTACACTACCACTTCATCACAAGACTCATCAGAATTGGATACTTTTGGATCAATTGAGATGACATAATTGAGTGCCCTGCCAGTAACAGTGGTGGACTCTCACTCTTTATGGGCATTTAAACGGGCATTGGATAGGCTTATGGAGGAAAGTGGGCTAGTGTAGGTTAGGTAGGCTTGGATCGGTGCAACATTGAGGGCCGAAGGGCCTGTACTGCGCTGTATTTTTCTATATTCTATGTTCTATGTTCTATGTTCTAACATGTGTCCCGTTTTCCAGTAACTGGCAAAATAATAAAGGCAGGGATTGGCATTAATGTCCAGTTTTGAAGGTTATTCACCTCCTAGACACAAGAAGTCCATTGCCATGAATAGAATTTAAGCAGAACATCTACTCCTAATTCCCATGCACTTTGATGTATTAAATCTTAAACATTTGGGATAGATCTTCAGAAAACCATTTTCCATCTGTAAGGAAAATTGCCAAATGTAGCTTTCTTGTCTGTAATGTGAAACCACTGGTTGACAGTACTGATCAGCAGGGAGGCTGTCACCTTATCAACAACTTGAAGTGAAGATGTAAAATTTATAGTCAGAGTGGCTCACCTCCCCCACCAAAACAAAATCTTAAAGAGAATTGAGAAAGGCTTGCATTCATACAAAAAACAAAAGAACTGCAGATGCTGCAAATCAGACTCAAAAACAAAAGTTGCCTGAAAAGCTCAGCAGGTCTGGGAGCATCTGTGGAGAGAAATCAGTGTTAGTGTTACCGGTCCGGTGACCCTTCCTCGGAACTGATGGTAGCTGGGAAAATACAGAAGATAGGGTGGGGGAGGGAGTAAGGAATAAACAATAGATGGAAATAGAGCCCAAAGAGAGAGTGAGAATAAGTGGGCAGACAAAGGAGTGGATATCGCTCTGGCTGGGAGGATGACTACAGTAGCTGTTAATGGAGAATGCATTCACCGGGCCCATTTCAATAACTCCAGGAAGCACTTCAACTTTTCATGTGTGGTCACTGTTGTCATGTAGGAATCATAATTCCGCTAATTCCTATGCATAGTAATGTGGTCATTTCCGACCACATCTGGAGTATGGTGTGCAGCTTTGAGCCCCATATCTCAGGAAGGATGGACTGACCCTGGAGCATGTTCAGAAGAGGTTCATGAGAATGCTCCCAGGAACGAAAAACTTAACATATGAGGAATGTTTGAGGACTCTGGATTTATAATTGATGGAGTTGAGAAAGATGAGGGGGGGGGAGTCTAGTTGAAACACACAGAATACTGAGTGGTGTGGACAGAGTAGATGTTGGGAAGATGTTTCCATTGGTAGGAGAGACGAGTACTCGCAGGCTTGGCCTTAGAGTAAAGTACCTTTTATAACAGAGGTATGGAGAGACTTCGTCAGCCAGAAAGTGATGAATCTATGGATTTCATTACCACAGAAGGCTGTGAGGTCAGATGATTGAGTATATATAAGATAGAGATAGATAGGTTCTTGAGTCTCAAGGGGATCAAGGGTTATGGGGTGAAAGCAGGAGAATGGGGTTGAGAAACTTATCAGCCATGATCGAATGGCAGAGCAGACTCGATGGGCTGAATGGCCTAATTTCTGCTCCTATGTCTTATGGTCACATGGTCTTATGGATAATGAGCATATAACCTGTGACAAATTGTTGGCCTGTGATAACCAGATAATCAGATAATCTCTCCAATCAGAGTCAGTGTTTCCCAGGACCCAAGCCTCCATCAATCTGGATTAATGTGAGCTTTATACCTGGGGGAGGGACCTGCAACAGGCTTCATCGAGTGTTACTGCACACAGGCAATAGTAATGGGGAGCTGCACTGACCAAGGGCTTATTAACAGGGGATCAGATAGAAATAAAACATATTTCCTCCTGCACATGACCAGTAACTGCACCCATTGACACTTGGGGCTCTTGTGATACAGTGGTAGTGTCCCTATCTCTGAACCAGGAGGCCTGGGTTCAGTCCCACCTGCTTCAGAGGTGGATCATACCATCGTTGATAAGATTATTTAAAAGCTTTTCTCACTTCAACATTCTTTTCCATATACGGCATAGGTTTGGAAAATCTAATGTTGGCATTAGCAGCTCGCTGTTTGCTGATGCCATTCTTAATCGTTGAGCCAAAAGCCCTGATTTCAGTCTTTCTTCAAACAAAAGCAATAGAGTGATTACCTATAAGTCCCACAAGGTGCCTGATTCACCCCAGATCATCCCGTGACCAACAGTCCCTCATTCACACTCCCTTCCTCCTCGACCCACACAACCTGCTGCTTACCCTCGCCTCCTGCTGGTCCTGGTTGTTAGCTTGCAGGAGCTTGCAGGAGATGGAAGAACAGCTGTTCCCTGTTGGCCAAGCCTGTGAAAGGCCTCATAATCTGAACTCTCCCCCCATGTAGTGATTGAAACAGATGGACCTCATAGAATATGAGTTACCCGATTGGGGCTGTTAATCTAGTCCAATCAGGGAGTGTCAGGGGTTCTGTTCACTCTGAGAGCTGGCTCTGAGCTAGCTGGGTCAGTGTCATGTATGATGCACATGCAAATAAAGGGTGACTTGGTGACAGGGTACCACCAGCTGTGGGGTTACTTCAGCTCCCACTGGCACTCACCCGGAACCCCCAGCAGCACATCTTTGAGACAGGCTTCTGTCTCTGTCACTGTAGAATGACATGGGGTACTCTAACATGCACACATGCTCCTGACACTGCTCAGAGATGGCATTTGCAACACCTGAGGCCCAGGAATAAATAGGCCTCACCTGAATGTCAAAAACCCCCTCCCCTCCCTCCCTGTCTGACCAAGTCAAGTTTCAGAATTTCAAATTTAAACAAAATAGCGCTCTTTGGATGTCTCCTTTTTCATGATTGTTGCCCTCCCAAATGACCCCATGGAGACAGTAACACATTCTAGATAACTTATCATTTCTGCATAAAATATGTGTTGTTGTTCAGTACTTTCTTTGTGACTGTTGAATTGCTGGATGAATGATTAAACAAGACAGTGAGAGAAAGATTTCCCAATGTGGTTATCTTTACCTGGCAGTCTTTACTCCTGTGTAATATTGCTCAGCTAACTTGTTAAATGGTTATCAAAATTTGCCCGTTGTGGGGAATATATATATATATATATATATTGGAATTCAGACTGTACACTGACACTATATTGGATGTTCATCTGTAACCCTCTCCAATGTTAATTCAGACACTAAGGCTACCCTTATACATTCAGATCTCTTCACTTCGAGGATTATAAATGTTTGGGATGATCTAGTCCATACAGCTGCAATAGTTAAGTCACTATGTTTCACAGCTCTGATTTTTTGACATTAAGGGAATCTAGAGAGGTGTAAAACACGGCATGAGAGATCATATGGTTAATTTTTGCAGTTTGTTGCCTTGGTAGTTAGTTACTGAAACATTCTCCAGCTCCATTCCCTCTAATTCCTCCCAACACGGCATGACCTCAGAGAGCTGTCCATAGCAGTGACTTCTAGGATGAGAAATGAATGTGTTCACACACTGATTGGTGTGCACTGACCCTCTGAGTGGCTGTGCAAGAGGAACATTCTCCACAGGAGGCTGCAAATGTTCTTTGACAATAGAATATAAGTTTATTGCACAAAAAAACCCCAAGCCTCGGTGTTTGCATTTGTGTATGTGAATGGTCATTTTAATTGCTTTATATAAAACAATTATAAAGATCTTAACACAAGCAGCAAAATAAAATTTAAACGTTTCTTTTTGTCATTTATGCAACATGGTTACCATTGCTGGGCCCAGTATTTATTGCCTGTCCCTAGTTGCCCCTTGAGAAGGTGGAGGTGAGCTGCCTTCTTGAACCACTGTAGTCCATGTGCTGTAGGTAGACCCTCAATGCCAGAATTTTGACTCAATGACAGTGAAGGAATGGTGACATATTTCCAAGTCAGGATGGTGAGTGACTTGGAGGGGAACTTGCAGGGGGTGGTGTTCCCATGTATCTGCTGCCTTTGTCCTTCTAGATGGAAATGGTTGTGAGTTTGGAATGTCTGTTTCCCAACTGTATCCATTGCAGTGATGCAAGCCATGAGAACTATCACTCCTATCTCAGCTTTTAATAACTTAACTTCATTGACACTTTCTAGTTTCGTTATTTTTGAACAGTAAAGACGTTTCCTGGGTGTGAAACCTCCCCATTTCTGATAGCCTAAACTTCCTGAGTTGTAACAATTTGAGGACCTCTATCCAAACTCTCTCAACTTAAATTCTCCACAGTCTAGAAAAGACCTGAGATAATTGGTTTCCTCAAACTGGACTGTATCTTGAGTCTTCTGTTCCTCATTAAAAGTATGAAGTCTTCTGCTCTGAGATAAAAGCAAAACTATTGGTTTTAGTCTGTTATAAAGCCATAAAGTCAACATTATAGGCATCCTACCTGTTAACTGTTGATTGCAGTCATGTGCTTTCTTAATGACAATATATTGTGGTCACTGTTCCATAATGACTTGCTGATCTTTTGAAAAAAAACCTTTACAGGACTGACCCAAATCCTTCTGCCTACATATTAATATCCAACTTCAAATAAATGATCATGATCAATATGATAGGCCTTTCAGCACAGGTGCAGAACAGGAATCACGGTAGAACCAGTGCTCACTGTAAGCCACACAGGGTGGCAATCTGAAAGGATCCATGCAGCGCAATAAAGCGAAGCCACATACAATAAAAAAAACTTTGAAGGCAGGAACATTGGATAGAAAATCAACCACAATCTGACAGCCTAGTAGGGCCAAATGGCTTGGTCTAGCCCCTTTATCTTCGGTCACTGCAGGAGTTTCTGCTCCTGTCACCATTCACTGGGTAACTCTGCTTGAAGTACCTGAGCACCAACTTTGAAGTGAAGTTGAGTAAGACCTGGGAAGGTCCGGTGGGTTTTACACCAGCCTCATCAGCTTTTGCACTATATAACCACAGCATTGCAGCAATGCAGTGTTTAGGAATCACAGCCATCCTAGCAGTGGTGAAAGCTATAATTGAGGCTTTATAAAGAAGATGCATACAAACATGGGGAAATAGTATCAATAACGAGTCATTTGACTCTTTGAGTCTGCTGTACTATTTAACTAGGTCATATCTGATCATCTATCTCAATGCCATTTTCCCGCAGTATCCCCTAACATTTGATATGTAATATCTGGGCCAAATGTTGGCAAATTAGACTAGATTAATTTTGGATATCTGGTCATTGTTCCAGAATGACTTTCTGACCTTTCAAAAAAAGCCTTCACAGGACTGACCAAAATCCTTCAGCCTCCATTTTAGAATCCACCTTCAAAAAATGATAATGATCAGTTGGACTGAAGGGTCTGTTTCTGTGCTGTACAGCTCTATGACTAATAGGTCAGAAAATGTATACAAAACATGTATGTCCATAACTCCTTTCATAAATTCTGGACTTTGCAAAGCCACTGAAGCACTTTTGAAGAGTAATCGCAGTTGTAACATAGGAAATGCATTAACCAATTTGTTCCCACAAACAGCCCGGATAATTTATTTGCAGTTGTTTGAGGATGGATGTTGGTCAGGGCAATGGAAATGATTGTCTCCTCTTTGAAATAGTGCCACATAATCTTTTAGATCCACCTAAGAGAGTAGTTTAACACTTCAACACCAAAAAAGCACCACACCGGACATTGCTGTAGCATCCCCACCAGTGTCAGATAGGTTTTTTTGTGCTTAAATCTCTGAGGTGGGCGGCACGGTGGCATGTGGGCGGCACAGTGGCACAGTGGTTAGCACTGCTGCCTCACAGCGCCTGAGACCCGGGTTCAATTCCCGACTCAGGCGACAGACTGTGTGGAGTTTGCACGTTCTCCCCGTGTCTGCGTGGGTTTCCTCCGGGTGCTCCGGTTTCCTCCCACAGTCCAAAGATGTGCGGGTCAGGTGAATTGGCCATGCTAAATTGCCCGTAGTGTTAGGTAAGGAGTATATGTAGGGGTATGGGTGGGTTGCGCTTCGGCGGGTCGGTGTGGACTTGTTGGGCCGAAGGGCCTGTTTCCATACTGTAAATCTAATCTAATCTAATGAACCCACAAACTCCGGAGACTGAAGCTTACTGAGATGCAGCTTGGTATAACAACCACCAGAAATGCATCAGCAAAATGTTGCAGATGCCAGAAATCTGAAATTAAAACTGCAAGTGATGGAAATATTGAACAGGTCCAAGGAGAGAGAACTAAACTTTCAGGAACTAATGATAACCACAGATTTGAAACATTAGCTCTGTTTTCCTCTGGTTGACATTAGAAACAGCTTCATTAGAGATTAAATATACATACAGAAGGAGATGGCAATGATTAAATATACATACAGAAGGAGATGGCAAGAGCAACACTTGAAGCCAGAAACTTTCACTTGTCCAGAGAGGTAGCCCAGGAAAAGCTATGGTTAGAACCTAAAGTAACCTTTGACAGTGAGTATACGAATGTTCCATTAATCTGGCGGGTTCCTCGATTATAATTACTGAGAAAATCCGTGTCATCTCCACATTTGTGTAAGATGGTTCCCAGTAATTACAACAATCTGGGTAAATAAAATTCCAATGCTCCTATTCATAAACCTCGCTGTAAGAGGGAACACCTTTGACTTATAAAAGCTAGCCAAAATACGATAAGCCCGGGCGTCCTCTAAAGTAAAACCCAGAGGTCAAAGGACTTCAGCGGCCATCCTGTAACAAAGTCAAGTTGGAGTCAGATTTCTGGCTTTCAGTGGATTCCAGTTGTCAAGGTTATGTTTGAAATAAGCACTTAGCTAAATATTACCTTGAAAGCAGGCATGTTGACAATTTGTTTTGCGAGGAACGCCTCTGTTCATAATTTAACATAGCTTCCTGGCAGCTGTGATTCACTGTGACAAACCCATGATTTAATGAAAACACAATGCATTTCGAAGGTCTGTGCTCCAGGCATCATTCCGATGCCTGCATGTAGTGACATATGTAATTTGGCTGAATTGAAGGACCAAGTCCTTGTGTAGTTCGCCCATTGCAGATATTACACTTTCCTTATTTCGCTCCTGATGTTTAATTGTGTCGGGTTGAAAAATAAACGCAATCAAATAAATAACAGTGCAGCCATATTACATTATCCATGCAAAAATAAATAAACCGATATTGCAGTTTAATGCTTTTCTGTACAAGGCTCCCCTCTAATAGGGAATTACAGTAATGATGATTAATCACCGTAGAAACTAATTGCAGGACTTACTGGAACAACATCTGACATACTTAGCAAAACAGCATATCCGCCTCACTATATGTATTCTTGATAAGCTGCATGCCCAATATTTAAAGGTTTGAGGTAGGGTAGCCCTTCCTAGAGGAGACTTCATTTCTCTGCTGAAGTCTTAGTGATTTACAATAAGCAATATGTTACAGCTTCCTTATTTTCTCCTCTGGGATTGTTGCTGACAGTAAATCTCTATTACAAATATTCTTCCATATGGTTGCATGAAAATTTTATTGCCACTAGCCTTAGGCTGAAGGTCATGGCTCAGTAACTGTAGTTAAGTGTAGCAGTTTTTAGACTGGATGAGCGCAAGACTACATCTGTTCACAAGAGCAGAGGTAGAATTTTATTGTTAATTCGGAACCTTAGAGAATGAATTGCACACATTTTAATGGCACTGTTTCTCCTATGGGTAAACGGTGAGACGGTCGCATAATAATGTGCACTAGCAACGAGGTAATAGAGGAAAATTACAGTATCATCATAAATTTACCATAGAGAGACACCATAAGTACAGAACATAATTTTACTGTTATTGCCCAACCAATAAACTGAAAAATGAAAGTCTGCGATATTAAATGATTGGGTTACAAAACCAAAAAAAATACAAATCTGACACAAAATAAAACTCCACACATCTTGGCGTCCTGGCTGCGATGTCCCACCTGATGACTACATTATTGACACTGAGTGATGCTTGGGGTGTGCAGACCAATCACCACTGGCAGGTTAATATGTTTCCTGTTTCTCTGTATTCCATCATTACCAATTCCCTGTGCAGAGAGCCACTTTGGGTTTGGCAGCCTCGTGATGTGAACTCTTTAAGACCTAATGCAGCATTTTCACAAGAATTCCCCAAATGTTTAGCGGAGTTGAAATGGGTAATATTTCTCCAGGATGAAACAGGCACATTTTATTCCTGGAAGAACTTCAGCCTGGCTTGTTTCGGAAGGAGGTCAGTTGTGGTCCGAACTGGGACAATGCAAGAACTAAATGGCAATCTCGATTTCAGTGGAGTCCTGTCATAAATGTTAACAGCACAGAAGGAGTCTATTTGGCCCATCGTGTCTGTGTGGCACGACAAAGATCTGACTTCACTTACCCAGTCTGCCAGCTCTTGGCCCATTGTCCTGGAAGCTATGGCAGAGCAAGTGAAAATCTAAATCCTGCTGAAATGTTACAAGACGTTCTAAGTCAACCAACCTCTCAGACAGTGAGTTTCATACTCCCAGGTTAAAAAGAAAACTCTCTTCAACTCTACTCTTAGCCTTTTATCTCATACCTTCAACCTATGCCAGTCTACTGGCTACCCTTTATCTTAGCCTGCTTGGCTCTCTCTCTTATTCCTGATAAAGGGCTTATGCTCGAAACGTCGAATTCTCTATTCCTGAGATGCTGCCTGGCCTGCTGTGCTTTGACCAGCAACACATTTGCAGCAGCATCTCTATTGCCCCCTCTACTAAAGCAAAAACATGCCTTCCTATCTACCATCTGTGCTCCTCATAATTTTACACACCTCCATCAAATCCCCTCTCAACCTTCACTGCTCAAAGGAAGATAACCCCAGTCTATCTCATCATTTTTCACATCAAACACCCTTCAGCCCAGGCAACGTCCTGGCAAACCGCCTCTGCACCTACCTGAGTCACATCCTTCCGTGTCTAATCAGTGTTTTATACAGTTCCAGCATAATCTCCCGGTTCCTGTATCCCACAGCACAGCTAATCGAGCCAAGCTTGCCATCTGCCTTCTTCACCACCTGCCCTGCTACCTTCAGGGATCTGTGGATATAGATACCCAGCTCCCTCTGATCTTCAGGATTTCCCAGGCTCCTGCCATTCAGAGTGTAATTCCTTGCTTTGTTAGCCCTTCCCAAGGGCAATCCCTCTCACTTTTCCTGGTTGAATTCCATTTGCCCCTCCCCTGCACAGCTGACCAGTCCATTAATATCCTCACGTAGTTTACAGCTACCCTCCTCAGTATTTACCTCCCACCAATTATTGTGTCACCTGTGAATTTCTTAATCATATCCCTTACCTTTCTGTCCATATTGTTAATGTACACCAAGAGCCCTGAGGCCTGAGGAACCCCCACTGGAAACAGAATTCCCACTACAGAAACACCCCCCTACCACCACCCTCTGCTTCCTGCCTCTCGGCTAATTTTGGATCCAATGTGCCACTTTGCCTTAGATTCCGTGGACTCTTACTGTCTTCAACCGTCTACCACGAGGGAGCTTATCAAAAGCCTGTCTTAAGTCCATGTCGACCACCCTCATCAACACTCCTGGGTAGCTCCTCAAAAAACTCAATCAAATTCGTCAAATTAAAACATGCCTTAAAAGATTCCATGCTGACTATCCTTGATAAATCAGTGTGTCTGCAAATGCAGACACATTCTGTCCCTCAGAAATGCTTTCTAATAACTTCCCCACGAGTGAGGTTAGACTGACTGGCCTGTCATTTCTTGGTCTATTCCTTCCTTTGTCTTCTTTAATAACAGGACAATGTTAGCAGTTCTCCATTCCTCTACACACCTGAGGACACTTCCAGTGGTCAGAGAGGATTTGAAAATTACTGATACCTCCTTCCTCAACAGTCTGGGATATACTGCGTCAAGACCGGTGGGTATATCCACTTTTAAAGCTGCTAAATCTGTTTGTACATCTTCTTTCTCTCTCTCTATTAATTTATTCTGGTATTTCACACTCCCAAACCCTAATGTTTATATCAGTGCTATCCTTTTGCACCATGTACATTAGTAGAGGGTGTTCGCTGAGGGCTATGTCCATGTCTTCCGGCTCCACACACAGGGTGCCTTCATTGTCCCTAAAAAGCACTATCCTTTCTCCAGTTATTCTCTTAATCTTTAACTGTACAAATAAAACTTATGGCCTTTCTTTTATTCCACACGCCAATACTTTCTCATACACTTAGTTTTCCTAACTTCCTTTTTAAGTCCCTACCCCACAACTTTCACACTTTGAAATAAAACCTGAGAGAACTGCAGATGCTGTAAATCAGAAACAAAAGTAGAAATTGCTGGAAAATCTCAGATCTGAAGAAGGGTCACTTGACCTAAAATGTTAACTCTGATTTTTATGCACAGGTGCTGCCAGACCTGCTGAGCTTTTCCAGCAATTTCTGATTTTTGATCCTCCTGTAAGGACTCTGCCATATTGACTTGGAGTCATTGAGTCATAGAGATGTACAGCATGGAAACAGACCCTTCGGTCCAACCAATTCATGCTGACCAGATATCCCAACCCAATCTTGTCCCATCTTCCAGCACCTGGTCCATATCCCTCCAAACCCTTCCTATTCACATACCCATCCAAATCTCTTTTAAATGTTGCAATTGTGTTAGCCTCTGCCACTTCCTCTGGCAGCTCATTCCATACACAAACCACCCTCTGTGTGAAAACGTTGCCCCTTAGGTCTCTTTTATAATCTTTCCCCTCTAATTCTAAACCTATGCCCTCTAGTTTTGCACTCCACCGCCCCAGGGAAGAGACTTTGTCTATTTACCCTATCTATGTCCCTCATGATTTTATAAAACTCGATAAGGTCACCCCTCAGCCTCCGATGCTCCAGGGAAAACAGCCCCAGCCTGTTCAGCCTCTCCCTGTAGCTCAGATCCTCCAATCCTGGCAATATCCTTGTAAATCTTTTCTGAACCCTTTCAAGTTTCACAACATCTTTCCGATAGGAAGGAGACCAGTATTGCATGCAATATTCCAACAGTGGCCTAACCAATGTCCTGTACAGCAGCAACATGACCTCCCAACTCCTGTACTCAATACTCTGACCAATAAAGGAAAGCATACCAAACGCTGCCTTCTTCTTGGTACCTGCCATAAACTTTATTTTCTTCATCCTTAACCATTTTGCCCATTGACATCCAGGATTCCTTCGTGTTGGCCCTACCCATTATTATTATGGGGACATGTTTGAGCTGTACAGGTATCTGGCCCCATTGCTGTGTCAACAACTCACCTTTCCCTGCAAACCTGGGCTAAATCCTACATTATCTTAATGGGATAAATTTAAATGTTTAAATAATTTAAAATAAATTTAAACCATCCTAATCCTTTTTCATAGCTATCTTAAATTGAATTGAGTTCTAGTCAGTACCTCAAAAACACTCTCTACTGATAATGTAAAGATGACTTCATTTTTTTTTCTTTCTTTTAACCCGAACGTCCTGATAACTTTGATATAAGTTCACCTTAATTTCTTCCCATATAGCTATATATGTAACATTAAATAAAGACAAATCTCATCTAAAATTTATCAGTTAAATCTGCGGTAATGCATCTGCGATTGTATTCTTATGACTTGCAACATGTACGAGTTTTAAATTGAGAGTCTGTAACATAAGATTCCAATGAAATGGTCTCATATTCATGTCTTTAAAGCATCCTAAGAATGTAAGCTGATTGTGATCCGTTGCACACAACTGTCTCCGATAACATTCTTAACATACACGTTAAAATGTTGTAAACTCAAATAGTTCCTTTTTGATCATGGAACATTTTCTCTGGTGGGTCTTCTTCGAAAAGTAACCACCTGGCAGTTCAATCCCAACCTCATCTTCCTGTGGAAGTACAACTCCAACTCCAATATCACTAGCATCAATGGCAACATTAAAAGATTTTGAAAAAGATTGTTGGCGTTAAAACTGGTTTGGTGGTTAATAATGATTTTAAATGGTCGAATGCCTCCTGGCGTGGCTCTGTCCACTGAAACTGTGAGCTCTCCTTCAGTAAATCGCTTAACGGTGCCACTACACTGCTGAAGTCTGGAACAAAATTCTGACAGAATCTGCTGAGTCCTAAGAATCGAAGCACCTCTTTCTTCGAGGGTGGTCACGGAAATTCCTCGATGGCCTTCGTCTTTGCGTTCCATGGAGCCAACTGTACCATGTGATTTTTCCAGGATTTACTAAAGATCACTACATTGTCTAAATAGGCTGCACAGTTTGTTAACCCAGCCACAACTCTGTTCGTGAGGCTTTGGAATGTGGTGAGTGTGTTTTTCATTCCAAAGGGCATCACTTTAAACTGACATGGCCCATTTGAGGTTACAAATGCATAAATTTCTTTCGCTGACTTTGATAAAGGTACCTGCCAGTAACCACACATTAAGTCCAACTTGGTGATGTAACTCGCTTGTCTGACTTTCTCGATACAGTTCTCCAATCTAGGAATTGGATATGAGTCTGATTTTGTAACAGCATTAACCTTCCAATAATCCACGCAAAATTGTTGAGTCCCGTCTGGTTTGGGAACTAAGACGATCAGCGAACTCCACTGACTCTGGCTTGGTTCGATGATGTCCTCGTCAAGCATGGCCTCCACCTCCATCTGGACCTGTCTGGCTTTGAGAGGATTAAGCCGATAGGGGTGTGATTTTATCGGAGCAGTATTCCCCACGTCTACTTCATGTACAATAGCATTAGTCCTCCCCATCTGATTGTTGTGTATGTCCTTATACTGCAGTAAGAAATCTTTCAACTGCGTTCTGTATTCCTGAGACAGATAGCTCACTAACCTATCCCACTCCTCAAGGACCTCTTCATTTTTTAATCTATTTTGAGGCACATCAAAATCCACATCTGGATTTGATTCGTCACCCTGTGGGGCAGTAATTAACACCTGCTTCTCCAGTTCTTTCTCTCTGGTATTATACAGTTTCAACATGTTCACATGACAGACCCGATACCTTTTTTCCTATCTGGCATCTTTACTAGATAATTCACCTGACTCAACGTTTTCTCAGTTTGTTAGGGATCACAAAACCTGGCTTTGAAGGGATCGCCTATCACTGGTAACAGTACTAATACATCATTCCTTCGGGAAACATCTGAGTCTCAGAGCTTTTATCCGGCCACCTGCTTCATTCTATGCTGTGCCCTCTTTAGATGCTGTTTAGCTAATTCACCTTCCTGATTTAATCTCTCCCTCACCTCTGATACATAATCTAAGTATGAGATCTCTGACTTTGGTCCTGTCAATTTTTCTTTAACTAATTTCAAAGGGCCTCTCACTTCATGCCCGAATATTAACTCGAAGGGAGTGAATTGAGTGCATTAGTTTGGGGCATCTCTAATGGTAAACAGTACAAATGGGATCCCTTTATCCCAATCAGTCGGATAATCCCGACAGTACGTTGTCAAGATGGTCTTCAGGATCTGAAGCCCCCTTTCTATAGCTGCCTGGGATTCAGGATGACACACACTGGATTTAAAGTGCTGTATACCTAAGCTTTCCATAACCTCCTGAAACAGCCTTGCAGTAAAATTTGACCCTTGGTCAGACTGAATCTCTCTGGGTAGCCCATACCGTGTGAAGAAAGCTACTAACTCCTCTACCACCCTTTTTGCCTTGATACTCCGTAATGGAATTGCCTCCGGAAATCTGGTAGACACATCCATTCTGGTTATCAAGTACTGGTTCCCACTTTTAGTTCTAGGGAGGGGACCTACACGATCAATTATAACCCGTGTGAAAGGTTCTTCAAATGCAGGAATTGGCAACAAAGGGGCTGGTTTTACTATCGCCTGTGGCTTACCCACTATTCGGCATGTGTGACACGTACGGCAGAAGTTAGCCACATCCTTGTGCATTCCAGGCCAATAAAAATATTTTATACCTTAGCCTGAGCCTTTCATACCCCTAGGTAACCTCCTACAGATAGTTCATCTGCTACCCATAACACTTCCTGTCTGTATGCTACTGGCAACATAATCTGGTGCCATTTCTCCTCTGCACTAACCTGCCGTGGTCTCCATTTCCACCTTACGATTCTATCTTTCAGGTATTAACCCTCTGGAATATTCTCTGCCTCCTTTTCAGAGTACACATCCACATATATATCTTTTATCATCTTGTCTTTCTGTTGCAAGTCCCTTAGCCTTTCAGGAGCAAACCCTTCTGTCTAGCCCTCTCTGTTCAAGTTTTTCCTGCACCATTACATCAAACAGTGGATCTACTAACTGAATCTCAACTCCTTCATCTTTCTCTTTACTTTTCGCTTTGTGCCATGACAGTGGGATCTGGTTACCACACAGTCCGGGAAAATACCAGGATATTTCTGTTTTAACTCCTCAGTTTCTTGGTCTTCCTTGAGATTCTCTACAACAAGGGGTGTCACTCCCACCTTGGATCCTGCTAAATCGTTCCCAAGAACCAACTGAATTCCTGGAACTGACCCTCTGTCAATCTCTCCCACAGTTACTTCCCAATCTTGATCTGGCACTCCAACCTGATCTTACATCGGAGAATGCTAAATTTCTGTCCATCTAACCCACAAATTACCATACTCTCAGGTAACAGACCAGAAGGAGTGCATATTCACTCATCCCTTACTATCAGCGACTGGTTAGATCCTGTATCTCTCAAAATTATAGTTTCTTGTCCTTCTCCCTCCGTTCTTTCAGAATAAACTTTACCCACAGAGATGAATTCCTTGGAGAGATCAGGTACTAACTCCATACCCAGCCCCTGCCCAGGCTGTGCACTCTCCTGCAGCTCTCTCGGCTTCTCTTGGGGTCTCCTTTACTACCTTCACTAATGCCACTGGCTTAGCTTCTTTCCCCACATCTTTTCCCACAATGCCTTTCTTTAACGACCAGCACTGTGACTTTGTGTGTCTCACTTTACCACAGTGTAAACACCTGAGGCCTTTCACCTCCAGTCCACCCTCTTGGGCTTTTCCTTAATCCTGTGGTAAGTTATTACCAGTGCTCTCTACTCTTGGTTTTGTAGAGTAGAGTCTCCCCTTCTCCCAACCTCTGTCCCTCACAGGATGAAATTCTGGCCGGAAGTTTGTCTTATGTACCACCATGTACATCTGCTAATTCTGCTGCCCTTCTCACTTCCAGAACTTTCTGTCCCTCCACATGAGTTCTTACCATCTCTGGAAGTGAGGTTTTAAACTCCTCCAGCAGAATAATCTCTCTTAGAGCCTCAAAGGTCCTATCTATTTTCAAAGCATGCACCCATTGATCAAAATGATTATGTTTAATTCTTTCAAACTCAACCTAAGTCTGACCTGGTTCCTCCTTTGTCTTTCTGAACTGCTGTCTATATGCTGCTGTACCAATTCATAAGCACTTAAAATAGCCTGTTTAATCTCTTCATAATCTCTTAACACCTCATCTGACAATGCAGGAAATGCCTCACTAGCTCTGCCTACCAGTTTAGTCTAAACTAGCATTACCCATAAATCCTCGGACCTCTCCATCTGCCTAGCCAAGTTTTCAAATGAAATAAGGAAGGCTTCAACATCTTTCTCATCGAAATGTGGCAGGATTTTGACATATTTGTATATATCACTAAGTTCTCTTTTAATCTCCATCCTGTTAACTTGAATTTGCTGACTAAGTCACAACTTCTCAAGTTCAAATTCTCTCTCTTTTTGTCTCTCCTATTCTTCTCTCTCTCTCCTTGCTCAGCTAAGAACCTTCCCTCTCTTTTTCCTCTCTCTCTCATCTCTCTTTCTTTCTCTCTTTCCTCTTTCTCTTTGTTTACCTTCTAACTCCATTTTCCTCAACTGTAATTTAAGTTTTTCTACCTCTCCTACACTTGTCTGTTTCTTTGACAGGCCTAAGTGGTTGAGTAACTCCCTTACAATTTCAGTTTTACTTTTGTCTTTGATTAAACCCAGATCTAACTTATTTGCTAATTCTAGAAGTATGGTCTTTTTCTTTCCTTCTAAACTTTCTTGGCAAATTTGAGAATCAACTTCAAATCCTAGAACCTCTTTAGCAATTTTTAAAGCCATTTCTCTCACTTTTAATTAAATCAACCACAAGTCACTGAAAGTAAACAAATGATCTCACCCACGTTTTATTTAAAGACCTAGGAGACTAACCTGCAAGTGTTTAAATCTGCTGGAAATTTTTGCGCCCCCAGTTTATTCAAATCTGTCTAAACCAGTTCAAACCAGAGGCAACACGGTGGCTCAGTGGTTAACACTGCTCCCTCATAGCGCCAGAGTCCCAGGTTCGATTCTAGCCGCGGGTGACTGTCTGTGTGGAGTTTGCACATCCCCCCTATGTCTGTGTGGGTTTCCTCTGGGTACACCGGTTTCCTCCCACATTCCAAAGCTGTGCAGGGCAGGTGAATTGGCCAAGCTAAATTGCCCATAGTTGTTAGGAACATTAGTCAGAGGGGGGTGGGTTACTCTTTGGAGGGTCGGTGTGGACTTGTGGGCCAAAGGGCCTGTTTCCACACTGTAGGGAATCTAATCAAATCCCAATGACAAGCTCCTGAACTGTTATGACATGGTGTAAGCCCTTTTGTTAATTTAAAACCCACAACAAAGAAAAGAGTTATCCTGAGCAGTAATCTGTGAATTTTCCAGTGGCCAAGAAGTATTTAAAGTAAAAATTAACAACTTTATTTCTTGAAGTGTAAAGAGAATAATTAACTGACAACTATTTACAACTCCTTCCTCTAACCTATCTTTCACTTTCCCTTCTATAATACTAGTCCAATAAAACTCCTGTTTATGATTTACAAAACAAAACTTCTTATCTCAAAAAACCAGGCAGCTTTCGGTTCTTCTCTGTATTCCTGTTGTCTTTTCTTCTTCTTGGGGATTCTGCTTCACCAGTTACTGAGCGATAAAGGTACCTTTAAGAGAGCTATTTTTTAGACAATCATTACAGGCTGGTAGTTTGGCAGTTCTCCTCTCAACTGTTCAATTTTCCCCATCTTATACCCCCCCAAAGTATCAGATTCTGTCATTGGCTTTGAAGATTGTAAATATACTCAATTCAAACTGGATTAGAGTTTGGTATTTTTCAGGGTAAAATTTAAACTGATTGGCCTAATTCAAATCTGTTTTGTTGTTTCCAGGCAACCAGCTCCCTAGCTACCCCAGTAGCTGGAGCACATTTTACACTGTATCCTTTTTCAGAACACTTGGTGTTGTCAGGTAGTTTATTCTAGCTTCTAGCTCTTAAAGGTACAGTACATCCTCATCTTCATAGCAATACACCCTACATCTGCCTGGGTTCAATTCCAAATGTTTGGCCCAGGACTGTCTCCTGTTCTATTGTGATCTGGAGGTGTGATGTTGGACTGAGGTGGACAAAGTTAAAAATCACACAACATCAGGTTATAGTCCAACAGGTTTATTTGGAAGCACTAGTTTTTGGAGTGCTGCACCTTCATCAGGTGGTTGTGGAATATAAGATTATAAGACACAGAATTTATAGCGAAAGTTTACAGTGTGATGCAACTGAAATTATATAATGAACAAACCTCTCTTGTTGAGCTTTCTACGTACTGGTTAAAAAGGTTCCCTTGGATATAATTTAAGAGTTTGCTCCCTCCCTATCTTGTTCACTCAAACTATCTCTTAGTTAACATCTGGGTCTTCAAAATCCCAGTCCATTACTGCTTCATCCCTCTTACATTTGCCTGACATTGGATTACATATTTGATCCTCTGTCTCTCCCTGACTATATGGGGACCTATAGTATCCACCTGACAGAGTGTTTGCCCCTTTTTTTAGTGTTCACTCATATGGTCCCTTTTGATGCCTAGGATATCATCTGTCCTCACTGCTCTAATTGATTCCTTATTCAATTTTGTGACATTCTCCTTTTCTCTCTCTCTCTCTCTCACTCATACCTCATCTGAATGCCCTATTGGAATGAAAAACTGCCAATTTTGCCCACTTTTCAGCCAAGTCTCAGTTGTGGTTGGTATATTATGTACCTGCTCCCTCTCTGTGCCCTCAACCGGTCTGTCTGACTCTTCAGATTCATTGTACTAAAACATACTCATTTTGATAGATTCACTTCTTTCTTATCTCGCCTCTGTCATCTGGATTTGTGTTTTATCATCTAATTCCACTTCAGATGCTCACCTTTCTAAATTACCTGTCAGGATCCCATTCCTCTGCCAGCCTAGTTCAAATCTGCCCCAACAGCATTAGCTGATCGCCTATGAGGATGTTGGTTCTACTCCTCTTCAGATGTAACCCATCCAACGTATTCCAAATCTGACTACCCTCAAAAATAACCCCTCTGGAATCTAAATTTCTCTGCCTTGCACCATTTCTCCAACCACATCTCCATTTGCTCTACCCTCCTATTCCGAAACTCCCTACTGCATGGCAACAAGAGTGACGTGGAGATTACTCCCTTTGAACTCCTGCTTTTCAATGTCATCCCTAACTCCCTAAAGCCTGCTGGTCGTACCTCATTCCTCTTTCCTCCTGTGTCATTGGTCCCAACATGAACCATGACCTCTGGCTGAGGGTAGAGGTAAGGGGAGGAGGGGTGGAGGGGGAGAGGGAGAGAGACCTGGGAGTCAACACCTGGGGTGCCGTCCACACCTGAATGAGTGTTACCTGACCCCTCTCACTGATGTATCTCTGACCCCTATTAGCCTTTCCACACTTCTTCCTTCCTCCAGCACCTCCATCAGAAGTTAGAGCACACCCAGTGCCATAGTCTTGGCCCTGACTGGGCATTGCAATTGCCATGGGGAAGTAGCCCTCTGGATTTGATTTGTTATTGTTTGGGTTAAAAATTATCAGAATAGTCCTATTCACAAATTTGGTATCATCATAAGCCCCCATCCCACACCATCGAACAGCTCCTGTCCCTGAGCTTACCTTCAAACTGCAACATGGCCTCCTTTTGAATACCAGCACCTTCAGGCCTATGACTGTAGTTTTACCACTCAATGAAAGTCATCACTTCCAAAGTCAAGAGGGAAAAAGCCCAACTAAGAATTGACAGGTGAAAGGTAGTTATGGAAGCTCTGACAGCGGTATATGGAGAGTCCAATTGTTGATTGTTGTGTAGCTATGACAACTCACAAACAAGTACAAACGTGAGCAGTAATTTAGCCTCATGCCAAGATTGCTCAGAAAATAGCGATAGTCTCTCCTGTGTGTTGTGGAACTTATTTTTATTCTCACGCATACAGTTTGTCATTTTAATTTGACACAGCATGTTCGTGGCTGTCAATGTGATGGAAACAGAACTTGTTCCAAGTGATTTAATTGCTACTGGTGAGGAAAAGCTTTCCACATGTAGGGTACAGAACATTTCTATGGGGTTTATTAAGACCCATTTTTTAACACAAGTAACACAGAGACCAGCAGCAAGATTTATTGCATTGAATACCTTACGTTTTCTTTTTCTTATTTTCTTCTCTCAGATTCTGATTTTCATTCACTTGGAAAGGCACACATGTACACAGCAGTACAATCCCACAAGTGCCAGCAGTCCTGTAGGTCCTTTTCTCCCTGTACAAAGAAGCCATAATTTTGCAATATTAAA
The DNA here is from genome assembly GCF_020745735.1 of Hemiscyllium ocellatum. Taxonomy (NCBI): domain Eukaryota; kingdom Metazoa; phylum Chordata; class Chondrichthyes; order Orectolobiformes; family Hemiscylliidae; genus Hemiscyllium; species Hemiscyllium ocellatum. The sequence continues at coordinate 110,253,293 of NC_083410.1, read as the reverse complement.
AGGTAGTAGTCATCAGAATTTTATGCTTACTGTATAGAGTCATAGAGATGTAGAGCACGGTAACAGACCCTTCGGTCCAATTTGTCCGTGCCGACCAAATATTCTAAATTAATCTGAGTGAAAAAGCTGCCCCTTCAGTCCCTTTTATATCTTTCCCATCTCACCTTAAATCTATGCCCTCCATGAACTCCCCTACCCTGGAGAAAGACCTTGTCTGCTAATCCTATCCATACCCCTCATGATTTTATAAACCTCTATAAGGTGACCCCTCAGCCTCCGACGCTCCAGGGAAAACAGCCCCAGCCTATTCAGCCTCTCCCTATAGCTCAAATCCTCCAACCCTGGCAATATCATTGTAAATCTTTTCTGAACCCTTTCAAGTTTCACAACATCCTTCCTACAGCAGGGAGACCAGAATTGAATTCAGTATTCTAAAAGTAGCCAAACTAATGTTCTTCACAGTTGCAATATGCCCTCCCAACTCCTGCACTGGCCAATCAAGGCAAGCATATCAAATGCCATCTTCACTATCCTATATCCTATCTACCGGTGACTCCACTTTCAAGGAGCTATGAACCTGCACTCTAAGGTCTCCTTGTTCAGCAATACTCCCCAGGATCTTACCATTAAGTGTATAAGTCTTGTTCTGATTTGCCTTTCCAAAATGCAACACCTCACATTTATCTAAATTAAACTCCATCTGCCACTCCTTGGCTCATTGGCCAATCCAATCAAGGTCCCTTTGTACTCTGAGGTAATCTCCTTTGCTATCCACTACACCCTCAATTTTGGTGTCATCTGCAAACTTACTAACTGTAACTTTTATGCTCACATCCAAATCATTTATGCAAATGACAAAAAGTAGTGGACCCAGCACCGATCCTTGTGGCACTCCACTGGCCACAGACCTCCAGTCTGAAAAAAACTCTCCACCACCACCCTCTGTCTTCAACCTTCAAGCCAATTCTGTACTAAGTGGCTAGTTCTCCCTGTATTCTGTGATCTAACCTTGCTAACTAGTCTACCATGAGGAACCTTGTCGAACTTCTTACTGTAGTCCATATCGATCACATCTACCGCTCTGCCCTCATCAATCCTCTTCATGACTTCTTCAAAAACCTCAATCAAATTAGCATAACATAAAAATAAAGTTGTATGGTTATTAGGAATAGTTGCTTGGTTGTACAGAGAAGAGACATATTGTCAAAGGTGTTATTTTCTGAATAGCATTCACCAAGACTGGTGCAAGAACGCCAAATCTCAAACAGGGGAACAACGTATGTCAGTCTGGAATGCAAACCCGTCAGGGAGACAGAAACCAAAACACCTTCCTTTATGAGTAAAATGTTTTGACTACTCAGTCTGACAGCCTCTTCCACACAGCAGTCCCACTTTTATAGACATTTTTAAATAACCTGCTCAGCGATATTATGACTCACTTCTGGAACAAGTGGGACTTGAACCCAGTCCTCCCAGTCTAGGTGTAGGGACATTACCACTGCACCACAGGAAGGGACCCCTGTTTACCTTTTATATTTACCAGTCAGTTAAATGGTCTGTTAACCCCAATCCCCTGGTGAATTTCTTGCTATGTTAATGATTTATAATGCATGAGAAAAGGGTTCAAGTTGACTCAGGAAATGACCATCTCCAACAGGAGAGAATCTAAACATGGCTGCTTGGTATGCAATTGCATCGCCATCACGGAGTCCCCTATTATCAACACTCTGGGGTTGTAATTAACCAGCAACTGAACTGGGTTTACCATATAAATGCAATGGCTCCAAGAGCAGTGGTTGGTATTCTATAATAACTTATTTACCTGGAGCTCTGTGCACCATCATCGAATCCCTACAGTGTGGAAGCAGGCCATTCAGCCCTTTGATTCCACATCAACCGTTCTGAAGAGCATCCCACCCAGACCCACTCCATTGCATTTCCCACGTCCAATCCACTCAACCTGTACATCTTTGGAGTGTGGAAGGAAACCAGAGCACCTGGAGGAAACCCATGCAGGCTTGGAGAGAACGTGTAAACTCCACACAGACAGTTGTCTGAGGATGGAATCAAACCCGGGTCTCTGGTGCTGCGAGGAAGCGGTGCTAACCACTGACCCCTCGTACCATTCCACCATCTACAAGGCACTAGTCAGGAGTGTGATGGAATAATCCTCACTTGCCTGAATGGGGGCAGCTCCAACAACACTCAAGAAGCTTGACACCATCCAGGATGAAGCAGCCTGTTGATTGGAACCCTATCCACCACCTTGAAAATTCACTTTCTTGCCCAGCTGTGCACAATGGCATCAACAAGGTACATTGAAACAACTCATCAAGGCTCCTGTGACAGCATTTCCCAAAGCTGAGACCTGTACCACCTCAAAGAGCAATGACAGAGTGGGCCATACTTTCCGAATCTAAATCCTCAGTTAGATCCAAGCGGGAAGACTGAGAGGACTTAACTGGATGAAGGCAGGAAAATGTTTTCTTTTACTTCATTCACAGGATGTGGTCACTGCTGGTTGGGCCAGCATTTATTGCCCATCCCTAATTGCCCAGAAGGCAGTTAGAATTCAGTCACATTGCTGTGGGTCTGGAGTCACGTGTAGGCCAGACCAGGTAAGGATGGCAGTTTCCTTCCCTAAAGGACATTAGTGAACCAGGTGAGGTTTTCCTGACAATGATTTCACAGCTATGATTAAATTCTTAATTCCAGATTTTTATCGGATTCAAGTTCCACCATCTGCCCTGGCAGGATTTGAACCTGGGTCCCCAGACCATTACCAGGGTCTCTGGATTAACATTCTAACAATAGCACACTCACCCATTGTCTCTCCAAGACAATACTACCCATCTCACCATGTTTCTTTCCCAAGAACATTGTCTGATCTATTGATTCTTTCTAGCATTTTCTGTTCTTGTTTCAGATTTCTAGTGACCACAGTATTTTGGGCTTGTTGAGGTTTTATTCAGACCTCTCTCCAGTCACCAGGACATCCCTGGGGTGGTTGGTGCGTTCCTGCTGGGATTTGACCCGTTGACCAGAAACAGCCTTCGAAATGTCAGCAGGTAAACGGTTAATGCATCCTCTGATCCTGAGGCACAGGGTACATGGGTGTGCATCAGTTACCTTACTGTCCCCTTTCACCAGCTGGAGGACAAAAGGCAGCAAAAACAATGAGAAAGATGTGGTCCAGCTCAGGCCTCCTCATTGCTTTTGATTTCAAAACGTGATATGATGCGAGACTAGGAGTCGTGGATGAGACAGCTGAACGTGCTGTACAGTTGCAATTCCAGATTGAATACTTAATTATCGTCATAAATCAACCTTTTGGTATTAGTTGTGGTCTACCACTTACCAAATTGCCTCTTCATCATGAGCTAATCCATGGCGTCTCAGTAATATCGCTAGTGTGCCTCCAGATAAACTGCATTCTGAAATGCAATGAAGGAAAAAAAAGTAGGGCAAAAGATAGCATAGTGACTACAGTGAAATGTTATTCATCCCATTGGGTCATCAGTCACTGGGACCCAGACCAGCCTATCACAGGCAGCTTGGCCACTGTCCCTCTTGTTACCTTTATGATTGTGCGGGATTCAACAGTTAGTTTGATAGAATCCCTACAGTGTGGAAACAGGCCCTTCGGCCCAACAAGTCCACACCGATCCTCTGAAGAGTAGCCCAATCCCTACATTTAACTCCTGACTAATGCACCTAGCCTACATACCCCTCAACACTGTGGACAACTTAGCACAGCCAATTCACCCTGACCTGCATATCTTTGGAGTGTAGAACGAAACCAGAGCATACCCACGCAGGCAAGGGAAGAATGTGCAAACTCCACACAGGCAGTCACCTTAGGCTGGAATCAAACCCAGGTCCCTGGCGCTGTGAGGCAGCAGCACTAACCCAATGAGCCACCGTGTTGTGGGAGTAGAATGGAGTTAGGTGTTAAAGTAAGACTTGTGGGGATGACTCGGTGTGGTGGCTTGACCAGAGCAGATGTGTTTCAAAGTGTGGGGTTTGATTTGATGTAAGTGTGTAACATCAGGAATGATCTTGACAGGGTGAGTGTGGAACAGATGTTTCTTTGTTGCGGGGGTGGGGTGGGGGTGGGGGGGGGGGGGTGGGGGGTGTGGAGTTGGGGTGGGCGGGGATTCAGAACTAGGGGACACTGTTTAAAAGAACTGCATTCTCTCATTTAAAATAGAAATGAGTGGATTTTTTTGTCAGAGTACTGTGTGCCTCTGTAGGTAGTGGAGGTGAGGTCATTGAATATTTTTAAGGTGGAGCTGGATGGAATCTTGTTCAGCAGGTGACTCTGAGGTCACTGGGGGTAGATGGGAGTGTGGAGTTTGAAACCCAAAGAGACTATCTGTTGGTCTCCAGAGACTGAATGGTCCACCTCTGATTCTAATGCCTCTGTCCTTAAGTATAGAATGATGTGTTTTGTTTTCTTCGTGCCCTTCTAATTCCCTCTGTCCAGTTTCGGAATCTCATTGCAGCTCTATGTGGGAAAATACTGGGGGTACCCATCAGGTCAGACAGCATCAATGGATGGCACAGAGCACTTTGTGCTCCTGACTACGGACCCTTTGACAAAGAGGTGACGTCAGAAATTGTCTCCTTGACCTGTGGATGTTGCCTGCTTTGTGATGGCAGCACTTTCTGTTCCTCTACTCTTTCGTATTTCCAGTATCTGCAGTTGTGTCCATATCAAAGCTACAGTCAAGGAAGAACACCAAAGCCTCTACTTCCTCGCGTTTTCCCAAACACCGCGATGATAAAAGAGTAAGTAGGTCTCCAGCTAAGTCATCGCTGTCAGTTCAATGGAAATTCTTGGTGATCCCAATGATTCTGTAACCTTTTTCCCTCCTTCCTTTCTTTTTGTATACTAGGAATATGTTCCATCCACTAAAAAGACCCTGAGCTTCCAGGTGCCTGCCACTGTAACACCCCACCCTGTTCCCTGGCCAACATCTCTGCCTCAGGCTTGCTTCGGTGCTTCAGTGAAGCTCAGGGCAAACCAGAAGCACAGCATCTAATATTCCACTTGGGGACCCCGCAGCTTTCGGGACTCAATATCAACTTCAATAACTTCAAGGCTTGAGCTTCTCTCATGTCCTTACCCCAAGCCCCTTTTACCAGGCCTTGTTATCACATAGTCTGCTATTACACACAATCCATTGTTAGCAACTAACATTAACAGCTACTCACCCTGCCAACCAGATTGTCATCCAGTCCATTGTCTGTGCTAATGTTTTCTCTCTCTTTGACCTCTATCCATATCTACCTTCCTAAGGAGGCAGGAGAGCACCCAAAAGTTATGGTACACATTGGTACCAATGACATAGGTAGGGAAACGGATGAGGACCTGAAAAGAGAATGTAGAGAGAGTGCAGAGGAGATTTACCAAGATTGCTGCCTGGACTGGAGGGCATGTTTTGTGACAAAACATTAAGGGAGCTGAGGCTTTTCTCATTGGAGTGAAGGAGGATGAGAGGTGACTTGATAGAGGTGTACAGGATGATGAGAGGCAGAGATAGAGTGGATAGCCAGAGACTTTTTCTCAGGATGGAAATGTCGATCATGAAGAGGCATAATTTTAAGGTGATTGGAGGAAGGTTTAGGGGAGATGTCAGAGGTAAGTTCTTTACAGAGAGAGTGATGGGTGCGTGGAATGCACTGCCAGCGGTGGGAGTACAGTCAGATACATTAGAGACATTTAAGTGACTCTTGGACAGGTACATGGACAATAGTACAATGAAGGGTATGTAGGTGCGTCTGACCTTAGAGTAGGATAAAAGTTCGGCACAACATCGAGGTCCAAAGGGCCTGTACTGTGCTATACTGTTCTATGTTCTATGTTAACACCTTACCCCTTCCCACCCTGTCTTCTGCTTAATAAATGATACTTGCCAAGTTACTATCAGTTCTGAGGAAAGGTCACATCACCTGAAACATTAACTCTGATTTCTCTTCACTGATGCTGCCAGACTGCTGAGCTTCACGAGCTATTTCTGTTTTTCTTTCTGATTTACAGCATCTGCAGTTCTTTCAGTTTTTAATTTGGGAAGATGTTAATGTTAGGAGGAGGCTACTTATTTCTGAAAGAGATAATTAATATGATGCAGGAAATGCTCGAAGAGTTTCATTTTAAAGGCAACCCAATTGTCAACATCAAAGCCAGAAGGACAAGGACAGCAGAAACCTGGTAAAAACAAGGACTGCAGATGCTGGAAACCAGAGGCTAGATTAGAGTGGTGCTGGAAAAGCATAGCAGGTCAGGCAGCGTCCGAGGAGCAGGAAAATCAATGTTTCGGGCAAAAGCCCTTCATCAGGAATGCAGGAAACACCACCATCTGGAAGTTCCCCTCTCAGCCACTCCCTACCCTGACTTGGAAATATATCATCATTCCTTCAGTGTCTCTGGGTCAAACTCCAGGAACTGCTTCCCTACAGCACATGGACTGCAACAATTCAAGACAGCTCATCTCCAACAAGGGAGGGTTACAGGGATGGATGAGGGTAGAGGGGGTGGGTCTGGGTGGGATGCTTTTTGGAGGGTCAGTGTTGACCCGACGGGCTGAATGGCCTGCTTCCACACATTAGGGATTCTATGATTCCCAAAGGTAACTAGCGGTGGGGAAATAATTGCCAGATTAACCAGTGATGACTGCATCCCATGAATAAATAAGATCCACAATACCTGCACATTGCAGTACCAATATCAATGGGGCTCTTTTAATACAGTTCTACATCATATTGTAATTCCTACTTGATAAAAAGACATTTCTATTTCGCTGTTTCACAGGCTGACAATTTTATTACCAGCAGCCATTTCTATAATGCTTGAGAAAGCTCGATGTATCTGGGGCCATTCTTCCACTGTGACAGGTATAATAACGTGTGTATGCCTCATTACTGACTGAGTGCACAGGTACACTGCCTCATCCTCTCATAAAAAAATTTATCCCAAGCTGATAATTCAGCCTGAAACCTCATCACAGCGATGCGGGTGTGCTGCACTGTGAGACGGTGTTATCTTCGAAGGGAGACACTAACTTAAGTTCTATGGCCTGATTATTCAAGATTCCATGCACTGAAGAACAGAATGCAGCAACATCTGGACAATACCCAGGTTTGGACTAAGTCAGAAGTCACCAGGTTATAGTTTCTAACGAAGGGGCAGCACTCTGAAAGCTAATCCTTCCAAATAAACTTGGACTATAACCTGGTGTCATGTGGCTTCTGATTTTGTCCGCCCCAGTCCAACACTGGGATCTCCACATTAGGCTTGGGCTGATATCCACACAAAAGCCAGGAAATGACCATGTCCAACAAGGGAAAATCTAACCATAATCCCTCTGATATTCAAAGTCATAAACATAGGGAAAAGTCATGGCTTAATGGGATTATCACTATTAATGCAGAGATTCAGCAAATGTTTCGGGTTTGAATGAAACCACGCCAGATGATGGAATTTACATTCAATAATAATCTGGAAATAAGAGGCTACTGATGACCATGAAACTGTTTCTAATTGTCAGAGGAAAAAAACATCTGGCTCATTAATGTCCTTTAGGGAAGGAAATCTGCCATCCTCACCTGGTCTGGCCTACATGTGACACTTAACTGCTCTCTGCAATGACTATACTAGATAAAGAATAATGTATCTCTGTCATGTGCTACAATGGAGTTTGTAATCTGATCTGGTCTAACTCTGCCCACACTGTGCAATTCATACTCGGGGATGCGTAACTCTGTGACATTATCGCAAGGTTGCTCCAGGGTCCTGAAATCCTTAAACAACATTCTGGGGGAAGGATGGTCCAAATCTGTTGTCACTTCAGTTAAGCTTTGGGAAAAAAAATAATTAAAACCAACACATTTAACGGAGAGCAATTCACAGAGAAGGTCAGAGTAGCGGTAGGAACGATGATAGCTAGAGAGGTAGATCAGGATCTGAAAATGAGGAGTAACGTGAAGTCAGACACACTGAGCTGTGGAGGGAGTTCCAGAGGATATTGTTAAGATGGCTGAACTCTCGGGCATTGATGATAACGCAGAGATGGGAAATGAAATGACTGGAAGAGCATAGGATTAAAATGGAACGTAGAGCTGGAGAAGATCCAAAGGTTGGAAGGAGTGCGCTATGACAGGATTTCCAAATGAAGATAAGGTCGTTGAGAGTTCAAGTGCGTTAGGAGGCAGGAATTGAAAAACAGAACAAGGGAGGAACAGCACATGTTGAGGAAATTGTAAATGATTATTCTTCACAGCAGGCAGAGCATTAGAAACATTGGACTTAAAGGAAACGTCAAGCTTGCAAAGCGATCAATGCGCAATGAGGCTGAGCCCATTAATTTGGATCAAAGGATTTATTAGTATTCTTGTCTACCTCAATGTTTACCATAAAATAGATTTAAACATCAAGGGAATAGTGCTGTTAGGTTTTTTTTAAAAAAATATCTATATACAGTATAATCAAAAACCAATTGTCCATCCTATATTCAGGTACTCAATAAAAGAACCCAGGCCAGAAACTTCCCCAAATTGTCCTTGGTTCAGTTTTAATGCATGATATGGCTGTTAGTGATAATTCAATAAAGCAGGAACAGGATAAATAATTGTCAGAACAGAAAATCAATCGATGCTGTGGAGTATTATCAATTAATGATCGACATCAGTCACTGAGAGCAGGCAAAGCTTTAATAAATGGAAGTATGTTACACACAGTACAGCATCTTTTCATAACTTGTGCAGCTGTGTGTTTTTAATTGCTTCTTTCTGAACTAATTTTCTCTAATTTTATTGATTTCCAGCTTTCATGATAGTGCACCACAGATAATAGCATCTAACCCGCAAAATGTATCATCTGGTTTGCATTATAGAATAGAGAAGGAGCAAATGATTTTCATGTACAGAGACTGCCGAGCTCGGTGGTACATCGGGATCGAGGTATCCTGGTCCATTGGGATCGAGGTGTCCTGGTGCATCGGGATCGAGGTGTCCTGGAGCATCGGGATCGAGGTGCCCTGGTGCATTGGGATCGAGGTGTCCTGGTGCATCGGGATCGAGGTGTCCTGGAGCATCGGGATCGAGGTGTCCTGGTACATCGGGATCGAGGTGTCCTGGTCCATGAATCACAAAGTTAGGCTGCAGCTACAGCAAGTGATTAGAAATGGAACTGGAATATTTTTACAATGGATGTATGCATGGTGTGTGTCACTGGCTGGGCTGGCATTTAGTTCCCCTTGAGAAGATGGGGGTGAGCTGCCTTCTTGAACTGCTGCAGTCCATGTGCTGTAGGTAGACCCACAATGCCCTTAGGAGGGAATTCCAGGATTTTAAACCCGTGACACTAGAGGAATGGCGATATGTTTCAAGTCAGGATGGTGGGCGGCGTGGAGGGGAACTTGCAGGATGTGATGTTCTGTCGTCTTTATCCTCTAGATTAGAATAAGAATTAGTTGTATTGACACATGCACTCACATGAGTACAGGGAAAAGTTTACAAGTCACCACTTATAGCACAATCTTAGGTACCAAGGTACCTAGGTACACATTGATTAAGTACAAATTCTTAGGGAAAATAATTAGAAAAATAAAGAAATCGAGTCCGTGCTTAGACCGGGAGATCGAGTCCACTCTGAGACCAGAAGATTGAGTCCACTCTGAGGCCGGGAGATCGAGTCTGCACTAAGACTGGGAGATCGAGTCCACACTGAGACTGGGAGATCGAGTCCGTGCTGAGACTGGGAGACCGAGTCCGTGCTGAAACCAGGAGATCAAGTCCACTCTGAGGCCGGGAGATTGAGTCCGCACTGAGACCAGGAGATTGGTTCCACGCTGAGACCGGGAGATCGGGTCCGCACTGAGACTGGGAGATCGAGTCCACACTGAGGCCGGGAGATCGAGTCCATGCTGGACGTTAATGGAAGAGAAGCTGGTTTTGGAAGGAGCTGTCCAAGGAGCTGAGGTGAATTAGTCATAGAGTCATAGAGATGTACAGCATGGAAACAGACCCTTTGGTCCAACCCGTCCATGCCGACCAGATATCCCAACCCAATCTAGTCCCACCTGCCAGCACCCGGTCCATATCCCTCCAAACCCTTCCTATTCATATACCCATCCAGATGCCTTTTAAAAGTTGCAATTGTACCAGCCTCCACCATTTCCTCTGGCAGCTCATTCCATACACGTACCCACCCTCTGCATGAAAACGTTGCCTCTTAGGTCTCTTTTATATCTTTGCCCTCTCACCATAAACCTATGCCCTCTAGTTCTGGACTCCATCATCCCAGGGAAAAGACTTTATCTATTTATTCTATCCATGCCCCTCATAATTTTGTAAACCTCTATAAGGTCACCCCTCAGCCTTCGACGCTCCAGGTAAAACAGCTCCAGCCTGTTCAGCTTCTCCCTATAGCTCAAATCCTCCAAACCTGGCAACATCCTTGTAAATCTTTTCTGAACCCTTTCAAGTTTCACAACATTTTTCTGTTGGAAGGAGACCAGAATTGCACGCAATATTCCAACACTGGCCTAACCAATTTCTTGCACAGCTGCAACATGACCTCCCAACACCTGTACTCAACACTCTGACCAATAAAGGAAAGCATACCAAACACCTTCTTCACTATCCTATATAACTGCGACTCCACTTTCAAGGAGCTATCCAAGGTCTCTTTGTTCATCAACACTCCCTAGGACCTTACCATTAAGTGTATAAGTTCTGCTAAGATTTGCTTTCCCAAAATGCAGCACCTTGCATTTATCTGAGTTAAACTCCATCTGCCACTTCTCAGCCCATTGGCCCATCTGATCACGATCCTGTTGTAATCTGAGGTAACCCTCTTCGCTGTCCAATACACCTCCAATTTTGGTGTCATCTGTAATCTTACTGACTATACCTTTTATGCTCACATCCAAATCATTTATATAAATGACAAAAAATAGAGGACCCAGCACCGATCCTTGTGGCACTCCACTGGTCACAGGCCTCCAGTCTGAAAAACAACCCTTTACCGCCACCCTCTGTCTTCTACCTTTGAGCCAGTTCTGTATCCAAATGGCTAGTTCTCCCTGTATTCTGTGCGATTGAACCTTGCTAATCCGTCTTCCGTGGGGATCCTTGTCAAACGCCTTACTGAAGTCCATACAGATCGCATCTACTGCTCTGTCCTCATCAATCCTCTTTGTTACTTCTTCAAAAAACTCAATCAAGTTTGGAGACATGATTTCCCATGCACAAAGCCATGTTGACTATCCCTAATCACTCCTTGCCTTTCAAAATGCATGCATATCTTGTCCCTCAGGATATCTTCCAACAACTTGCCCACCACTGATGTCAGGCTCACCAGTCTATAATTCCCTGGCTTGTCCTTACCACCTTTCTTAAACAGCGGCACCAAGTTAGCCAACCTCAGTCTTCTGGCACCTCACCTGTGACTATCGATGATACAAATATCTCAGCAAGAGGCCCAGCAATCACTTCCCTAGCTTCCCACAGAGCTCTAGGGTACACCTGATTAGGTCCTGGGGACTTATCCACCTTTATGCATTTCAAGACATCCAGCACTTCCTCCTCTGTAATACGGACATTTTGCAAGGTGTCACCATCCACTTCCCTACAGTCTATATCTTCCATATCCTTTTCCACAGTAAATATTGATGCAAAATTCTCATTTAGTATCTCCCCCATTTCCTGCAGCTTCACACAAAGGCCGCCTTGCTGATCTTTGAGGGGCCCTATTCTCTCCCTAGTTACCCTTTTGTCCTTAATGTATTTATAAAAACCTTTTGGATTCTCCTTCATTCTATTTGCCAAAGCTATCTCAGGTCCCCGTTTTGCCCTCCTGATTTCCCTCTTAAGTATACTCCTACTTCCTTTATACTCTTCTAAGGATTCACTCTATCTATCCTGTCTGTACCTTACACATGCTTCCTTCTTTTTCTTAACCAAACCCTCAATTATTTAAGCCATCCAGCATTCCCTATACCTACCAGCCTTTCCTTTCACCCTAACAGGAATATACTTTCTCTGGATTCTCGTTATCTCATTCCTGAAGGCTTCCCATTTTCCAGCCGTCCCTTTACCTGTGAACACCTGAAAGTTCTTGCCTAATACCATCAAAATTGGCCTTTCTCCAATTTAGAACTTCAACTTTTAGATCTGGTCTATCCTTTTCCATCACTATTTAAATTTAATAGAATTATGGTCACTGGCCCCAAAGTGCTCCCCCACTGACACCTCAGTCACCTGCCCTGCCTTATTTCCCAAGAGTAGGTCAAGTTTTGTACCTTCTCTGGTAGGTACATCCACATACCGAATCAAACAATTTTCTTGTGTACACTTAACAAATTCCTCTCCATCTAAACCCTTAAAACTATGGCAATCTCAGTCTATGTTTGGAAAGTTAAAATCCCCTACCATAACCACCCTATTACTCTTACAGATAGCTGAGATTTCCTTCCAAGTTTGTTTCGCAATTTCCCTCTGACTATTAGGGGGTCTATAATACAGTCCCGATAACGTGATCATCTCTTTCTTATTTCTCAGTTCCACCCAAATAACTTCCCTGGATGTATTTCCAGGAATATCCTCCCTCAGCACAGCTGTAATGCTATCCCTTATCAAAAACATCACTGCCCCTCCTCTCTTGCCTCCCTTTCTGTCCTTCCTGTCACATTTGTATCCTGGAACATTAAACTGCCAGTCCTGCCCATCCCTGAGCCATGTTTCTGTAATTGCTATGATATCCCAGTCCCATGTTCCTAACCATGCCCTGAGTTCATCTGCTTTCCCTGTTAGGCCCCTTGCATTGAAATAAATGCAGTTTAATTTATTAGTCCTACCTTGTCCCTGCCTGCCCTGACTGTTTGATTCACTTCTGTTCTCAACTGTATCAGTCTCTCAGATTGATCTCTTTCCTCACTATCTCCCTGGGTCCCACCTCCCCCCCCCCCCCCCCCCCCCCCCCACCTTACTAGTTTAAATCCTCCTGAGCAGCTCTAGCAAATCTCCCTGCCAGTATATTAGTCCCCTTCCAATTTAGGTGCAATCCGTCCTTCTTGTACAGGTCACATAGACCCCAAAAGAGATTCCAATGATCCAAAAATGTGAATCCCTCTCCCATACACCAGCTCCTCAGCCATGCATTCATCTGCTCTATCCTCCTATTCCTGCCCTCACTAGTTCGTAGCATACAGCGCATCTTGTAGATGACACATCCTGCTGCTATTGGGGTACACTGAGTGATATTTGTGGATATGGTGCCAATCAAGTGGGTGGTGTCAAGCTTCTTGAATGCTTTTGGGGCTGTACCCTTCCAAGCAAGTGGGGAGTATTCCGTCACCGTCCTGAATTGTTCCTTGTAGATGGTGGACAGGCTTGAGGAGTCAGGAGGTGAGTTACTCACTGCAGCATTCCTAGTCTCTGACCTGCTCTTGTAGCCACTGCATTAGTATGGCTAGTTCAGTTCAGTTTCTGGTCAATGGTGTTAACAGTGGGGGGGAATCAGCAATCATGATGTCATTGAATGCCAATTGGATTGTCTCTTTCTGGGGAATAGTCATTATCTGGCACTTGTGTGGCGCGAATGTAAACTTGCCAATTTTCAGCTCAGTTGGAATATCATCCAGCTTTTGCTGCATTTGAACATGGACTGTTCTAGTATCTGAGGAGGGGTGAATGGTGCAGTACATTGTACAATCATCAACAAACATCCCCACTTCTCCTCTCTGATGAAGGAGCAGTGCTGTGAAAGCAATGCTTCCAAATAAACCTGTTGGACAAACACCTGACGTTGCATGATTTTTAACTTTGTCCACCCCAGTCCAACACCAGCACCTCCAGTCGAGAGGTAGACAGAGGTGTCTTACTTAGCTTCTAATAGTTGTAATTATGCCTGTTTAGTCAATGTTAATTGTATCTATTGCCATCATGCAGTAAACTGTGCTGTATCATTAAAGGAATATATCTTCTTGTTAAAAGTCTGTAATGATTCATCTACAAGAAATTTCGACGTTTCGGCTAACCTGCTGTGCTTTAACCAGCAACACATTTTCAGCTCTGATCTCCAGCATCTGCAGACCTCACTTTTTACTCAATGATTCATGTACCACTGATAATTAGAGGATTGGTGGCAACTCTCTACCCCAACTGTGAACCACCAAAAATTGCCCAATACAACAGGACAAGGTGGACCTGTGTCTATTGGAGTGTAGGACGACGAGAGGTGATGTTATGCAAATATATAAGGCGCTGAGAGAACTTGACAGGATGGAGATGGAAGGCAGTGTATCCTCTTGCCGGGAAGACAAGAATTAGGGGACACGATTAACAAGTAAACGACCATCATTTAAATGGAAATGAGGAGAAATATTTTCTCTGAGAGGTTTGGGATTCTTTTGAACTCTGGTTCCCTGAGAGCTGTGTGTGGGGGTGTGGGCTGGTTTTTGAATAGTTTTGAGGCAGTGGTTAGTAGGTTCTTGACTAACGAGGGGGTCAAAGGTGATGGAAGAATTAAGCAAGAACGTGGAAACCAGATCAGCTCCAGTCTTATGGAATGGAGGAACGGACTCAAAGGGCTGAATGGTTTTCAGCTGATCCTCATTCCTATGTTTGCCCATATATTGAACACATGGCCAGAGTTGAGTCAAGCTCCCATCAGTTTTAAACAAATAGCAATAGCTTCTATAAAGACAGTATAGAAGGCTGAGGGGTGACCTCATAGAGGTTTATAAAATCAAGAGGGGCATGGATAGGCTGAATAGACAGAGTCTTTTCCCTGAACTGGGGGAGTCCAGAATGAGAGGGCATAGGTTTAGGGTGAGAGGGGAAAGATATTAAAGGGACCTAAAGGGCAACTTTTTCATGCAGAAGTTGATACGTGTATGGAATGAGCTGCCAGAGGATGTGGTGGAGGCTGGTACAACTGCATTATTTAAAAGGCATCCAAATGGGTATATGAACAGGAAAGGTTTAGAGGGATATGGGCCAAGTGTTGGCAAATGGGACTAGATTAGGTTGGGTTACCTGGTCGGCATGGATGGGTTGGACTGAAGGGTCTGTTTTCCATGCTGTACATCTCTATGACTCTATGACTCCACACACACGTCAAATCTCAACACGGGGAACAATACAAGTGAGGAAAGCAGCTTGCTAAAGCTGAGCTCCAACTCGACGAATCCCCTGCCACTCCATGTTTGCTGGGGGATCAACTTGACCTTGTGAAAATTGTTGTCTGGCTGATCAGAAAATGAAGTCAGTGGCTCTTGTCCTAAGAATGTTATGACTACATCACTAAGAATGAGATTTGCGTCTCTTTAAAATACATCGGACACAAGAAATAACAATCACATCAGCCAAAATTAAGTTAAATGAGAAAAGAATTAAACTTTAAGTGACCCTGGCTGCACTCTATACATCCCATTAATAATTCCTAATCTAATCAGTGGGGTAAAGACAATATTGCAGGCGATACCAGGTACGGTGCCAACAAGCCCCAGTGCACTGCAGCCTCTTTAGAACCTTTGTTGATTGTATATCTTTCATTCAGTCTAGAAGAAGATTACCTCTTTTGTTATCTGACACTGCTAATGTCATGTCCTTGTAACAGATAGATTCTTTTCTTTGTAAATAACCCTAGTGTCACTGACAGAGGTCTCAGCAGGCAGTGCCTGGAAATAGACAGGCGTTAGTCATGTCAGGTGTACTGATGCAGTGTCACCATTGATAAATACACCACACATAGAGAGCTTGTCTTTTGCACAAACCCACACTTCCCCAGAAAATTCATCACGTCATCCGTTGACCTGATGCGGTCTTTATCAGCTGCCTATCTGTCACCGAAAGTACTGTGTTGTGATCTCGTGCCAATAGCCCCTCTTAGGAATCACCTTATTCTGCACATTTTAGCATCTGTGTGACGGGGGGGGGCCAATCAATGTTTGTACAGTTCAATCATCTTTTAACAGAAGTGTTGTATTTATTGAATGTCTGTTGATTGAGTTTATGCTTTAAAAGTTTTTTTTCCAATTGATAAAGCAAACCGTTGTGAATAAATAATGCAATTATTCCTGGTTTTAACAATGAAAACTGTCCAGTAAAGAATTCTTTTTGTTGTATTTGTCATATTTAATAATTCAGTGATTCAGAGCTGGCTTTTGCAGTGTCTATCAAGAGGATATGTTTCTCATTCTAAGCTTGCCAATGAAGAGAGGGACAGATCACTTGTTAAGCCCTAATGAAATGGAATACTGAATAAAATCAAATATTGCGGATGCTGGATCTCTGAAACAAACGCAGAGAATGCTGGAAAAACTCAGCAGGTCTGGCAGCATCTGTGGAGATACTTTGTTAACTGTTTCTCTCCCCATATATAACCCTAACGTTGCAATCTGTTTTGTTACATAGCACTAGAATGTGGCATACCTTTAACTGATATGCTTATGATATCATCATGTTAGATTATCATAGCACGTGACCCCATGGCAAAATGGTCTCAGACTCCATCTTAACTAGAGTCACTTGAAACATGGCATGCTAACACTGTGTACCCTGCAGGCACTGAAGATCTGAAACTAAAACAGAAGTTGTTGGAGAAATGAGAAGAACACAGAACACTTTTCACTGTATCTCCCAAACTAAATGTGACATAACAATTGTTACCAGTAGCATGCAAAATCCTGTCTGCTACATTTAATGTCCTTGATCAGCCACTTCCCCAGCTCAGGCCTACATGTGACTCTAGACCCACAGCAATTGGCTCACTCTTACTTTCTTTCTGAAATGGTCTCACATGTCACACAGTTCAAAGGTAATTAAGGACAGACAATGCTCACGTTCCGTGAGAGAATAGCAAAGAAGTAAAAGTCATTGTTGTGTTGTAGCTGGTGTAATGGATATGATGGTGTAATGGTGTAGTCCATCAGCAAATCTAAAATTTCACTCATTCTGATCCATAAAACCACAATCAGGCAGGTTGGACAAATAGCACTTCAACACATTGTCTTCAAGGAGATCCATGTGTCTTACCTACAATGTGTTAGGATAAGTTAATCTGCCTCAGTGTTAATGTCACATGTTTCTAAGTGCAAACACGTAACAAATTGCATCTTGATATAACAGCCTCTCCTGTGGTCCATCTGCTACCACAGATGTCTAAACTGCCCCTTAGACTGGCATAGGGAGTTGGCAGTTGGCAGCACTCCAACGTGATCATAGGCTCCGATGGCTGGTACCCAGGCATGTCAACATATTCTAACAATATTCACCAACCAAGCTCCCATTATCATGGGGGCAACAACCTGGGAATGGAATTAATTGGATAACCCATTTTAAAGAGGCAACACAGATAGGATGGGCCAAATAGCCTACTTTAGAGTTGTAACAGTCCATTGATTTTCAGCATTGCACTCTCACCACCAGCACTCAAGGGATAATAGACAGTAAACCATCTTCAGGTATTTCCAAACTAGCCCATCAATAAAAATACTTTCAGTTATGTTAAAGCAGGAATGGTTCTGTTGAATTAAGTGCCCTGCTATCTCTAATCAATAGCAGCTAAATATATAACCATGCCATTTCGCTGAAACTTCCCGCTGCGTTGAAGATATATGACTGAATGAAGTTGTTGACCTTTCTCATATCTTTGTGCAGTTTAAACTGTAGCTGCTTGATGGTGTCCAAAATGACTTTCCCACACAACCATGGGAAGCTACCACACAGGTTATAAACTGGAATAAATGCATTACAGTGTCCAAAATATTGAAAAGATAAGTTCCATGGGAAAACCAGTTTCAGAGAGACAGTGGTTAATATTTAACTACTGTACATACCAAAATACAGCAGCAACCGATTCACAAACTTGTTGGCACAATCAAACTGTGGAAGGATGTTTGTAAAGAGAAGCTTTTTTGATACAAAGTGGTCCCAGTTGTTGGTGGTGAAGATTTCAGCTGCAGGTTAAGGGTACCTACACATTTCTAATGATTTGAAATAAGTCTGCAACGTCACTGATTTGGGCAGGGAGTCTTTTCCATCTGGGAATATTACACATGGAAAGAAACATGGTTGGTAGATTGGTGGAGTGCTGGCTTCAACTTATCTCCATCGGATCCCAGCCTCTTCCTAAATTCACAGCTTCATGATGCCTGATCCAGAAATGGCATCAGGAGTTACACATCACACTCCAGTTCTAAGATTGATTAAACCCTTCACACCCTGCAAGATGCTGAGCTATTACTGCGGCTCTCGATGGGGAGGATTTCATGTGGGATTGGGGCAAACAATCTAAATGGCTGTTCATCGAGGGAGTTTTTTGGTTGCCCTTCTCTGGAAAAGATTTGTAGCTTGCTGCCAGACTGTATAGAGTAAAGGTAAAATCACCACTGTCCCACTCTCTCATCAGAGAGAGAGATAGAGAGAGAGACAACTGGGGGTGAGTTAGCCTCAGGGTAACTGGGCCTCAGGTGAAGGGAGAGGATGAGAAGGAGAATCCTTCATGATAACCTCAGCTGGTGATGGGAATTGAGCCCACGCTGTTAAGGACGTGTAAACTAGGAGCAGGAGTAGTCCATTCAGCCCCTCCAGCCATTTAATATGATCATGGCTGATCACATCTCAGCTTCAACTCCACGTTCCTGCCCACTCTCCATAACCCGTCATCCCATTACTAATTAAAAATCCATCTATCTCCTCCTTAAATGTACTCAATGTCCCAGCATCCACTGCACTGCATTCCACAGATTCACCACCCTATGAGAGAAATAATTCCTCCTCATCTCTGTTTTAAATCTGTCACTCCTTATCCTAACATTATGATGTCTCATTCTAGGTTCCCCCACAAGGGGAAACATTCCTTCTGCGTTGCCAGTCCCCTTTACCATCCTCAATTAGATCTTCTCTCATTCTTCTGAACTCTAGGGAGTATTGGCCTAAACTGCTCAATCTCTCTTCAAATGCCTCATCTCTGGAATTAATCCAGTGAACCTCCACTGAACTGCCTCCAATACAACTACATATTTCCTTAAGTAAGGTACGGAAGTTGTATGCAATACCCAGGTGTGTGTTCTCATTAATGCCTTATACAGTTGCAACAATGCTTCTCTACTTTTATTCTCAATTCGTTAATAATGGGAAATAAATGCCAAAGATCCATTTGCCTTCCTTATTAACTGCTATACCTGCATATTTATTAGTCATCTCCAATAAATCCAATTGGGTATTCAGAAGAAATTTCTGCACCCAGTGAGAATATAGGACTCACTCCTACATGGAATGGGTAGAGGGGGATAGTACTGATGCATTTAAGAGCTAATAGGCTCCACCTAATCTGATGCGATCATACAGTCTGGGTGTGAAGAAATGAGATTGAGATCCTGATTGGAGTTAGAAATATTATCCCTGGCTCCTGGTTATCTTGGTAACTATGTCTAACCAGCCATGTAATTTGTACCTATTACAAACATGCAACACAATCCATTTTGATGGTAGGACAGGTGCCTCTTCTTGTTAAACCCCGTGAGTACTTTGTCCTCTGCTCACTGTTAATGCAACAGGCCTTGATACTCAGTAGAGAAAGGGAATTTGAGTGATATGGTGGCACAGGCTGGTATTGCTGGGCCAGTAATCCAGAACTCCAGGTTGATGCCTGGGTTTGTAGGTTGGAATATCATCATAGCAGATAGTGAAACGTAAATTCATCAGGTGAGGGAGGAGCAGCCCTCCGAAAGCTTGAGATTTCAAATAAACCTGTTGGACTATAACCTGGTGTTGTGCGACTTCTGACCTTGTCCACCCCAGTCAAGCACCGGCACCTCCACATCATAAAGATTGAAATAGCTGCTGTGATCCTCTGGGGACATACAGTGGAAAGTCCAGGGGTCCCAGATAAAATCCATTAAGCAAGCTGAAAGCAGCCAAAGACAGTGAGATCAGACAACTCAGTCAGATGTGAAGTTTGCATCCTGTTTACTTCGCACTTATTCGATAAGCTCCCAAATTCGGGAGATGAAAGATTGCCTGTGGAGTTCGCATCTGGGAAAGACAGTAGAGCGAGGAGAATTTAATTTAAATGTAATTGCTGTTGAGGAAACCAGACAACAACCAAACTGCCGTGGACTCACGGTCATCTCCAGCACCTCAAAGATTGTGTGAAATGTTAAACTGCATACCTTAACTCTACCTATCTACTTCACACTCCTCTTGTTAAACGTATCATCTGCGTTTGTGTGTGTATGTATTGTATTATTTTAGTTTAGAAATTGGCAAGCAGTTAAATTTCCTTTTCTTTCATTTCATAAATTCATATTTGGCTCACCCATTTTCTAGCGAGCTATATTTAATTGAATTGTGAGAGTTGCATGTTAAAATAAACTTGTTGCAACCAGTGGATTTGGATATAAGGAGGGGAGTCAATTCTCCCTCCGCACATGGTCATAACACATGCTCTTGGTATAATACAGTGCTGAAGTTTTGGGGTAACTCACATGTGACCCTTGTGGTTCATCAATATCCTATTTGCTTTGTTCCTCTATTTCTACGCCATAATTCTGAAGAGAGCTAGGAAACCAGTGTTTAGCCTGTTTCCACACTGGAGGGATTTGATGATCCATAGGCCCAGGCCAATATTCTGTGTGTGTGAGTTCAATTCCCGTCACAAGATCTGATGAAATTTAAAGACAAGAATGAAATCTACAATGCAGCAATAGACCTGAAAAGATTGCAGTATAAATCTATTCACTCAAGTCCTTTAGGGAAGGAAATCCCATTGTCCTTACTCGGTCTGGCCTACATGTGACTACAGACCTACTGCGGCATGTTGACTCTTATCTGCCCTCTGAAATGACCAAGAAAGCCAATCAGCTCAAGGGGCAATTAGGGATCGGTAACAAATGCTGACTTTGCCAGTGACACTCATATCCCACACAAGAGTGAAACCTTGTCAATCTAGGGAATGCATCCTAGTTTATGGAATCTCTCTTCCTATGTTAAAGTTTGGAGTCCAGGCAACACTCTGGCAAATTATACTGCACTTGGTTCCACATCTAATGTATTGTCCCCAACTTTCGGAATCAGAGAAGTTTAGATGCGGTTTGAACAGAAAAGCCAAGTATACGTGCAGCATAAGGTGCGTGTGTGTGTACAAGCACAGATGCATAGGGATGACCACTTGAAAACATTAATTTAAAGAAAAAAAAGGCTTGCATTTATATAGAACCTTGCACAACCCCCGAACGTCTTAAAATGCCTTACAAGCCAATTAAATATCTTTGGTGTGCAACCGTTGTTAGGATGGAAGGAAGCAGACCTGGTCAAACATTCAGAGGGAGTTCAAATAGTTAAAACTGCTCACAACCAGCCACGGTTAAAATTTAATTCTGAAATCGAAAGATTATAGCGGTGGACATTTCTGGTCCTGCTGTTAGGCAATTTCAAGGCGGGCGAGAGTCTATTTGTGAGGAACAACTAAAACCACTGCTCAGTGCACAGTCTGGCGGTGTGTGCTGTAATACTGTCACTACACCACAAATGGAATGACCTTTAAAACAATACAAAAAGCTAGTTTCAAAGCACTTCACTAAAGGCTAGAAGGTGAAGGTTCTAACCTCATTTGCTATGAGTATATTATCAGTGAAACCTCGAGAGTGTGTCTGAAGGAGCTGCAGTTGGCACACAGGCCCTCGCTGCTTGTAAAAACCGCAGAAAGTTATTACTTTCTCACCTTCTTATATGACTCATAGTTCAAACCTGCTCTCCTTATGTATCACAGAGAAAATGAAGTTCAGAAAACTGGAAAAAAAAATGACAAGTGTTTTGACCTGAACTCTAAGAAACAGCGAATCACAAGGCTTCCATTTCGGTTTTCTACTGGGCAGAGCGTTCACTTGAAGATAATGCAAGTTAAGAAATATGTGACAGACACCGATCTATTTTTTTCAATAGAAACTTCACTCTCCTGTCACACACTTCCCCCTTCCCCCACCTCTCGATTCACAAACGTCCCCAACCCTTCTGCAGGCAGTCATTCACTCCTAATGTACACCAACAATCAAGGGGTGGACTGGCCCTGGAAGGGGCGCAGAGGAGGTCCACTAGGTTAATTCCAGAGTTGAGAGGGTTGGTTTATGAGAGAGATTTGGTAGACTGGGTCTATATTCATTGGAATTTAGAAGAATGATAATAGGGATCTTATAGAACTGTAAATGTTTGAAGGAGTAGATAATATAGAAGCAGGGAGGTTGTTTCCACTGGAGGGTGAAACTGGAACTATTGGACATACCCTCAAAATAAGGAGGAGTGGATCTAGGACGGAGTTGAGGAGGGACTTCTTCACCCAGAGGGTTGTGAATCTGTGGAATTCCCCACCCAGGGAAGCAGTTGAGGTGACCTGGTTGAATGTTTTTAAGGCAAAGGTGAATGTTTGAACAGTAAAGGAATGAAGGATTACATGAGAGGACGGGTAAGTGGAGCTGAGTCCATGAAAAGATCAGCCATGACCTTACTGACTGGTGGAGCAGGCTCGAAGGGTCAGACGGCCTACCCCTGCGCTGAGCTGTTATGTTCTAACTGGCACCTCCACAAACAATGCTTAGCGTGAACCAGTTGAGTGGATGGAAGCTTTTTAACGATATGAAGTTTCACAGATAAACTCACCCAGATGCCCATTTGCAAAGAGGCTAACCTCAGGGCTCCCAAAGCAGCATTAAGGAGTGAGGTAGCTGGCTATTTTAATCCTCTCCTTGGCTCAGAGCACCAATCAGTAGGCAGGGCCACAACCTTCTGACCCAACAAACACAAAGGATCACCTGCTTTCGGTAGACCCACAATGCCCTTAGGGAGGGAATTCCAGTGTTTTGACCCAGTGACAGTGAAGGAACGGCGATATATTTCCAAGCCAGGATGGGGAGTGGCTTGGAGGGGAACTTGCAGGGGGTGGGGTTCCCATGTATCTGCTGTCCTTCCCTTTGTAGACAGAAGTGGTCGTGGGTTTGGAAAATGCTGCCTAATGATCTTTGGTGAATATCTGCAGTGCATCTTGTAAGTGGTATACACTGCTTACTGAGTATCGGTGGTGGAGAGAATGGATGCTTGAGGACTCATACCAATAAAGCAGCTGCTTTGTCCTAGATCATGTCAAGCTTCTTGAGTGTTGTTGGAGCTGCACCATTCCAGGCAAATGGAGAGTATTCCATCACACTCCTAACTTGTGCTTTGTAGATGGTGGATAGGTTTAGGGTAGTCAGGAGGTGAATTACTTGCCACGTATTCCTAGTCTCTGACCTAATCTTGTAGCCACTGTGTTTATGTGGTGAGTCCAGTTGAATTTCTAATCAATGGAAGTGCCCAGGAAGTTGATAATGGGGAAATCAGTAATAGTAACATCATTGAAAGTCAAGGGGCGCTGGTAAGATTGTCTGTTATTGGTGATGGTCATAGCCTGGTATTTGTGTGGCATGAATGTTACTTGCCACTTGTCAGCCCAAGTCTAGATATTGTCCAGATCTTGTTGCATTTGAACATGGACTGCTTCAGTATCTGAGGAGTCAGGAATGGTGCCGAACATTGTGCAATTATCAGCAAACATTCCCACTTCGGACCTGATGATGGAGGGAAGGTCATTGATGAAGCAGCTGAAGATGGTTGGGCCTAGGCATTACCCTGAGGAACTCCTGCAGAGATGTCCTGGAGGTGAGATGATTAATCTCCAACAATGATCATATTCCTATATGACTCTGAACACCAGGGATTTTTCCCTGATACCCATTGATTCCAGTTTAGCCAGGGCTCCTTGATGCCACACTCGGTCGAATGCAGCCATGATGTCAAGGGCTGTCTCTCTCCCCTCCCCTCTGGAATTCAGTTCCTTTGTCCATGTTTGAACCCAAGGCTGTAATGAGGTCAGGAGCTGAGTGGCCCTGAGGGAGCCCAAACTGGGCGTCACTGAGCAGGTTATTGCTGAGCAGGTGCTGCTGGATAGCACTGTGGATCACATCTTCCATTACTTTACTGATGATGGAGAGTAGGCTGATTGGGCGGTAATTGGTCGGGTTGGATTTGTCCTGCTTTTTGTGTACAGACATACCTGGGCAGTTTTCCACATTGTCGGGTAGATGCTGTAACTGCACAGGAACAGCTTGGCGAGGGGAGCAGCACGTCCTGGAGCACAGGTCTTCAGTACTGTTGCTGGAATGTTTTCTGGGCCCATAGCTTTTGCATCTCTACTGTGTCTATCCGTTTCTTGATATCACGTGGAGTGAATCGAATTGGCTGGAGACTGGTGTCTGTGACACTGGGGACCACAGGAGGAGGCCGAGATGGATCATCCACCCGGCACTTCTGGCTGAAGGTTGCTGTAAAAGCTTCTGCTTTATCTTTTGCGCTGACGTGCGGGGCTCTTCCATCACTGAGGATAAGGATGTGTGTGGAACCTCCTCCACCAGTGATTTGTTTAATTGTCCACATTCACGACTGCAGCAGGGCTGCAGAGCTTAGGTCTGGTCTGTTGCTTGTGGGATCACTTAGCTCTGTCTATCACTCACTGCTTATGCTGTTTGGTGGCTTCACCAGGTTGACACCTCATCTTCAGGTCTGCCTGATGCTGCTCCTGACCTGCCCTCCTGTACTCTCCATTGAACCAGGGTTGATCCCCAGGCTTGATGGTAATGGTTGAGTGGGAGATATGCCAGGCCATGAGGTTACAGATTGTGCTGGAGTACAATTCTCCTGCTGTTAATGACTCACAGTGGCTCATAGTTGCCCAGTCTTGATATGCCATATCTGTTTGAAGTCTGTTCCATTTAGCAAAGTGATAATGCCACACAACACACATAACACGATGGAGGGTATTCTCAATGTGAAGGTGGGACCTTGTCTCCACAAGGACTGTACGGTGATCACACTTACTGATACTGTCATGGACAGATACATCTGCAGCTGGGCGATTGGTAAGGATGAGGTCAGGTATGTGTTTCCCTCTTGTTGGTTCCTCACCACCTGATGCTGACCCATGTGAGCAGATACATCCTTTAACACGTGACCAGATCCATTTTGAACTGAGTGAACTTCTGCAATACTGTACATATTGTAATTAGACCACTCCCCTGTTTAAGGTGGAATATCTATGAGGTGTTTTTGGAGCAGCTTGTGGTGAAGTCCATTCGGGAACAGGCAAATGCTGGATTTGGTGATGTGTAAATGGGACAGACATGATGAGGAAGCCCAAGGTGAAGGAGCCCCTAGAGGGCAGTGACCATGATATGATGGAATTCACCCTGCAGTACGTAAGGGAGAGGCTGGAATCCGATGTAACAGTATGCAGTAAGGGCTGTGCAAGACTGGCCCCGTAAGGTTTTTCTCAACCTCAATGCCAATATGGGGCAGTGGTGCCAACTGTGCACTCCATGTGAGTACCTTGTATTGTTGTAAGCTCCCTGTGCACTCATCACCCTCCTGCCCATTTAGCTGATGATCAGCTTATGAGAGGAATTAAATTACAATGCAGAGCCCTGAGAGTTATTGCTGATTTTTCCCAGTCAGTTACAACATTGTCTCTTGAATTAAAATGAGTATTGAAGGCTTTCACCATGTCAGTGCTGTACCACACCGTTCTACAGAGAAATTTCAAAACTTGCACAGCAGTGAGAACAAAATCATTCCACATGTAAAACGAGGAGAGAACGAGGGCACAGGAACTGGGTAAACTGCAGGGGAGATGTAATTGACACTCTTAAGCATGTCTGTACTTCAGAAATATACTGCCACCTAGAGCAATGACTGTGGACTTGATAGAAGAAATGAGATGAGAGGGTTTTGTACTCAGTTGGAGGAGAGAGCTGGTAATTCAGCAACCATGTGTGAGATCGGTGAGGAAGTTGTGCTCAGTCCATTGGAAGGTTTGATTCGTTTGCATTATATTGATACAAGGCCCATGCTAACCCTCCCAGAGTGGTGTTAGAATGAAAAAACTGTAGAAACATAGAATGGTTACAGCACAGAGAACGGTCATTCAGCCCTCTATATCTGTGGCGAGAACACTAGGATTTAATTGTAAATCTCCAATGCTGGCCCTTCCTCAGGATGTCATTAAAAAAAAGCAAAATAAAGTGCGGAAAATCTGAAACTGCAACCTAAAAGAGGGCTGCGCAAAGGATGTTAAGCTGATTACTGGGAGCGGGTGAGGGTTCAGTTGGATGGAAAATTATGGCAAAAGTTAAAATCGGGGAGGCTTCAGCAGAAGTAATTAAAGTTTCCAGAACAGGTATTAGGAGTATGGAAAGGCACCATTATAATAATCATGGGAGACTTCAGTTCGCAGGTGGACTGGGAACATCAGATTGGTAGCAGATCTCAGGAAAAGGAATTCATGGAATATCTATGAGGGGTTTTTGGAGCAGCTTGTGGTTGAACCCATTCGGGAACAGGCAAATGCTGGATTTGGTGATGTGTAATGGGACAGACATGATGAGGACGCCCAAGGTGAAGGAGCCCCTAGAGGGCAGTGACATGATATGATGGAATTCACCCTGCAGTTCGAAAGGGAGAAGCTGGAATCCGATGTAACAGGATTACAATTGTGTAAAGACATGATTGGAAGGGGAGTCGAGCAGGGAAGGCAGTGGAGCAGCAATGGCTGGTGTTTCTGAGGGTAATTCGGGAGGAACAGCAGAAATTTACCACGAGGAAGAAGAAACACATGATGGGGAGGATGAGGCGACCATGGCTGACAAGGGAAGACTGGGACAGCATAAAAGGAAAAGGAAAAACATATGATGTGGTGAAGATTAATGGGAAGGTAAAGGATTGGGAAGCCTTTAAAAACCAGCAGAGGGTAAATTTAAAAAAAAGCAAAAAGGAGGGAAATATGAAGGTAAGCTAGCTAGTAATATAACAGCAGAATGCAAAAGTATTTTTCACTATCAAAAGGGTAAGAGAGAAACAAGAGTAGACAATGGACTACCGGAAAGTGAGGCTGGAGGAGTAGCATTGGGGAACAACAAAATGGCAGAGGAACTGAATAGGTATTTTTCCCCAGTCTTGACAGAGGAAGACACCAATAGCATACCAGAAATTCAAGAGACTTGGGGGCAGAGGTGAGTGCAGTGGCCATCATTAAGGAGAAGGTGATGATGTGGAGATGCCGGTGTTGGACTGGGGTGTACAATGTTATAAGTCACACAACACCAGGTTATAGTCCACAACCACCTGATGAAGCTCTCCAAAAGCAAATGCTTCCAATTAAACTTGTTGGACTATAACCTGATGTTGTGGGATTTTTAACTTTGAGAAGGTGATGGGAAGCTGAAAGGTCTGAAGGTGGATAAATCTCCCAGAACAGATGGACTATAGCCTAGAGTTCTGAAGGAGGTAGTTGAGGGAATTATAGAAACTTGGCAGTGATCTTTCAGGAATCACTGGAGGGTCCTAGATATCTGAGAAATGGCTATTGTACAGTTCTTAAGAAGGGAAGGAGGCAGACGACAGGAAACGATGAGCTGGTTAGCATCAACTTGGTTGTCAGTAAGATTTCAGAGTCAATTATTGAGGACAAGATTGCAGAGTACTTGGAAGGGCATGTTAAAATAAGGCAGAGTCAACACAGCTTTGTCAAGGGGGGGGGGGGGGGGTCATGCCTGACCGATCAGTTTGAATTCTTTGAGGAAGTAATGAGCAAGTTAGATAAAGCAGAGCCAGTGGATGTGATCTGCTTGATTTCCAGAGGGCCTTTGACAAGGTGCTGCACAGGAGGCTGCTCAATAAGGTAAGAGCCCATGGTGTTAGGGAGAAGGTCCTGGCCTAGATAGAGGATTGGCTGACTGGCAGAAGGTGGAGATTGGGAATAACGGGGTCTTTTTCAGGATTGCAGCTGGAGACAAGTGGAGTTCCACAGGGGTCTGTGTTGGGGCCACAATTATTCACGTTATACATTAACAATCTGGTTGAAGGAACTGAGGGCATTGCTGCTATGTTTGCAGCTGACACCAAGACAGGTGAAGGGACGGGTGGTGTGGAGGGAGCGGGGAGGCTTCAGAAGGACTTGGACAAGCTAGGAAAGTTGGCAAAGAAGTGGGAATACCATAAGAGAAAGTGTGAGGTTCTGCACTTTGGTAAAAAGGATAGAGGCATAACCTATTTTCTAAATGGGGAAAGGCTTGGAAACCTGAAACATAAAATGTCCTGGGAGTCCAAGTTAAGGATTCTCTTAAAGTTAACATGCTAGTTCACTTGGCAGCTAGGAAGGTAAATACAATGTCAGCATCCATTTCAAGATGGCTAGAACACAAGAACAGAGATGTACTGCTGAGGCTATATAAGGCTCTGGTCAGACTGCATTTGGAATATTGTGAGCAGTTTTGGGTCCTGTATCTAAGGAAGGACGTGCTGGTGTTGCAGGGGGATCCAGAGGAGGTTTACAAGAGTGATTGTGGGGATGAAGGTCTTGTCAATGAGGAGCAGTTGAAGACTCTTGGTCTGTACTTGATGGAGTTTAGAAGGGAGGAGGGATCCCATTGAAACTTACAGAATACGGAGAGGCCTGGATAGAGTGGACATGGAGAAGCTATTTCCACTGGTAGGAGAGACTAAGCGCCAAGAGAATGGCCTCAGATGAATTAATCCAAAACTGAGATGAAGAAGAACTTTTGCAGCCAGACGGTGGTGAATCTGTGGAACTCAGATGGCTGTGGAAGGCGACCCCTAAATCTCTCTGTTGGACAGGGAGGGCCCTACCTTTAACTGTGTAAATCCTGATGTGGAGGTGTAGATGTTTGACTGGGGTTGACAAAGTCAGAAGTCACACAACACCAGGTTATAGTCCAAGAGGTTTACTTGAAATCGCAAGCTTTCACAGCGCTGCTCCTTCATCAGGGTGAGATTATTTCACCTGATAAAACAGCAGTACTCCAAAAGCTTGTGATTTCACATAAACCTGTTGGACTATTAGCTGGTGCTGTGTGACTTCTGACCCTGTATAAGGACCCACCTTTGTTTGTTTCACCAAAATGCAATACCTTGCATTTATCCAAATTAAGCTCCAGCTGCCCTTTGACCCAACTGATCAAGAGAAAGGGGAAAATTTCTTTATTAATCTGCAAGAGACACTGAATTAAACACAAAAGACAAAATGATGTCCTGTATGCGAGAAACCTGAAATGAGGACAGAAAATACTGGGAACACATAACAGGTCAGGAAGCATCTGTGGCAGGAGAAACAGACTGGCCCATTTATACAGATGTCCTGCAGCATGCAAAACTATTATTAGCTACAGTTACCAGCATAAAAGTGAACGATCTTCAGCTATATACTTTCAGAGTTTCACAGGAGTGAATGTTTTTTTTCCCTGAGTGTAGCATTCCACAGTTTACCAGAAACTGTGCATGGAATACTCCAGAGCATGTGTGTGGTAAGGAACTCTACAGGTGTTTCCACTAAGGACATGCTATTTTAGTTTGATTGCTAAAGATTTTGGCTTTTTGCTTTGCAAAGTGTAATCCAACTCTGAGCTTTTTAATTTTAATTGCATCTTCTGTCGACTGCTCCTGTTTAAAAGGATTCATTTATGGTGGTCTTTCTTTTCTAAATGACCTCCACAGAGTTTCCCACTTATCATTAACCTTAATAAGGAGACTTAAGAGGACGAGAGGAATCTTTTTAAGATTAAAGCTGGAAGCAGATACAATGGCAGTTGCTTTTCAATGTTGGTAATATCTGTTTTTTCTTCCAAACATTTGTCAGAAATTAATTTCCCACCACATAAGCTTGTGTATAAAATAAAAGATTTAATAAACATATTTGTATACTTAAACTTTAATCACCTATGTTCAATGTATAAAATGTAAGAGTCAGTGTAAATTAGATCTAAACGTATGGATGGAATTCTACTTGTGCACTGGTAGTGTCCCTAACTCTGGTCCAGGTCCCACCTGTCCCAGAGGTGTGTCATGACGGTTTGATTAAAGATAAGCATGAAGGTATGAGGTGGTGTGTATTAGGGTTTGGGGTGGTGTGTTTTAGGGTTTGGGGTGGTGTGTTTTAGAGTTTGGGGTGGTGTGTATTAGGGTTTGGGGTGGTGTGTTTTAGGGTTTGAGATGGTGTGTTTTAGGGTTTGGGGTGGTGTGTTTTAGGGTTTGGGGTGGTGTGTTTTAGGGTTTGAGGTGATGTGTTTTAGGGTTTGAGGTGATGTGTTTTAGGGTTTGGGGTGGTGTGTTTTAGGGTTTGGGGTGGTGTGTTTTAGGGTTTGAGGTGATGTGTTTTAGGGTTTGAGGTGATGTGTTTTAGGGTTTGGGGTGGTGTGTTTTAGGGTTTGAGGTGGTGTGTTTTAGGGTTTGATCTTTCTGTTTGAGATGCAGTACCTGACACAGAATCACACATGTGTCTACGCCATGGCCACTCTGTGTGGTGGGCTAATTGGTGCCAGAGGTAGCAGTTATCAATTTTTTGAGGAGGTGCTCCTCAAAGGCCAGCTTAAAAACAAAAGAAGCCAGAACAGAAAATGCTGGAAAAGGTCAGCAGGTCCAGCACTTTCCGTGGTAAGAAAAACAGTTATCACCTCGAGTCTGACTCTTTGTCAGAGCTTTTCCTGGTACAGGTAAATCCAGGTACACTTGCTCGGCTTTGGAAGGACTGCGTTGGTAGCTTAGCCAACTGAGAGAACCAGCAGGAACAACACCTCATGTTCTGTTTAGATAGTTTACAGCCTCTGGGACTCAATACTGAATCCCACAATTTCTGAGATGATCTCTGTCCTCCATTCTCCATACAGTCTCCCCAAACCACCACACCCCCATCCATGTCTTTGTGATTGGATCCATTTTAGATTACTTTAGATTACTTACAGTGTGGAAACAGGCCCTTCGGCCCAACAAGTCCACACCGACCCGCCGAAGCGCAACCCACCCATACCCTTACGTTTACCCCATTCCCTCACACTATGAGGCAATTTAGCATGACCAATTCACCTGACCCGCACATCTTTGGACTGTGGGACGAAACTGGAGCACCCGGAGGAAACCCACGCAGACACGGGGAGAATGTGCAAATTCCACACAATCAATCGCCTGAGACGGGAATTGAACCTGGGCCTCTGGCGCTGTGAGGCAGCAGTGCTAACCACCGTGCCGCCCACTATCCTCTTCATAGGTAACGTTAACACCTATTTAACCTCCCTATCCCTCCTTTACCATTATCACTGCTCTGTCTTTTGCTCTGGAAGACCGCTCCTCCGTCTCTGCTGTCCCTTGATGTCAATAGCATAAAAAGCATCTTTCAGTCCTGACAAAGGGTTAAACTGGACTCGAAACATTCACTCTATTTCTCTCTCTACAGATGCTGCCAGACCTGTTGAGTTTCTCCAGAAATTTCTGTTTGTAGTCCAGCAGAGGTCTAATAGTCATTATGACTTTGAGAGGTCACTAACACTGACCCACCCAAACCCCACCCCCTTGCACATGTGGTGGTCAACTCCTGGTATCCTGCTCCCAGGTTTGTATTTTTAATGAATTCACAGAATGTGGCCTTCACTCACTAGGCCAGCATTTATTGCCCATCCCTAATTGCCCAGAGGGCAATTAAGAGTCAACCCCATTGCTATGGGTCTGGAGTCACATGTAGGCCAGACCAGGTGAGGATGGCAGTTTCATTTCTTAAAGGGCATTAGTGAACCAGATGGGTTTTTCCTGAGAATAGACAATGGATTCATGGTCATCATTAGACTCTTAATTCCATATTTTTAATTGGGTTGAAGATCTCACCATCTGGTATGACAGGATTTGAACCCAGATTCCCAAAACAATACCTGTTTTTTTCTGGATTAATAGCCTAGTGATAGCTGAAAATGTGTTGCTGGAAAAGCGCAGCGGGTCAGGCAGCATCCAAAGAACAGGAGATTCGACGTTTCGGGCATGAGCCCTCCCAAAGAAAGGCTCATGCCTGAAACGTCGATTCTCCTGCTCCTTGGATGCTGCCTGACCCGCTGCGCTTTTCCAGCAACACATTTTCAGCTCTGATCTCCAGCATCTGCAGTCCTCACTTTCTCCTCGAAGATTTTAGCCTAGTGATAGTACCATTTGGCCATCACCTGTTCAAGAGAACTCATTCCAGAAACTACTTGTCACATTCAAAGAAGAATATCAATGCAAAACAGAGTCATCTCCAGCTAGGGTCAACACACTACGGAACTGAACCCTACAGAACCAGAAAGAGTAGGTAAAGCCTTATCTGACCTGGATTGTATTGGCTGGTGTTGGATAACAAGTCTGTTTATTCTGCTCCCATTGGTCTCTGAGCTGGTTGATTTATTGCTCAGTGGTCATACACAGGAGCTGGGGTAGAAGAAAAAAAAACTTGAGTTTCTCCAATGAAGCTGCAAATTTAGACTTAAATCCTTTACACGTGTAATTTTAGAACTTTTATTGCAATAATACATCAAAAACTGCAGGAAGAAATTGATTGAAGGGTGAGAGAGATAAAATTGGAATGTAATAGAATTTTTGGACCTCACAGGACAAGACCTGAAATAGAAGTAGTCATTTAAGAGCAGGCTTTCTGAAAACTAAGAGGTATTCAATGCATCTGTTTTCAGAGTCGTTTTCAGTGAAGTTAGAACGAAATGAGATAGGAACAATTTTGAAGGTCAATGGGTTTCTATGCAATTTTTTTCATACACTTGTAATCTGGTTAAAGTTCACACACCACAAAGATGTTAGCATCGCTTTTGATGGGGAGCTTTTAACGTGCAGGCTCTGCCTTCAGAAATGGACTTTGTTCCTTTCCGGCATCAGTTTAAAGGCAGATTCTCTCAATGCCAGGAAGGTCATTGAGTCGAGGGAAAATGATATCTATCAAGGCAAGCTGTCGGGTTGAACAGCAGACATGCAGAGGAGGAAGGGAGCTGCAATAATGAGACTGTGGCACCACATAAACTAGTCAAGATTCAGGTTTAACAGAAGATCAATCACCTGCACAGACTATATTATCATGTCAATAAGTAGATTAATCACAGCCACATACCTATTACAAATAGTACTTGGTGTCTCAGGAAAGGTCAACAGTTCCAGTTTGCAATCACTCCTGTCATGTTCTTGCATTATGTTTACGTCTTTTTATTTAAAAATACCTTTTTGTTATAATTTTGACTTTCTATTATGTTTCATCTCACAAGGTGATTGAGACGATGATAACCAGGTAAACAATTGCCAAACCACTGGCCAATGCACCTTGAAGAGAAAGGGTGGATGAGAGACTGGTTATCATTGGATGACTTGCACAACTCTTTCTACTGACATTCTCCCAGCTCCATTTAACAGGAAAAATGGAAGGTGGAATTTTCCCAGCATCTTGGCAATGGTGACAAAGCTGGGAGAATACAGCAAGAATGAAAGGAACTAGATTTTCAACATCACAAGAAAACATGTCCAGTTTTCTTGATGAAGTTACAGTGGTGAGATGAGAATCTCACTAACATGAGGGCAGGGGCCCTGTGTGAATGCATTATCATCAGCTCATCTCACTTCGTTTATGGCAGGTGGCCATTCTCCCGGTAACCACTGAGAAACTGGATGGCACCAATACCCAACTTGAAACTCTGAGCGGGGATCCACCAGCTGCAATTAACTGGCACCTTCTCTGGGAATCTGCCGTGACAATATCTCAGGGCACACTCTGTAGGAGGAGGTTGGCATTGGCAAGACACCAGCCTCACCACCACAACATCTCAGACTAACGTACAATACAACTCAGAGCTTCAAGCTGCACATTGGAACTCTCCAACATCCCGTTCCTTGCTGCAATACTGCCTGGTCACTTTGCACCCCATTCAATGCATCCCGCTCATGTGTTAGATTAGGCGGTATCTCAGGACCCTTAGCTCACTCTCTGAGTGTTCACTCCCTTTGAGTTTAATGAGAAGCTCACAGAATGTGTGCCATGTCTTTGAGCACATGTCTGCTTCCTTCAGGCCTTACAGGCTCGCGTTGGTTCTATCTTGCCATTTGGCACAGACAGAGAGCCAAGAAGCTTGCCACGTTTGCCAACACCGGTCAGTCAAGGGAACAGACATGTTGCCATATGGCACCCTGCCACGCCAATGTCTCATCTGCAGAATGTGCCAGCAGTTTAACAGCAAATACACAGCGTGGCTGTGTGGCAGAATGGCTGTGTCTGAAAGTCCAAGGGCAGTATTATTTGTGGAATGAAGGGGGACAGTGGGAGAGCTGCCACAGTGAGTCAGGGGCACTGCCTCATCTTCTATGCTGTATGTTTCAATAAGGTCTCCTCCCTTTCTTCAAAATTCCAACAATTACAGGTTCAACCTACTCAACCTCTCCTCGTTAGACAATCCCCTCCACACCTGGGATCAGCTTTCTTAACACTGTCTGCAATGTTAATTTATCTTTCCTTAGATAAGGGACTAAAGCTGTTCACAGGATTCCAGCTGTGGACTGATTAGTGCCTGGTATAGGTTTAGCAAAACCTCCCCACATGTTTACTCTGTTTCATTATTGGCAATGTGTGAGAGAGAGAGAGAGATGTCAATCAGTCTAGCTTATTAATGCTTGGAAAACACTGAGCTGTTAAATTCTGCAAATAGCAAAGCCCATGAGGTGGGACATGGTTCGAGTTCACTGGTGAAAATCTTTCACTGGGGTGGGGGGTACAATGGGCTTGTACATTGGCACAGGGCTCCCCCAGGTGGTGACCCTCTGCATGGTTCCCATTCAGGGAGCTCTCAAGGTCTTTACCAATTGAAATGGCATAAGACACAGAAGTGAGACAAGACTAATACAGCCAGGCGACAATTTGCTCACCTCTTAGCTGACCAGTGACTTGGTTCCTAACAGCTGAAAAGGAAAGGCCACAGAGTTTGACTGTAAAGAAAAGCCATCTTAAATACCTGGGGACACACGGGAAATATTTGGCGGTCGTTGTTGGGAGTTCAAAAACCACAAGGTGAGGAATGTCATGGAATAGGTACCCTCTTTATTAATTGTTACACTGAGTTAAGATGCTGAAGAAATTTAAAAAAAAATTAATGCTGTTTACATTAACATCTTCTTGAAGTTGTTGAAATGATTTCAATATGCTGCTTGAAACAGATTCCTAAATCTACAAACTCCTTTGTAAAACCACATCCTGGACCCCACAGTGCACAGCAATGAGGGGAACAATATCATTTTATCTAATCTGGAGCCACAACAAATTGTGATTTTGGTGAAATTGAGTTACTTTTGGATAACCTCCCAGATTTCTATGGCCTGTGTAATAATTAGATAATTGCTAATTCATGGAGACATTTGCCTGAAAAATGGGAGAAATGACAATCACAGGAAGGAGATTATCTGTGTTTCCCATTGTCAACCACAAATATCTTGATGAAGAACATGGCACCGTTGAGGAACATAAGAAATCGGAGCAGGAGTAGGCCATTCAGTCCTTCAAATCTTTCAGTGAGAAATCATGACTAACGTTCTAACATCAGTTTTTGCTCTCTTCCCAGATCCCTTCATCCTTAGTGTACACAAATCTATCAAAGCTGAGTCTGGAAAATACTCACAGACTGAGCACTCAGAGCCCGATTGGGGGTAGAGAAATTCCAGATACAAACCCTCTGAGTGAAGATGTTTCCCATCACCTCAGACAGAGTTGTGAACACAGCCCAGTCCATCCCATTAGCTAACCTTCTGCCCATGGACTCCATCTACACTACTCATTACTGCAGAAAGGCAGCCAACATCATCAAAGACCCTTTCCACTCCAATCTCTGCCCTCAGGCACAAGTTAGCAAAGTTTAAACACACTTATCAAAGATTCAAGAGCAGCTTTTCCCCTGCTATTATTCGACTGCTGATTGGACATCTCAAATTTCCAAACTAATGCTTTTTATGCACCTTTTTTGCAGCTGTAACTTTGTATTCCTCATCCTATTCACTCACCCAAGTGCACTTTGTATAGTGTGATCTGCCTGTACTGCACTCAAAACAAAACTTTTCACTGTACCTGGATACATGGGACACTAATAAATCCAATCCAATCAAATCTAATCACATGACAGAGATTTTGACTGAATCCAGGATCTGCATAGTAATGACAGCTTTAAACTCTGTCATGTGTGTCGAGGTCTTCAGCTGTGATTAACAATATAAAGGGAACTAAGCAAATAAGTTCAGGAGTATTGTCCAAGTATTGTCTGTAGATTTGGGATAAATAACACGGACAGCTGAAAATTCACTCTGCACTGCTTTCTACAGAAACATTAATTGGTTTAAAATAAATCCATAGCTATTGAATGAGCCGTCATTGTCAAAGATAAGTATTTTCAGAGGCTATTTTCTACATTTGTATCTTTTGCCCTGGCTCGTAATGGTTTTTACCAGAGAGGCTAATGCGTTTCCAACTTAAAACTGCTAATAATTATGTTTTGTAGGGTACACTGGACTGAAATCTTCATTTGAGAGACAGACGTCCATCTGGCATCTGTTAACTCGGGTCAGTCAGGAAAACTGAACCCATGTGTTATACTAACATGATGGAGATCACTTGTGTTGATGTTGTTTGGGTCATTGTTCCCATATTATGATGGAATGTTAAGTAGATTCCTTGTCCCTTTTTCTAATAGCT
Organism: Hemiscyllium ocellatum; assembly: GCF_020745735.1. Taxonomy (NCBI): domain Eukaryota; kingdom Metazoa; phylum Chordata; class Chondrichthyes; order Orectolobiformes; family Hemiscylliidae; genus Hemiscyllium; species Hemiscyllium ocellatum. Next base: position 110,216,671 of record NC_083410.1, on the reverse strand, counting down.
CCTTGTTAATGCAGGCGTGCTTCCTCTCAGCGTATTCCTGCTCCAGAAACCCAGGCCCAGGAAGAGACCATTCCACCTGTTCTGTCACCAGTGAGATCATTGCTGTTGATCCAACTCCACTCCCTTTGTCCTGCATCTCTTATTAGCAACTATTCACAAAAAACATTCAATCTCAGATGTAAGATGAATAGTTTGTCAGTCGGAGAGACGTACAGCATTGGATCAGACCCTTCGGCCCAACTTGTACCCTCTAGCCCCATTTACCTGAGTTTGGTCCATATCCCTCTAAACCTTTCCTATTCATGTACTTGTCCAAATGTCTGTTAAATATTTGTAATTGTACCAGCCTCCAGCACTTCCTCTGGCAGCTCATTGCATACACGCACCACCCTCTGTGCGAAAAAGCTGCCCTTCATCTTAGCTTTATTTTACACTCGGTTTCTAATGGCTTTCTTGGCCTTCTACTCTTGATTCCACTTGCGGAAGACAATTCCAAATTCCCACTCTTTGTTGATAGAAATGTGTGCTATTTGCCCAGATTACCATTGCAGGAACTTTGTGGGGGGTGTTTGGCCCCTCTGCCATTAAGTGGCACCGGGTGAGGGGTGATTGAGGTTGTCCACTGCCACCAATCCTTTTTTGTCTTTGGTTTGTCCCGACTCTATCCAGAGATGAGTGGTAGATGATGCACCAGAGAGTAGATGATGACGCTGTAGAGAGTACCTAAAGCAGAGACACTATTCTGAGATAACAAGAAGGTCTATTGCATGACAGCAATAAGTACACCTCATTCCTGATGAAGGGCTTTTGCCTGAAAGGTCAATTCTTCTGTACCTCCGAAGCTGCCTGACCTGCTGGGCTTTTCCAGCACCACACTGTCGAGCAATAAGTACAGCTGTGTTTCATCAGATATACCTTATACAACAAAGTGATTTCTAATTTCTCTTCTGAAAGTTCTGGATATCGAAGCTAAATATCTCCCCTAGTCCAAGACTCCCAAATTAGTGGCAATAGCTTCTCAGTATTGGAGTTCCTCTGAATATCTTGAAACCTCTGAGCAAAACACACAACAATCTTTGGCTATGATTTTGCTTGAGGCACTGAATGATGTATTTCTGTCCCTGAAAGGAGCCCCAGCATTTCATAATGTTCTGCTGGAGTGGTTCTTTCTCAACCTGCGAATGAATGATATTGTGACGTGGTTTAGCAATTGGCTGGAACAAAGGAATGTGATCTGAATGGAGGGAAGTGGCAAGGACATTTTGCAGAATTTTCACCTTCCTCACCGTACATGTTATTAATTGCATAATGACCTCAGGTTTTAAATTGTAATTTCCAATCTATAGGCATTAGGGAGCCGCGAGACACAATGCAACACAGGAACGTGGAAACTGGGGAAGGGGGAAGCAGTCTACTTTGCATCTGAGAAGCTCCCCTAACAGGGTGTGATGGGGTGGGGGAGTGGGGTATCTGCAGGAGAGATGAATGGGGTATCCCGGTGCCCAAAGTGCTAAATGCAACAGGTACATACAGCAATGATGGGTCCTTGGTCTCTCTATCTTGAGGGTTGGAATTCAAAAGTGAGAAAGTGATTCTCCAATTGGACAGAGCTTTGCTCGGACTGCTTCTGGGGTAACTGCGTGCAGTACTGTAACTCTGCAGAAATCTCCCAGACTTGAAAGAGTGGGATACTAATTAATCAGAATGGTGGCAGAACTTCAAGGTTGTTAGGAAGACAGATTGCGTCAAGTTGGTTTGCAGCTTCCTTTCTCCCCTTGAGTTCAGAAACTTGAGAGTGATCCTCAAGTCTTGAAGGTAACAAAGGAATTTGTTGTGGTAAATACAAGTGTGTGGCAGAGACTCCAGAACTAGAGGACCTTATTGTCAGGTCAAATCTAGGCTGCTTTGGATCGAAGCTCAGAAGCAGTTTCTCAGCAGAAAACAGCCTGAACGTTTGGAACTCACCGGTGCAGTAGGCAATGGGCAGAGAGTCAATTTTCAGATATGACATCGGGAAAATCATGTGCACTGACAGCGGGTGGTGAGAGGTGGCAGATAAATGGTTGGAGGGTCTCCTCCTGTTCCAACATCGTGATGTACAATTTGGCGAAATCTAGCCTGAATTGCCTAGGTTACAGGACCAGCGACATTTTGGGAGGAAATTGATAGAAATATTAAAGTAGTGTGTGAACGGCACATGCCCTTTTCATAGTCCCATGAGAATGGGTGTAGCAATGAGATAGTGATACATGGCAATGATACCATTAGCAATCATGAGGAAAAGACAGAATGGAAAAGTTTGCCCGAGTGAGATATGGACTTCAAGAGGACAGTAGCGGGTAAGTCACCAGACTGCTACTGACTTATCAGAGACAACTGGTGATGGTTTAACTGAGGATCACCACACCTCGGGCAAGGGGAGAGTCATAGAGTCATAAGTTGAGAAGGTGAAACGTTCATAGTAACCTCAGCCAGTGCAGGAATTGAACCCGTGGTGTTGGCATCATCCACTGTCCAGCCAACTGGGCTAACTGACCCCCAGGCCCAAGAGGGTAAATCAATGAAACGTGTCAGAGTCAGACAGCAGTCACTCCAAGGGAAGGGGGAAACTGCTCCAAGGTACAAACATTCAGCAGATATGGGCGTCCCTCCAATGCGCAGAGTGGAACCACAAGCTTCATGGCAACACCAATCCCTTTCAGGGACTGAGATCAAATAAATGGCAGCAAAATTCCAATGCACAAAATTAAAACCTGACTGACCCCAACTCCATCCAAACTCTACTAAAAGTTTGAATTTGTCCCCACTGTCAATTTGGACGACTCAAATTGAAGAACTTGGCCAAACTTTGATATGAAAGCATGCGTGTCGAATTGTAACCGCAGCGTGAGTAAACAGAGTCCTTTGTTTTGACTTTCGATATTATGCATGTCCGATATCTTACAGCCATGAAACCATTGAAGTTGTAAACATTTGGGTTTGAGAAAGAGTTTTGAAATCATGCAAGCTTCGTATAAAATAAACAGAAAAAGGGAATTGTTTCCAACGGCTTCAGGGCAAGGACTGGAGGGCACTGATTTAAGACGATCAACATCAGAGCCAGGTGCAGCATGAGGAAAAACTTATGTCTGTGACCAAGGAGTTAGTGTTTGAAGTGTGCTGCCTGATAGGTCAGGGGATGCAGATTCAATCATCAATCTCAAAAGGGAATTAGGTAAGTACTTCAATGAGAAAACATTACAGCAATGTAGGGAAAGACCCAGGGGAGTGAGTCTGACTGGATTTTTCTTCGTAAGAGCCAGGGGAGACTCAATGAACCAAATGGCCTCCTTCTGTGCTGTATATTTCTGTGATTGCACGATGTTATTCAGAGAAACTGAGGGCTGCAGATGCTGGAGAGCGAGAGTCGAAAAGTGTGGCATTGGAAAAGCACAGAGTGGGTCAGGCAGCATCCAGGGAGCAGGAGAATCGACGTTTCAGGCATTAGCCCATCATCAGGAATGTAGAAGGGAGAGCTGCAAGATAAATAGGGAGGTGGGGGTGGGCCAGGCGGGAGGTAGGTGGGAAGGCAAGAGGTAGATGCAGGAGGGGGCTAATGGTGATAGGTCAGAGAGGAGGGTGAAGCAGATAGGTGGGAAGGAGGGTGGACAGGTCAGACAGGTCAAGAGGGCAGTGCCTATTTGGAGGGTTGGATCTGGGATGAGGAGGGGGGAGGGGAGATGAGGAAACTGGTGAAATCGGCATTGATGCCCTGTGGTTAGAGGGTCGTAAGGTGGAAGATGAGGCGTTCTTCCTCCAGGCGTCAGTTGGCTAGGATTTGGCTGTGGAGAAAGCGCAGGACTTTCATGTCTTTGGGGGAGTGGGAGTGAGAGGGGGAGTTGAAGTGGTCAGCCACATGGTGGTGGGATTGTTTGGTGCATGTATCCCAGAGACGTTCCCTGAAATTATCTGCAAGTTGGCCCCCTGTCTCCCCAATGTACAGGAGACCACATCGAGAGGAATGGATACAGTCGATGAGTAGGGTTGATGATCAGGAAAATCTCTGCCAGATGTGGAAGGATCCTTTGGGGTCTTGGACGGAGGTGAGGGGGGAGGTGTGGGTGCAAGTGTTACATCTCGGAAGGTGCCGGGGTGTGGAGGGTGGGCTGGTGGGGGGCGTGGGCGTAACAAGGGAGGGAATGGTCTCTGCAGAACGCAGGTGGGTAGGGAGGGAAATATATCTCTGGTGGTGGGGTCTGACTGTAGGTGGTGGAAATGGTGGCGGAGATTAGTGGGGTGGAATGTGAGGACCAAGGGGTTCTATACTTGTTGCAGTTGGAGGAGTGAGGTTCAAGGGCAAAGGTGTAGTATGTGGAGGAGATGTGCTGGACAGCATGATTGATCATGTGGGAGGGGAAATTACGGTCCCTGAAATAGGAGGCTATCTGGATATCCTGGAGTGCAATTGCTCCTCTTGGGAGCAGATACGGCAGAGGAATCGGGTGTAAGGGATCCCGTTTTTACAGGAGGGGGAGCTGGGAGGCCCATTAAGACTTAAGCGAGCAAGAAGTGACTAACAAACAAACACTAGTGATACCTGAATGGTCACTTTTGGATGGTGTTAAACATTGCTAAATAGAGACATGAAGAAAATGGAATTTTGTCTTGCTTTCATAAGGACAGAACTGCAAGAAAACCAAATATTAAAAGGAAGCCACAACTTAAACAGCATGAGAAAAGAAACCTGGTGATTGGCTGCAGTATGGTTGGCATGGAGATACAGCAGGAATTGTTAGCTGACAACTCTGATTGGTCAAAATGTTGCCTAGGGGATATAACAGGGATTGTGTGTCTCTGTAGCCCTTTCCAAGGTGCAGATGGTGCAGCGTGTGGACATGCCTTTTCTGTTTGATTAAAAAAAAGAATCCTCTGTTTGAATAAACATGGTTTCCATCGCCTGCAAATGAATCACGTTGTGAACCTGATCGATGATCTGCAATTAGTAAAACCTTAGCATTGTCAGAACTATCCAGTAAATGCTGCTTAATTAGATACAGAAAAAACAGCAGATGCTGGAATCCAAGGTGGACAAACAGGAGGCTGGAAGAACACAGCAAGCCAGGCAGCGTCGGGAGGTGGAGAAGTCAGTGTTTCGAGGGTAACCTCCCTTCAGGATTGGGAGTGGGTGTCGGGGGAGTTGCAGATGAAGGGGAGGGGGCGGGGTGGTGGGGGATGGTTTTGAGTGGGAGACAGGCGGGGTGGGGATAGGTAAATATGAGTCGAGGGTATGGCCTGCTTGGTCAATGGAAGAAATTAATGTGGTTGGTGGCTGGAAGGAAGGATCGGATAGAGGAATGGAAGAGAGGGGGAGGGGCTGGGAAAAGAGTTGGGGGATGGGAAGGGAGAAATTGGAGAACTCAATGTTGAGTCCTCTGGGCTTTAGGCTGTCCGGGTGAAATATGAGGTATTACTCCTTCAATTTGCAGTCTGATTCACTGCGGCAACGGAGGTGGCCGAGGATGGTCATGTCAGAAAGGGAGTGGGAAGGGGAATTAAAATGGACAGTGACTGGGAGGTCAGGTCAGCCCCTGTGGGCCCAGCTGAGACGCTTGGTGAACAGTGCTCTAAGTTTACGTTTGGTCCCCCTGATGTAGAGAAGACCACATCGGGAGCAGAATGTGGGACGTAAGTTTTGCAAACGCGAACTGGTTGGGCACAATCAGCAGTTTTTCTGCTGCAGGCAAGTCATATTGATGTGTTTCAGATTCCTGTTCAAACAGAGGAGGTAATATTCAACAGATCTGCCAATCCACTTTCAATCATCTGATTCAGAAAACCGTCCATATATCAGACAAGCCTGAGCTTTCAGTTTGGAGAAAACAGCCTGACTACAAGATTGAAGGAAATAAAACAATGAAATAAGCCCCCCCCGATATAACAGCCGCAAACCTTTTGAAGCATGTGACTCCTTTGGCAGCAATTAGTTACTGTTCAAGAAATGGTCGCTCCTTCATACTTGACATCAGCCAACATAATGTCTGTGGTGATTCTGTGTATACATATAAATGTTCCTCAATTCTCCTGGATAGCACTAAGAAGGTCAATGGCAGTCACAAGGAGAAGATAATTGAAACCATCACTGGACAATTTCAGTCAGTTACAGGGCTACAGATAAATGTGTTCAGGTACTGATCTGGACAGTTATTAGATTCCAGAATGTACAAAATCCATCATTATTTGCAGTGAATGCGCTTTTAAAAGCATTAGGGAAAAAGGCCTCATTTCTGCCAAAATTGTTTTCATATGATTGTGATGGAACATTGACCCTGAGGTTTCAAATGGGTTCATTCTAATATTCCGAAGGGAACAGAAATGAATGCACACAGAGGTTTTCTCAATAAGGAATCTTACGGACGCAAAATAGTCAGAGCGCTTCCAGCTGCTTCGACATGGAACTTCAAGAAAGGTTTTGCGGTTTTCCTTGAACTTGACCTTTACCTGACGAGGCATCACCTTTACTCACTGGTCCTCAAATATTAATTACCTATTAATCAGAGGGGGCTTCAAATGTGGAACTCTCTCCCTCAGAAAGTGGGGGAGCCTGGGACTTTATGTTTATTTAAGGCCGGGTGAGAGATTTCTGATCGACAAGACCCTCAAGGGGGTGGGGAGGGAGGTTCAAACAAGAATTTGAAGCTGAGGTAAGATCCGGATCAGCCATTGAATGGTGGAGCAGGCTTGAGGGGCCGAATGGTCTGCTGAGTCCTACGTTCCAATGTTTAGATGATCTCACTGTATTCTCTGATTTGCCCGTTGCTGTACATAAATGGGATGCTTTGTACAGTTCTTGTCACTCACTAGGAAGAAGGAAGAGATGAGAGCCAAGCAAACCACCACTCTCAACAACAACCTGCATTAATATAGCACCTTTAATATAATGAAACGTCCCAGGTGTTCCACAGGAATATTAGAAAATAGAGTATAAGGGGGAATTAAGTCAGAAGATCAATAGTTTGGTCAGAGTCAAAGGTTTTAAAAGGTGCTGTCCAATGAAATTGGTGGGAAGTGATGAATGAGCTCTCTGCTAAGGTCCCCCATTACATCAATGAGGTAGAGGAGGGGAACAAAGGTGTGGTTGTTAAGATATGGTGTGATGAGGAGATAAGGGGGCTGTAGACTGATATATGTTTAGTTTGAGGAAGTGAGCAGAAATCTGGCAGATAGACTACAATGTGGGGAAATGTGAAGCTGTGCCCTTTGGCAGGAGGAATAAACAAGGCAGAGTATTACTTAAATGGGGAATAACTTCAGAACGCCACGGTACAGTGCTCTGATGTACGAGCCAATGCAAGTTCATACACAGGTACAGCAAGGAATTAAAAAGGCAATAGACTATAATCAATATCAGAGTCTCGATTCATTTCTAATTCCTAAATTCATTCCTGATGATGGGCTTTTGCCCAAAACGTCGATTTTCCTGCTCCTCGGATGCTGCCTGACCTGCTGTGCTTTTCCAGCACTGGGCAAAAGTGAGGACTGCAGATGCTGGAAGCCAGAGTTTAGATTTTCCAGCATGACTCTAATCTAGACTCTGATTTCCAGCATCTACAGTCCTCACTTTTGCCTATTATCAATATCATCCTTTATTACTCAAGGAATTGAAAATAAAAGGTAGGATGTTATGTTTCAGTTGCACAGGGCATCGGTGAGCCCACATCTCCAACACTATGTGTAGATTTGATCCCTTATTGAAGGAAGGATGGAAATGTATTGGAAATGTTGCAGCCGAGGTATACTGGATTGAGCCCTAGAATGAGTATGTTCTGATGAGGAAAGACAGAGAGTACTGGGTTTGTTTCCATTAGAGACTGCATCATAATCAAAGAGTCATGGAGTCATATAGCATGGAAACAGACCCTGCGATCTAAACAGTCCTGATTGAAATGTATAAGATCCTGAACTGGGTTGCCAAAATGGACTCCTGTGGGTTGAGTCCAAGACTATGGCATCACTTTGAAATGAAGGGTCACCCTTTTAGGACAGAGGTGAGAGGAATTTTTTTAATCTCTCAGAGGTTTGGAACTCTCTGCCTCAGAAAGTGGTGGAGATGGTTGGGGGTGGGGGGGGGGGGGCAAGTCATTGAATATTTTTAAGGTGCAAATAGATAGATTCTTGCTAGGTAGGGGAATCAAAGCGTGTTAGGGATAAATGGAAACCTGGAATTTGAAATACAAACAGGTCAGCTATGTCCTTACCGAAGGAGGAAGCTGAAGGGCTGAATGGCCTCCTCGAGCTCCTAATTTAATTTTTCACACAAAATGCTGTGGAATTGTTCACCAGATTTCCCAATGGTGCAAGAGGTGGGGGTCTGATGCTACACAACGATATACAAACATAATCCCAAAACAAAAGCCCCTTTTCATGAATATTATCAGTTATATTCTTGATTTAGTTTTGTGGATTGAAAGTTTTGATTGACAAGACATTGTTATTTGATATCAATGCCATTTACTATTCCTGCAGTTTATACATTAGACAGTAGAAACATTCCTTCCCTGAACAAAACCCTGACTGGACTTTTCTATGGAGTGCCATTGACATTGTCATCATCATCCTTCATCTTCACTAAGGTAATTTAGCTGATATAGCTTTGCATCAAATGACAAGCCCCAACACTCATTTCAATACCAAGCCGATAACTGCATGCTAATCAAATATTCTTGCAGTCATGGAATCAATTGGCATTTTGAGGAAAGGTCAACTCCACTGAATTATATAAAATTGCATTAATCAGCAAGACAAAACATGGGCCAAGGCATTAATCAATTGTTTGTGGTGGTCAATTATCGACGATATGAGGCTTGCCGCCTGCTTATCAAACCTTGATGAGATTTAATATTTTCAACTGAACTAAACCTATCCTTTGAAAACAAATCTCTCATACCTTTCATTGCGTTTCTGCTTGACTCGTGTAAGAGTTGGAAGATTGCACTTTAGTGGGGTTAGTGGCACCTTAACATGGACCTCCTTCAAAACTTTACAACCATTAAGTTCACAAGTAGATTGTCATGAGAGAATACTTCTTCAAGGTCACGTACAGTAGGTGTTAAGGTTTTCTTCAGGATTGATTGGTCAAGAGTATGAGGCTGAATAACATCTACACCAATGGCAGGCTTGAAGTGCAATGCAAACCTGAATTTACATAGCACCTTTAATGTGCTGAGCCACATGAGGAAATGTTTGGCACAGATGACCAACAGGTTTGGTCAATGAGGTAGATTTTAGGAGATGGAGAGAACTGGAAATATTTTGGGACTGCATTCCAGAACTTGGGGCCACAGCCAACAAGGTTGGAGCGATTAAGACTGGGGGCTCTCTAGAGGCCAGAATTGGAGAGGTACAGATATCTTCAAGGGTTGTACAGTGAGTTGGGACTACTGAGCGAGGGGCATGTGTGTAAGTGAAGCAGCACTGGATCAGTCAGTGACCACAGGGGTAATGAGGCAGCCAGGACTTGGTGTGACTGAGGACCTGGCCAGCAGAGTATTTGATTAGTCACATCTGGAGGTGAGAAAGACAAGTGGCAAGGTTGGTATAGGTGGTCCAACTGATTCCGGAGTTTTAGGCATACTCAAATCTTATTGAGGGGTATTATAAAATCCAAATGAGCAAAGCCTGAGTGGGAGGCTTAGCCGATAAATACTTGTATTACAACTCCAATTACTAAAGCCTTCATGCTAACCCTTTTCCCATCCATTTCGTTTCGCATCCTAGTCCTGATAAGTGTAGAACATCACTTTCATGTCTCCTTTATGCAATGTCTGGGGCTCAATCTCTTTCAATCTCAATTTCATTCACATTCTCTCCCATCCCCCTTCCCACTTGAGAAAGATACTGAGGGTCAAGAAGGAAGCTTTGAGCTTCATCGACAGCCCAGAGACTAGCTGTTCAAGATCATGGGAGTGGGTTCCAGGAAGAGCTATGGAGGGAAATCCAGAAGCGTTACATTTAGCTGGGGAGGTCTTCTTTGGTAACATTGAAGATGTTAAGAACCAGGGAACCGTGGTTTGGTGGTTGTCAGTGCCCAGGATTGGACCCTTGTTGCCGTGGAGCCCTGAGGATCAATCCCATTGAGACAGGTCAGTTCCCACACCGTATTCATGCTCAGCCCTGGGACAACACTCCCAATCTCCACAACTGAGAGCCTACCTCCCCACCCGTCCTCCTATTCCTTTCACTGCCCCTCACATGAGCCACACACCAACCAAAAGGTGAGGTTTGGAAGCATTGAGGCTCAGGAACTGAAATCCTGATCAAGGGCTTATGGCTGAAATGTCGACTCTCCTGCTCCTTGAATGCTGCCGGACCGGCTGTGCTTTTCCAGCACCACACTTTTCAACTCAGTAGAGACTGAAATAGGCCATTCAGACATTATGGGCAGTGCAGTGGCTCAGGGGTTAACACTGCTGCCTTACTTTATCAGGGTTCCTGATGAAGGGCTTTTGCCCGAAACGTCGATTTCGCTGCTCATTGGATGCTGCATGAATTGCTGTGCTCTTCCAGCACCACTGATCCAGAAATTACTTTATCAGGGACCCAGGTTCGATTCCACCTTCGGGTGACTGTCAGTGTGGAGTTTGCATATTCTTCCCCTTTCTGTGTGGGTTTCCTCTGGGTGCTCCAGTTTCCCCCCACAGTCCAAAGATGTGCTAAATTGCTGAGAGTGTCCAGGGATATGCAGGTTGTGGGGTGGGGGGGTGGTTAGCCATGGGAAATAGAAGGACGTGGGGATAGGGTGGGGCCATGTGTCTGGGTGGGATGTTCTTTGGACAATCAGTGCAGACTCAATGGGCCATTTATCTACTCTGTGGGGATGTCATGGTTCTATGAACCATTTAAACCAATCCCAATGTTCATTACACCTGGCCTTACTTCTACATCCTGGGTCAGGGCTTGGCGTGTGTCAGGTGAAGTTACTCAACATGACCATGGAAAGAGTCTTGCTGGAAGGGAGAGCACCCATTAGCCATCATGTCCATGATAATAGTCTAATAACCAATCACTCATCAGCCACTGATAAACCCTGGAGCTTATCATACTTAAAGATAGAAAATAGAAGCAGGGCAAAGCCATTTGGCCCTTTGAACCTGCTATGCTATTAGATATGATTATGGCTGATCATCAGTCCCCTGTACCTGCTTTCTCTACATACCCTCTACATGACTGCTATATCCCTAAGAAATATACCTAACGCCATCTTAAAGCATTCAACGTTTTGGTCTCAATTCCTTTCTATGGCAGGGAATTCCACAGGTTCCCCACTCTCTGGGTGAAGATATTTCACCTCATCTCAGTCCCCAGTGCCCTATCCCATTCTGTGTTCATTAACTGCACATCAATAGGTTTCATTGACACTTAGCATGCTTCCCATATAATGACGAGCATACAAGATGCTTAAGGGACTTGACAGGATGGATGTGGAGAGGTTGTTTCCCATGGTGGGAGAGTCTAGGACCAGAGGGCATCATCTCAGAGTAAGGGGGTCACACATTAAAGGCAGAGATCAGGACGAATTTTTTTTCTCACAGAGGAGATGGACTCTGGAATGCTTTGACACAGAGAGCTATCAAGGTTAGATGATTAACTATATTCAAGGCTGAGACAGACCGATTTTTAATCAGGAAGGGAAATAGGGAACAGGGCAGAAAGGTGGAGTTGGAAGTGAGCAGATCAGACATGATTTCATTGAATGGCAGAATGCACTTGATGAACCGAATGAGAGTGGGTACAGTATGGCCCTGAAAAAGGCACAGCAAGTCAGGCAGCATCTAAGGAGCAGGAGAGGAGAGTGCTTATGCCTGAAACATCAGCTCTCCCGCTCCTCAGATGCTGCCTGACCTGCTATGCTTTTCCAGCACCACACTTTTAGACTCTGATTCTCCAGCATCTGCAGTCCTCACTTTCTCCTTGATGGGCTGAATGGCCTACTTCTGCTCCTATGTCTTATGGTCAGGCACTCGCCTCAAGATGCGTTCATCTCCCACTCCAGAGACATGAGCAGAAAAGTCTAGGCTGACACTGAAGAGCGGCACTGAGGGAGGAGCTGAACTGTAGAAGGTGCAGTGTTCAGTTAAAACATGAAACCATGGTCACATTAGCCCTTCAAATTTTGGGAGAAGATTTGTAGCTCAGGTGTTGTTGTTGTGGTTCTGTTCGCCGAGCTGGGAATTTATGTTATAGACGTTTCGTCCCCTGTCTAGGTGACATCCTCAGTGCTTGGGAGCCTCCTGTGAAGTGCTTCTGTGATCTTTCCTCCGGCATTTGTAGTGGTTTGAATCTGCCGCTTCCGGTTGTCAGTTCCAGCTGTCCGCTGCAGTGGCCGGTATATTGGGTCCAGGTCGATGTGCTTATTGATTGAATCTGTGGATGAGTGCCATGCCTCTAGGAATTCCCTGGCTGTTCTCTGTTTGGCTTGTCCTATAATAGTAGTGTTGTCCCAATCGACCTCATGTTGCTTGTCATCCGAGTGTGTGGCTACTAGGGATAGCTGGTCGTGTCGTTTCGTGGCTAGTTGGTGTTCATGGATGTGGATCGTTAGCGGTCTTCCTGTTTGTCCTATGTAGTGTTTTGTGCAGTCCTTGCATGGGATTTTGTACACTACATCGGTTTTGCTCATGCTGGGTATCGGGTCCTTTGTCCTGGTGAGTTGTTGTCTGAGAGTGGCTGTTGGTTTGTGTGCTGTTATGAGTCCGAGTGGTCGCAGTAGTCTGGTTGTCAGTTCAGAAATGTTTTTGATGTATGGTAGTGTGGCTAGTCCTTTGGGTTGCAGCATGTCCTCGTTCCGTTGTCTTTGCCTTAGGCATCTGTTGGTGAAATTGCGGGGGTATCCGTTTTTGGCGAATACATTGTATAGGTGTTCTTCTTCCTCTTTTTGCAGTTCTGGTGTGCTGCAGTGTGTTGTGGCCCTTTTGAACAGTGTCTTGACTACTATTATAGGACAAGCCAACAGAGAACAGCCAGGGAATTCCTAGAGGCATGGCACTCATCTACAGATTCAATCAATAAGCTCATCGGTTTGGACCCAATATACCGACCACTGCAGCGGACAGCTGGAACTGACAACCGGAAGCGGCAGATTCAAACCACTACAAATGCCGGAGGAAAGATCACAGAAGCGCTTCACAGGAGGCTCCCAAGCACTGAGGATGTCACCTAGACAGGGGACGGAACGTCTGCAACACAAATTCCCAGCTCGGCGAACAGAACCACAATCACATTAGCCCTCTCAGGTGGATGTAAATCATCCTCTGACAACATTTTGAAAAAGAACAGGGGTGTTCTTTCTTGAATCCTGACCAAATATTTAACCCTCAAATCATTATCATGAAAACGGATTATCTGGTTCATTATCAGATTAATCAGAGACCTGATGAAGAGTCATACCAGACCCAAAATGTTGACTTGGTTTTTCTCTCTCCACAGATCTGCTGAGTTTCTCCAGCAATTTCTGTTGTTTCATATTTCTAGCCTCTGTTTTATTACAGGGATCTGTGGGTCATTACATTTATCACTCCCATGAACCGACCCCCACCTCACCAACACCCTCCTTAAGCCTGGAGTTTCTGCGGGCAGCTGTGGGTTATGTCTGATTTTTATGCTGCCATTGATACCCACTGTCAGAGCATATGCACATGCACCATCTCCATATGTCTGGAGGCATCAGTGCCAGCCTGTCAGACAGGAGGATTATTCAGCACCAGCTCCTGTCCCATGACCTCCCACCCTTTTCTCCGAACTTGGAATCCCATTGATGCTCCATGCCCTCTCTGCTTTACATGCAAGAAGTCAAATGTGTGAGTGTCAGCCACCAATGGCCTGGACCTTTCAAGCCCAAAGCATTTCGTCTCATCAGTCTCTACTCCACAGTGTCGATGGGGGGGGGGGGAATGGTGGGGGTGTTAGTGATGCTGGGGAGTGAGGGAAGTTGGGAGATGGGGGGGGGTGGGGGGGAACTGAGGAAAAGTAAATGCAAGATGCCTGCTCAACTGGTTGCGCTGACAATCACATTATTGTCAATGTGACTGACCTCAGGAGAGAGTCACCACTCTGTGGTAGGCAGCTTTTTGTTGTTCCTCTTTGCAATAAAAGTAGACCGTTTAAGACTGAAGCTTTTTGAAGTGGCTTTTCGCATTCCTGCAGGAAAAAGAATGCAGCACTGTATGGGGCTTTCTCTTCGTACCGTGTACCCATTCTAATTGGCGATGTTGGTTTCAGGCCAGTTATTGAGTCGGCCACGCTGTGTATTTCTGAAAGTGATTGAACATTACCCCCCCCATCGCGAGGTGGAAGCCACAGTGTTCTTAACCCCTCCCCCCGGGAGCCACCATATGATCACCCACTCTGTGACAAGGCAATCAAAGGGACAATGTTAATTGCTAATTATTTCAAGAGATGGAAGCAGTTGTTTTTGAAAAAAAGCTTTACATGTAGTGAAAGGTTTGCCTTGTGATTGGAGTGCAGAGAAATCTATACTGGGATCCTTCCTAATCCTCTAGGAGAATGTGAGGACTGCAGATGCTGGAGATCAGAGCTGAAAATGTGTTGCTGGAAAAACGCAGCAGGTCAGGCAGCATCCAAGGAGCAGGAGAGTCGACGTTTCGGGCATGAACCCTTCTTCAGGAATGAGGAAAGTGTGTCCAGCAGGCTAAGATAAAAGGTAGGGAGGAGGGACTTGGGGGAGGGGCATTGGAAATGCGATAGGAAGGAGGTCAAGGTGAGGGTGATAGGCCGGAGTGAGGTGGGGGCGGAGAGGTCAGGAAGAAGATTGCAGGTTAGGAAGGCGGTGCTGAGTTCGAGGGATTAGACTGAGACAAGGTGGGGGGAGGGGAAACGAGGAAACTGGAGAAATCTAAGTTCATCCCTTGTGGTTGGAGGGTTCCTAGCAGAAGATGAGGCGCTCTTCCTCCAGCCGTCGTGTTGCTATGGTCTGGCGATGGAGGAGTCCAAGGACCTGCATGTCCTTGGTGGAGTGGGAGGGGGAGTTGAAGTGTTGAGCCACAGGGTGTTTGGGTTGGTTGGTCCGGGTGTCCCAGAGGTGTTCTCTGAAACATTCCGCAAGTAGGCGGCCTGTCTCCCCAATATAGAGGAGGGCACCCTGCAACCACAAGGAATGCAAAACTTGCGCCCACACCTCCCCCCTTACTTCTCTCCAAGGCCCCAAGGGATCCTTCATATCCGCCACAAATTCACCTGCACCTCCACACACATCATTTATTGCATCTGCTGCACCCGATGTGGCCTCCTGTATATTGGGGAGACCGGCCGCCTACTTGATGAACGTTTCAGAGAACACCTCTGGGACACCCGGACCAACCAACCCAACCACCCCGTGGCTCAACACTTCAACTCTCCCTCCCACTCCACCAAGGACATGCAGGTCTTTGGACTCCTCCATCGCCAGACCATAATAACACGACGGTTGGAGGAAGAGCGCCTCATCTTCTGCCTAGGAACCCTCCAACCACAAGGGATGAACTCAGATTTCTCCAGTTTCCTCATTTCCCCTCCCCCCACCTTGTCTCAGTCAAATCCCTCGAACTCAGCACCGCCTTCCTAACCTGCAATCTTCTTCCTGACCTCTCCGCCCCACCCCACTCCGGCCTATCACCCTCACCTTGACCTCCTTCCACCTATCGCATTTTCAATGCCCCTCCCCCAAGTCCCTCCTCCCTACCTTTTATCTTAGCCTGCTGGACACACTTTCCTCATTCCTGAAGAAGGGCTCATGCCCAAAACGTCGATTCTCCTGCTCCTTGGATGCTGCCTGACCTGCTGCGCTTTTCCAGCAACACATTTTCAGCTCCTTCCTAATCCTGGCAAGAAAGAGAGACTTACGTTTAGACAGCATCCTTCATAAGCTTAATAAGAAAAAGATGAAAGAACCGCTGTAAATCAGAAACAAAACCAGAAATTGCTGGAAAAGCTCAGCAGGTCTGGCAGCATCTACAGAGAGAAATCAGAGTTAACGTTTCGGGTCAGGTGACCCTTCCTCAGACCTTCATCAACTTATGTTGCTCCAAGTCACTTCTCAGTCAATAATTATTTGTAATGTGCTGCTGTAATGACTGAAATAGTACAGGTTAAACTCCAACTGTAATGTATGAAATACAGCAGCCAGTCTGTACAAGTTAAACTCCAATGCGATAGCAACAGAATCTTCTGTTTTTAATCACGGTGATTCAAGGGATAAGTATGTTTTATTTATTCATGAGATGTTGGCATTTGGCACAGGCCAGGGGTACACCCTTTCACTTCTTTGAAATAGCTCTCAGGACTTTGTCCAAAAGATGGCACCTCTGCCAATGTGGTACTCCCTCTGTACTGCCCTGGAGTGTCAGTCTAAACGTCGGAGCCAAAATCCCTGGAGAGGGGATTTGGGCCCACAGCATTGTCACTCAGTGACAGATGACGTACAACTGGTATATCGAGCCCCTGAAACAAGGGCCCAGGACTGGGAGTGGGGGAGTTTATTCAGGCCCAATAGTGGGACCTCCAAAGGGTTGCTCTGTGCACCAGCTTGGGGGCTAGGGGTGGGTTTGGAGGCCCAGATCAGGAGCAACACAGAGCCTGTGATTTCTGACCCTTTTCAGACTATCAGTTCAGAACGGGTCAGCCCTGCACACCCCTATCCCTGGGTAATACACTTATAATAGAATTAGAACCCTGGTCTGAACACCAAGTTTCCTTGTTTAATGTGATGAGGGCAAAGGTTATTGATGCAAGTTAGGTTCTGAAGTTCCTGATCCTGTCCCCTCATCCAAAATCCAACAAGCAAGTCGCACTGGGTACCTGTCTCACTCAGATTGCTTTTATTCTCAGTATGCGATGTGGGAGCCACCCATTCCCCAACACCCCAACACCATTCCTGTTGACATCTCCATGGTCTACAGCCCTCATAACTGCAGCAGACAGTGAAGAAGGCAAATGGTATATTGGTCTTTGTAACGAGACGTTTCGAGTACTGGAACAGGGATGTCTTGCTGCAGTGGTACAGGGAGAAAGTGAGGACTGCAGATGCTGGAGTTTCAGAGTTGAAAAGTGTGGTTCTGGAAAAGCACAGCTAGTCAGGCAGCTTCCAATGGGCAGGAGAATCAATGTTTCGAATTAATGTAATTAATCTCGCTGACTACTTTGCCTAAATTGCAAATTTCCTGATGAAGAGCTTCAGCTTGAAATGTCGATTCTTCTGCTCCTCGGATGCTGCCTGGCCACTCTGATCGGAACTTGGGTTTCCAACATCTGCAGTCCTGACTTTTGCCTATTTGTGAGTTCACATCTCAGCCTTTAAAAAGGTAATCTTAATATGGGACCTTATTTGTAAGTAGGAGCCTTCATTAATCAGATGTTTGTAAGTCGCAGACTATATCTTTTTTTTAACCCGCAGAAGTAAATCTTAGTTTAAGTATCTATTCATATATGGCAAAAAGTCATATATTCAATCATTGGATAATTGTGCTGTGTGGATGTAAGTGTCATGTCTAATAATGTCTAGATAGACCTGGGCCAATGTTAGCAGGTCATACATGTAACCATCCACCACATGTCAATCATGTGATACTCTTCCTGGTCAACCAGTTGAACGTTAATGTGTTAGTTAAACAGACATAGGCATTAGCTCAACAAAGTCAGACTTGAGCTCTGCATATGGGAGCCTTACTGTTAACATACAACCATCACATTGTACCTTGTCATGACTCGGAGGTATTTCCAAGTGTTATTCAACAGGGAACAGAAAACAACAGAGAGACGCCATTAGACAAGATTGATGGCCTCACAGAGTGAACACTTGACAAGCCACTTGAATGTGACACCTCTTAAAATACACAGGGTTAGGGGGTGAAGCAAGACCTTACCTGAAATAGGATGTGAGGCTTCTCATTGCTGAAGATTTATAATTGACAATTGTGGCAGGACATAGATTAAACGGTGGCCTCTGTGTACAGCAGCTGTTTCGAGCAGCACTCACCCTCTCCACCTGCTCCCTAAAAACACCCAGCAGCCATGGGAAATGGATCAAACTGTCACACTGACTGATGTGCTGGGGCTGACTAGAGGAAGGCCAAAGTTATCCAAAGGAATAAATCTAATATAAGCAGCAGGTCTCCTAACTTTACAAGTTGGCTAAATCATTTTGGTCCCTGCTTTGCTATGCTTCCATGATTGTGGATCAAATAAAACTGTTCGCTCTCGTTAGGAATGTTCAGAACTATCCCCACTGCCTGTTTTCATTTTGTAGCCCAAAACTGATTTCTGATCTTCAACGTATTATTAAAGGGACTTCTTAAAAATGTGAATTCCTTTTGAATAAGCTCTAACCCTACACAGGAACACTTTTCCCCAAATTACGCATATTTATTAGATTTGTGTGCTTAATAAAAAAGCAGGTCACAGCTTCTATTTTGATTAAACCTTCCAAAGTGTTGAATATGCAGAGACTTACTACAGTGCAATGTGTGACCTTTCAGCCCACTATGAGGATCTCAGCCAGTCCCACGCCCTTAAGTCTACAATTCACTTTATCCTTTCTTGGGAGTTGGATTTGCCAGTTGTTACCCATCTTTTTTTTATTTACTTGTGGGCCAGCATTTATTGTCCATCCCTAGTTGCCCCCCTTGAGAAGGTGCACTCCTGAGCCGCTGCAGTCCATGTTGACCCACAATGCCCTTCGGGAGGATGTTCCAGGGTTTTGAACCTGCGACACTGAAGGAATGGCAATATATTTCCCAGTCAGGATGGTGCGTAGCTTGGAGGGGACTTGTACCCATGTATCTGGTGCCCTTGTCCTTCTAGATGGAAGTGGTCGTGGATTTGGAGGTGCTGTCAAAAGGTTTTTGGTGAATTTCTGCAGTGCATCTTGCTGATAGTACACACTGCTGCTACTGAGCGTCAGTGGTGGAGGGAGTGGATGTTTAAGGATGTGGTACCAATAAAGCAACTGCTTTGTCCTGGATGGTGTCAAGCTTCTTGAATGTTGTTGGAGTTGCACCCATTCAAGCAAGTGGGGAGTATTCCATCACACTCCTGACTTGTGCCTTGTAGATGGTGGATAGGGAGTCAGGAAGTGAGTTACTCTCCATGGTATTTCTAGCCTCTGACCTGCTCTTATAGCCTCTGTGTTTATATGGTGAGCCCAGGTGAGTTGCTGGCCTATGGTAACCCCACAAATGTTGATAGTGAGGGATTCAGTGATGGTAATACCATTGACTGTCAAGAGGCGATGGTTAGATTGTCTCTTCTCTGAGATGGTCATTGACTGGCATTTGTGTGGCGTTAATGTTGTTTGCCACTTGTCAGCCCAAGCATTTGCCGCGGGTACAAAGTGGTATTCTGAGCCAGTTCAGAGGGCAGTTAAAATCAATCACATAGTTGTGGGTCTGGATTCACACGTGGGTCAGACCAGGTAAAGATGGCAGATTTCCTTTCCTGAAGTGTATGAGGGAACTAGATGGAATTTTAACGGCATTTGATGATGGTTGCCGTGGTCATCCTTCCTGATGACTAACTTCCATTTGCAGGCTAATTCACTGAAATTCTGCAATCTGCCTTAATGGGATTTGAACCGATGTCCTCTGAACATTAGTCAGGCGCGGTGACATCCATCTGAGAGAAGGACTGCCACCATAGCCAGAGAACTGAAGAGAAGCCAGATCTTTCCAAAACTCACCTGCAGAAGGAGGGCAACTGAAGGAGGTGAAAGGTGATTACACCTTCATCTGGAAAGGGATGGCTAGAATTCACGGCTTTGGATTCCCAGTGAACAATCAGCCCATCAGTTGCCTCTCTGAACATTCTGTGCAAATCGATGACTGACTCATGACCATCCGCTTGATGCTCACTAACAACTAGAAGGCTGTAGTTCTGAGCGTTTATGCTGCAACCCTTGACTTGGAGGAGGAGGTAAAGAAGACTTTCTATGTCAGCCTTGGCACACTGTTGTCTAGCATTCCCAAGGATATCAAGATCATTCTTCTTGGAAATGTCAATGCCAGGGTTGGTCGGGACCAGAAATTTTGCAGTGGCACCATAGGAAGGGAAGGTATTGGCAACATCAATTCCCTTCTTCAGTGTGACTTCTAACTCCGACATTATCTTCCCTTCTTTAGCCATTTCATTTGCTGTCACTCTAACTCCCACCTTCCCCAAGTTCTTTATTCCATTAGACAATAAGACATAGGAGCAGAAGTTAGGCCATATGGCCCATCAAGTCTGCTCTGCCATTCAATCATGACTGATAGGTTCTTCAACTCCATTTTCCCACTTTCTCCCCATAACCTTTGACCCCCTTGGCAATCAAGACCTTATCTATCTCTGTTTTAAATATACTCAATGACCTGGCCTCCACAGCCTTCTGTGGCAATGAATTCCATAGAATCTCCACTCTCTGGCTGAAGAAGTTTCACCATATCTCCATTCTAAAAGGTCTTCCCTTTACTCTAAGGCTGTGCCCTCAGGTCCTAGTCTCTCCTCCAATGGAAACATCTTCCCAACATCCACTCTGTTCAGACCATTCAGTATTCCGTAAGTTTCAATTAGATCCTCCCTCATCCTTCGAATCTCCATCGGGTATAGCCTCAGAGTTTTCAAACGTTCCTCATATGTTAAGCCTTTCGTTCCTGGGATAATTTTCATGAACCATCTCTGGACCCACTCCATGGCCAATGCATCTTTCCTGAGATATGGGGCCCAAAATTGCTCACAATTCTCTAAAGGTGGACTGACCAGAGTCTTACAAAGCCTCAGAAGTACATCACACTGACACTGTCATATAGAGTGGTATCACAGTGAGACTGTCATGTAGTGTGGTATCACAGTATCCCTGCTTTTATGTTCTAGTCTTTGTGAGATGAAAGACAACATTGTATTTGCTTTCCTAACTACTCATCACTGTCGTGCCCCAGCACTTTGCCCATTGCTGGTCTAGCACCATTACACAGCAGTTTGATGTAATCCTATGCATCTACCAAGACACAATGAGTTTCGTTGCTTTTCATCCTCGCTTTCTCTATTATATGCCCCACAAGATAGTACACATCCCATTATTGCTCACATCCATACTTGAGTATTTCTGGCAAAAAGCACATTTCGTTGAACTTTTTCACCTTACACTCATCAGGATAATTCACAAGAATACCAAATTAAGGGGAAAATTGTTCCCCTCCCCCTGAATTGGTATTGTTGTAAATTGCCCTAATGAGTGTTATAGGAAAAGCTTCAACAAAAGCTCTGCGCTGTCAAGCAACTAATCATCAATAAATTGCATCACAGCTAAAATGGGCAACATTTCTTCAAATAGAAAATGTATTTTGTGTAATTGCACA
Source organism: Hemiscyllium ocellatum (assembly GCF_020745735.1). NCBI lineage: Eukaryota > Metazoa > Chordata > Chondrichthyes > Orectolobiformes > Hemiscylliidae > Hemiscyllium > Hemiscyllium ocellatum. The sequence goes on along the minus strand of NC_083410.1, from coordinate 110,195,315 downwards.
AGAACGTAATCACGGTATTACACAGCAGACATGATTGCAAAACTGAGATCATAAATTTCTTGAAAAACTCAGCAGGTCTGGCAGTACCTGTGGAGAGAGAAACAGAGTGAACATTTCACTTCCAGTGACCTATCCTTTGTAACTCCTGAACAGAAAGTCTGATTTTGTTTCTGATTTCCAGGATCCACGATTCTTTGTTCATAAATTACTCGGTCACAGTCACATTGCAGTTTGTGCAGGAGTGTTGCACGTTATTTGGTGTTTTTTTTCACAGCATCAGAGCAGTGACTAAACTAAAAGTTTTTTTTTAAAAACAAGACCACATTACATATGCAAACAAAATAAACCAATAAACAATATCTAGGCAAAGTCTTTTCCCTGGGTTTGGGGAGTCCAGAACTAGAGGGCGCAGGTTTAGGGTGAGAGGGAAACGATATAAAAGAGACCCAAGGGGCAACTTTTTCACACAGAGGGTGGTACGTGTATGGAATGAGCTGCCAGAGGATGTGGTGGAGGCTGGTACAATTGCAACATTTAAAAGGCATTTGGATGGGTATATGAATAAGAAGGGTTTGGAGGGATATGGGCCGGGTGCTGGCAGGTGGGACTAGATTGGGTTGGGATATCTGGTCGGCATGGACGGGTTGGGCCGACGGGTCTGTTTCCATGCTGTACATCTCTATGACTCTATGACTCTATCTGGGTAGATAATGAGAAAAATCTGAGATCTTTGAAAATATATCTGAGAGAAGAGTGATAAAGTAATACAAAGGCAGAGGTACAGCAAGAAAGATTGAGGTATGAGAACATGAGATGCAGAGACAGCACATGGAGACAAGCAAAGAGCCAGAGGGAGGTAGACAGAAGAGAATGAGATACAAATGGAAAGAAAGGAGATTAATTGAAACATGTCTATTAGATCTACAAGGATATTGCCAGGGTTGAAGGTTTGAGCAATAGGGAGAGGCTGAATAAGCGGGGGCTGTTTTCCCTGAGGCTGAGGGGCAACTTTATAGAAGTTTATAAAGTCATGAGGGGAATAGGATAAATAGTTAGTCTTTTTCCTGGGATGGGGGAGTCCAAAAGTGGAGGAAATATGTTTAGGGTGAGAGGGGAAAGATGGAAAAGGGGCCTATGGGGCAATGTTTCCACACAGAGGGTGGTACGTGTATGGAATGATCTGCCAGAGAAAGTGGTGGAGGCTGGTACAATTGCGGCATTTGAAAGGAATCTGGATGGATACATGAATAGGAAGGATTTGGAGGGATATGGGTCAGGTGCTGGCGGGTGGGACTACATTGGGTTGGGATATCTGGGTCAGCATGGACTAGTTGGACTGAAGGGTCTGTTTCCATGTTGTCCACCTCTATGACTCTATGACTCCATATAAGATCTAACTTGTTTGTAAAAAAAATGTTGAAGGCATTTGGTCAAAACCAACATAAGAAAAGTAGTTTCAGAGAACCAGAGGGCTTCTGGGTCATCAGAGAGAGAGAGAGAGAGAGAGGGTGGGAGGGAGAGAGATGAATGGTGGTGGTTTAACATGAGGGTCACTGAAAGACACAAAATTCATGAATTTAATTAGTACATTCTCAAACAGATTAATTTGTGTTAATAAAAAGAGTCTGACTAAACTGAGAAACCATCTGGGAGTAGGAGTTTTTGGAACTGTTCTGATGTTTTGACCAGTTTATCCCTACATTCCTGCCCACTGAGACTAACAGTGATGTAGGTTGAAATGAAAAAATTCACCCATCTCCAATCTCAAATTGTTACAAAGGAGAATGTGCTTAATCCATCATTGGGCTGTTTCTTCTGAATAAGAATGTTCAATGAACCATATGATTTCTCAGTTCTGTGGAGCTGTGCGAGCCCTAATGGGAATATAAAGGAAAAACGTAGGAACAGGAGTAAGCCATTCAGCCCCTTGAGCCTGTTCTACCATTCAATGGGATCATGGTTTGTCTATGGCCTAACTCCATTTACCTGCCTTTGGCCCATATCCTTTGCTTAAAAAAAATCTCAGATTTAAAATTAGCAACTGATCCACAATTCACTGCCAATTGTGGAAAAGAGTTCCGAACAGCTCCCACCCTTTGGTGTGAAAAGCTTTGGCCCTAATTTTCAGACAATGCCCCTTGTTCTGGAATCCCCAACCAGTGGAAATAGTTTATCTTTACCTACCCTGTCTTTTCCTGTTAATATCTTTGATCAGTTCTCCCTTACTTGATTAGGTACCCAAACAGTGTGGAAACAGGCCTTTCAGCCCAACCAGTCCACACCAACCCTCCAAAGAGTAACCCACCCAGACCCATTTCCCTCTGACTAATGCACCTAACACTATGGGCAATTTAGCATGGCCAATTCACCTGACCTGCACATCTTTGGACTGGTAGAGGAAACTGGAGCAAACCCACGCAGACAATGTGCAAACTCCACACAGACAGTTGCCCAAGGCTGGAATTGAACCCAGGTCCCTGGCATTGTGAGGCAGCAGTGCTAACCACTGAGCCACCGAGCCACCAACTGTTATCCTTCTGAACTCTAGAGACACTCTATGATTCTGTTAAATTGGTTGTCTGAATTGAGACTGGATATTCAGATGAGTCGGCATAAGCAACTCAAGAATGGTGTACCAGGACAATGTTTCTGTGCCCACGTGCTAACTTTCCCATGCATTCCAATGCCCAGTCATGAACCAATTCCAGACATTATTATCTTAATCTGTGCAAATTTCTCAGCAAGTCCTAGTTTCATGACTTACAGAACAATGGCATGGTCATCAAATAGCCTGTCACAGGCTTGCCTTGCTGCAGTCTGGCCTCACTTATTATATACAGTGGTACATCACTTTAAAATGGAAAAGCTTCAGAGAGAACAAAGTTTTCAGTTTGACATTGATGAAAGGAAAGCTAAGTAAATCTTTCAAAGTTTTCATTGCTTCAGTGGTAGTTTAATAAGCAATTAGCTCATGAAACTGCATAGACATTACACCACCGTCAACTCAAGTGGACTGCTGATGTTTGCACTCAATACAGGCACCTTCTACGTCCCACTCCTTAACACCCTCTTCATCCCTCTCCTTATCACCCTCTTTGTCCCTCTCTTTAACACCCTCCTCGTCCCTCTCCTTATCACCCTCTTCATCCCTCTCCTTAACACCCTCTTCATCCCTCTCCTTATCACCCTCTTCATCCCTCTCCTTAACACCCTCTTCATCCCTCTCCTTATCACCCTCTTTGTCCCTCTCTTTAACACCCTCCTCGTCCCTCTCCTTATCACCCTCTTCATCCCTCTCCTTAACACCCTCTTCATCCCTCTCCTTATCACCCTCTTCATCCCTCTCCTTATCACCCTCTTTGTCCCTCTCTTTAACACCCTCCTCGTCCCTCTCCTTATCACCCTCTTCATCCCTCTCCTTATCACCCTCTTCATCCCTCTCCTTAACACCCTCTTCATCCCTCTCCTTATCACCCTCTTTGTCCCTCTCTTTAACACCCTCTTTGTCCCTCTCCTTATCACCCTCTTCATCCCTCTCCTTATCACCCTCTTTGTCCCTCTCCTTAACACCCTCTTCATCCCTCTCCTTATCACCCTCTTTGTCCCTCTCCTTAACACCCTCTTTGTCCCTCTCTTTAACACCCTCTTCATCCCTCTCCTTATCACCCTCTTTGTCCCTCTCTTTAACACCCTCTTCATCCCTCTCCTTATCACCCTCTTCGTCCCTCTCCTTAACACCCTCTTCATCCCTCTCCTTATCACCCTCTTCGTCCCTCTCTTTAACACCCTCTTTGTCCCTCTCTTTAATACCCTCTTTGTCCCTCTCTTTAACACCCTCTTCATCCCTCTCCTTAACACCCTCTTCCTCCCTCTCTTTAACACCCTCGTCCTCCCTCTCCTTAACACATATTTAATATTTCTCCCTGATGCCTTGTGTTCTAATTGGAGATAAGTCGGGGGAGTCAGCTCTGCACTTTCAACCTTCTCAATCGTGCACAACAAAGATGTAACAATCTTTGCAGCATGTAGCTACACCCCAGCCCACTTAAAATGATGTTAAGTAATTTACCAGAATCTAATTACATCGTTTTCTCAAGTGCAAGGAAGAACGGTTTTGTTCCATCCTTGCTAATCCCGAGATATTTTGTTTAACCTGACCCTGTGTTTGGTTGCGGATGTCCTGGATCCATGGTAGGTGTGAATATTTTGCAGATACCTTGGAATTTGATTCTCTCCAATTTGCATTATCACTGAGTGCTATGTCCTTTGAGTGTCTGAGAGAAAGTGATTGCTCCAATTCAGTCTAGTCTAGTTCACTTCGATTTCTCTTCACAGATACTGAACTTTTCCAGAAATGTCTGTTTTTGTTTCTGATTTGCAGCATCCTCAGTTCTTTCAGTTTTTATCTAGATTATTTCTACTTTGTTTTCAAACTAAATAATCACAGACAGTGTTTCTTGTCTCCAACAAGTGAACTACTCATCATGGTGTAAACTAATCAGGAGATACAGGTCTCTTCATTCCTTGACTAGTTTCAATCTCTTTTGATAAAAATGTGAATTTCAGTTCTTGTTTATTAACTGTCTCATGAATCTTGGCTCAATCTGTGATCAGGTGATTGTTGCAGCCATTCTAACTCAGTTTTCTTTTAACGCTTTGAAACCATTCCAGTCGATGGAAGTCCCAGATATTAAAATCAGATGAAGTCACAAGTGGAAAGTCCACATTTTATCACTATCATGCATCTTAAATTAAATGTTAAAAGGATACTTGTCTCAATTACTCCTCATGAGAGCAAGAGCCACCTTCTCACTTCTCTCAAGGTAAGGACATTTCTCTTGGATTCCCAATTGGATTTATGAGCTCATATTTGTGGACTTCCAACTTATTGATCTCCATAAAGGGAAACATCTTCATATCCATCCTCTCAAGCCCTTTCATAATCTTAAAAATTGCTATCAGGTTAACTCACAGATCACTTTTTTCCTGCAGAAGCAACCAGTTTCTTTTAGATTTCCCTGGTGGGGATAATCCCTGAGTTCTGGTTCAGTTTAATGCAGTACCAGCCCTCTCCCGGCCCACTCGAGAGCTATGGAGTTTATTAGCAGTGGAACAATGACTATAGATTACTTGCACATGTTGCAAATGGCTGGAGTAATCCTCTTGATCCCATACAATTGCACGTGGTTGTAGATTCCTGGTAAAACTATATTAACAGGAGCCAGCCGGTGTTTTCTTATTTCTCTTTTGCCACCCAGTGAAAGCTGATAATCTTTCTCCTGCCCACCAAAACGTAACATTGAACTAACATATGCCTGTGCTGTAAAACACCATGACTAGAATCAGTCGAACATGTACAGTGTCAAGTTTTTGCCCCTGATTTCATCGCATTTAAAGCGATTATTCTAAATACACAAGTAGACATTGAACCAGATTGTATTGGTCATGCTGCATTTTTAGATAGATAGCAGTGATAATCTCCTTGTACTCCAGAAAGAAATACAGAGATTTTCTGCATAGTGAACCACCTAACCTTATCTTATTCATTCTCAACTTCGAACAAGACACTCCCAGCAAAATACTGTATGTGCCAAGACGGAACACAAAGTCAACGTGATGGATTGCACTTTGGACATTAAATCGAACTTTTGACAAAACCAATGAAATACAGCTTTGACCAGACTGGGGAGATGAATGTGTGGTGACAGCATGGTGTAGGTATGTGAGTGCACTGGTAATAGCAACCACCACATAGAATTCGAAAAGCGAATTCCAGTACTAACAGCATTCACGCAAATGCCCAACTATAAAGAAAGTTTTCAATGTCAAACCAAGTGTAGCAAAAGTAAATGACACCAAATTTACAGCATCTATATTCCATTGTTCTACTCTGACAAGAATGCTGGAACACAAACAATTCATTCCAAAGGGTTGATACAATCTGTTCTGCACAGACTGAGGCAGCTCCTTGCACAGAAATTGGGCAGAACCAAGAATGAACATTTTGCTAGTTTCAAAAATCTAATTATTTTTCCCTGGAAGTAGTTTTCCCCTCAATAATTACATTTATAGGCCACTTAAAGCTTTGTGGATGCTGAGAGGTTGTTCTTTGTGTGGGAATCTCAAAGTATGGCGCACTGTTTAAAATGTACAGGCTCTCATGTTTAAGACTGACCTGAAGAGAAATGCTTTCTCTCAGGAGTTGGTCAGTCTGCGGAATTCCTCCTCCCAAAGGGTCATTGCGTTTATTCAAGTTGGGCAAGATGTTTAAAAGGCAAGGGAGGTACAGGCAAAGAGGAGCAGACAGAAACAGTGGAACGTAAGCCACAAACAGATCAGCCCCTTGACAGTCAAGGGGATGAATGGTCTCCTAATTCTTGCATTCCGTCTGCAGATATTTTACTGGGGATCTGAGATTTATGGTTTGCAATAGTGGTCTGGATCAGTGAAGATAACATTTCCCTCTCCAACAAAAAACATCAGTCCTGCTCATTCCCAACAGGGTGGATTGTCTTCAGACGAATGATATCAAAATCTAAGCAGGTCGAAATGCTTTATAATTTCAAACACTTTAACATCGTTCAAAGCAATGGAATTGATATCCTCAAACCCTGTATACCGCATGACAACTTCCCTGAATGGTGGTTAGGAATGAAGGCATCAGCAGCTATAAGGCTAGAAGTAAAATATTACTAATCTGAGTCAGGAATATAATGACACACCTCGAGAATACGTGGGGCTTTCTCCGAGGCCTCCTGGTTTAGGGATAGGGACACTGCCCAAGTCTGGGTCACACTATTGTCCATGATAGGGTTCCACAGGGTACTGTAGAAAGCAGCATGTCATTTTTATAATACTGAAGGTGCTGCAAATCTAGAAAAAGAAGGCTCAGAGTTAGCAGCACAACAACAGCCAATAGGTAAACCAGGACAATACACCGTTGAATTGCCAACGTAGTGCACCAACTCTGAACAAGGTGGGACTTATACAGTGTCACTGTCGCACCACTCTACATGACAGTGTCACTGTGACACCACTCTACATGACAGTGTCACTGTGATACCACTCCTCATGTCAGTGTCACTGTGATACCACTCTACACAATAGTGTCAGTGTGATACCAATCTATACGACAGTATTACTGTGATACCACTCTACACGATAGTGTCACTGTGATACCACTCTACACGATAGTGTCACTGTGATACCACTCTACACGACAGTGTCACTGTGATACCACTCTACACGACAGTGTCACTGTGATACCACTCTACACGACAGTGTCAGTGTGATACCACTCTACACGACAGTGTCACTGTGATACCACTCTACACGACAGTGTCACTGTGATACCACTCTACACGACAGTGTCAGTGTGATACCACTCTACACGACAGTGTCACTGTGATACCACGCTACACGATAGTGTCAGTGTGATACCACTCTACACGACAGTGTCAGTGTGATACCACTCTACACGACAGTGTCAGTGTGATACCACTCTACACGACAGTGTCACTGTGATACCACGCTACACGATAGTGTCAGTGTGATACCACGCTACACGATAGTGTCAGTGTGATACCACTCTACACGACAGTGTCAGTGTGATACCACTCTACACGACAGTGTCACTGTGATACCACTCTACACGATAGTGTCACTGTGATACCACTCTACACGACAGTGTCAGTGTGATACCACTCTACACGACAGTGTCACTGTGATACCACTCTACACGATAGTGTCACTGTGATACCACTCTACATGATAGTGTCAGTGTGATACCACTCTACACGACAGTGTTACTGTGATACCACACTACACGACAGTGTCAGTGTGATACCACTCTACACGACAGTGTCACTGTGATACCACTCTACACGATAGTGTCACTGTGATACCACTCTACACGACAGTGTTACTGTGATACCACTCTACATGATAGTGTCAGTGTGATACCACTCTACACGATAGTGTCACTGTGATACCACTCTACACGACAGTGTCACTGTGATACCACTCTACACGATAGTGTCACTGTGATACCACTCTACACGACAGTGTCAGTGTGATACCACTCTACACGATAGTGTCACTGTGATACCACTCTACACGATAGTGTTACTGTGATACCACTCTACACGACAGTGTCAGTGTGATACCACTCTACACGACAGTGTCAGTGTGATACCACTCTACACGATAGTGTCACTGTGATACCACTCTACACGACAGTGTCAGTGTGATACCACTCTACACGACAGTGTCAGTGTGATACCACTCTACACGATAGTGTCACTGTGATACCACTCTACACGACAGTGTTACTGTGATACCACTCTACACGATAGTGTCACTGTGATACCACTCTACACGATAGTGTCAGTGTGATACCACTCTACACAACAATATCAATGTGATACCACTCTACACGACAGTGTCACTGTGATACCACACTACACGACAGTGTCACTGTGATACCACTCTACACGACAGTGTTACTGTGATACCACTCTACACGATAGTGTCACTGTGATACCACTCTACACGATAGTGTCAGTGTGATACCACTCTACACGACAGTGTCACTGTGATACCACTCTACACGATAGTGTCAGTGTGATACCACTCTACACGACAGTGTCAGTGTGATACCACTCTACACGATAGTGTCAGTGTGATACCACTCTACACGATAGTGTCAGTGTGATACCACTCTACACGACAGTGTCAGTGTGATACCACTCTACACGACAGTGTCAGTGTGATACCACTCTACACGACAGTGTCACTGTGATACCACGCTACACGATAGTGTCAGTGTGATACCACGCTACACGATAGTGTCAGTGTGATACCACTCTACACGACAGTGTCAGTGTGATACCACTCTACACGACAGTGTCACTGTGATACCACTCTACACGATAGTGTCACTGTGATACCACTCTACACGACAGTGTCAGTGTGATACCACTCTACACGACAGTGTCACTGTGATACCACTCTACACGATAGTGTCACTGTGATACCACTCTACATGATAGTGTCAGTGTGATACCACTCTACACGACAGTGTTACTGTGATACCACACTACACGACAGTGTCAGTGTGATACCACTCTACACGACAGTGTCACTGTGATACCACTCTACACGATAGTGTCACTGTGATACCACTCTACACGACAGTGTTACTGTGATACCACTCTACATGATAGTGTCAGTGTGATACCACTCTACACGATAGTGTCACTGTGATACCACTCTACACGACAGTGTCACTGTGATACCACTCTACACGATAGTGTCACTGTGATACCACTCTACACGACAGTGTCAGTGTGATACCACTCTACACGATAGTGTCACTGTGATACCACTCTACACGATAGTGTTACTGTGATACCACTCTACACGACAGTGTCAGTGTGATACCACTCTACACGACAGTGTCAGTGTGATACCACTCTACACGATAGTGTCACTGTGATACCACTCTACACGACAGTGTCAGTGTGATACCACTCTACACGACAGTGTCAGTGTGATACCACTCTACACGATAGTGTCACTGTGATACCACTCTACACGACAGTGTTACTGTGATACCACTCTACACGATAGTGTCACTGTGATACCACTCTACACGATAGTGTCAGTGTGATACCACTCTACACAACAATATCAATGTGATACCACTCTACACGACAGTGTCACTGTGATACCACACTACACGACAGTGTCACTGTGATACCACTCTACACGACAGTGTTACTGTGATACCACTCTACACGATAGTGTCACTGTGATACCACTCTACACGATAGTGTCAGTGTGATACCACTCTACACGACAGTGTCACTGTGATACCACTCTACACGATAGTGTCAGTGTGATACCACTCTACACGACAGTGTCAGTGTGATACCACTCTACACGATAGTGTCAGTGTGATACCACTCTACACGATAGTGTCAGTGTGATACCACTCTACACGACAGTGTCAGTGTGATACCACTCTACACGATAGTGTCACTGTGATACCACTCTACATGATAGTGTTACTGTGATACCACTCTACACGACAGTGTCACTGTGATACCACTCTACACGATAGTGTCACTGTGATACCACTCTACACGAGAGTGTCACTGTGATACCACTCTACACGACAGTGTCAGTGTGATACCACGCTACACGACAGTGTCAGTGTGATACCACTCTACACGACAGTGTCACTGTGATACCACTCTACACGATAGTGTCAGTGTGATACCACTCTACACGATAGTGTCACTGTGATACCACTCTACACGACAGTGTCACTGTGATACCACTCTACACGACAGTGTCAGTGTGATACCACTCTACACGACAGTGTCACTGTGATACCACTCTACACGATAGTGTCACTGTGATACCACTCTACACGACAGTGTTACTGTGATACCACTCTACACGACAGTGTCAGTGTGATACCACTCTACACGATAGTGTCACTGTGATACCACTCTACACGATAGTGTCACTGTGATACCACTCTACATGATAGTGTTACTGTGATACCACTCTACACGACAGTGTCACTGTGATACCACTCTACACGATAGTGTCACTGTGATACCACTCTACACGACAGTGTCAGTGTGATACCACTCTACACGATAGTGTCACTGTGATACCACTCTACACGATAGTGTCACTGTGATACCACTCTACACGACAGTGTCAGTGTGATACCACTCTACACGACAGTGTCAGTGTGATACCACTCTACACGATAGTGTCACTGTGATACCACTCTACACGACAGTGTCACTGTGATACCACTCTACACGACAGTGTCACTGTGATACCACTCTACACAACAATATCAATGTGATACCACTCTACACGACAGTGTCAGTGTGATACCACTCTACACGATAGTGTCACTGTGATACCACTTTCCACGATAGTGTCAGTGTGATACCACTCTACACGATAGTGTCACTGTGATACCACTCTACACGACAGTGTCACTGTGATACCACTCTACACGACAGTGTCAGTGTGATACCACTCTACACGATAGTGTCACTGTGATACCACTCTACACGACAGTGTCAGTGTGATACCACTCTACACAACAATATCAATGTGATACCACTCTACACGACAGTGTCAGTGTGATACCACTCTACACGATAGTGTCACTGTGATACCACTCTACATGACAGTGTCACTGTGATACCACTCTACACGACAGTGTTACTGTGATACCACTCTACACGATAGTGTCACTGTGATACCACTCTACACGAGAGTGTCACTGTGATACCACTCTACACGATAGTGTTACTGTGATACCACTCTACACGACAGTGTCACTGTGATACCACTCTACACGACAGTGTCAGTGTGATACCACTCTACACGACAGTGTCAGTGTGATACCACTCTACACGACAGTGTTACTGTGATACCACTCTACACGACAGTGTCACTGTGATACCACTCTACACGACAGTGTTACTGTGATACCACTCTACACGACAGTGTCACTGTGATACCACTCTACATGATAGTGTTACTGTGATACCACTCTACACGACAGTGTCAGTGTGATACCACTCTACACGACAGTGTCACTGTGATACCACTCTACATGATAGTGTCAGTGTGATACCACTCTACACAATAGTGTTACTGTGATACCACTCTACACGACAGTGTCAGTGCGGTACCACTCTACACGATAGTGTCAGTGTGATACCACTCTACACGACAGTGTCAGTGTGATACCACTCTACACGATAGTGTCACTGTGATACCACTCTACACGACAGTGTCACTGTGATACCACTCTACACGACAGTGTCACTGTGATACCACTCTACATGATAGTGTCACTGTGATACCACTCTACACGACAGTGTCAGTGTGATACCACTCTACACGATAGTGTCAGTGTGATACCACTCTACACGACAGTGTCACTGTGATACCACTCTACACGACAGTGTCAGTGTGATACCACTCTACACGACAGTGTCACTGTGATACCACTCTACACGATAGTGTCACTGTGATACCACTCTACACGACAGTGTCACTGTGATACCACTCTACATGATAGTGTCACTGTAATACCACTCTACACGACAGTGTCAGTGTGATACCACTCTACACGACAGTGTCACTGTGATACCACTCTACACGATAGTGTCAGTGTGATACCACTCTACACGGCAGTGTCACTGTGATACCACTCTACATGACAGTGTGACTGTGATACCACTCTATATTTCAGTGTCATTGTGACGCCACTCCAATGACAGTGTGTCTGTGATAAAACTCTATATGTCAATGTCACTGCGATTGCACTCTACACGACAGTGTCACTGTGACACCACTCTACATGTCAGTGTCAGTGTGATACCACTCTACACGACAGTGTCACTGTGATACCACTCTACACGACAGTGTCAGTGTGATACCACTCTACACGACAGTGTCACTGTGATACCACTCTACACGATAGTGTCACTGTGATACCACTCTACACGACAGTGTCACTGTGATACCACTCTACATGATAGTGTCACTGTAATACCACTCTACACGACAGTGTCAGTGTGATACCACTCTACACGACAGTGTCACTGTGATACCACTCTACACGATAGTGTCAGTGTGATACCACTCTACACGGCAGTGTCACTGTGATACCACTCTACATGACAGTGTGACTGTGATACCACTCTATATTTCAGTGTCATTGTGACGCCACTCCAATGACAGTGTGTCTGTGATAAAACTCTATATGTCAATGTCACTGCGATTGCACTCTACACGACAGTGTCACTGTGACACCACTCTACATGTCAGTGTCAGTGTGATACCACTCTACACGACAGTGTCACTGTGATACCACTCTATATTTCAGTGTTACTGAGACACCACTCTACACGACAGTGTCACTGTGATATCAGTCTACAATTCAGTGTCACTGTGTTACCTCTCTACATGACAGTATCAGTGTGATACATCTCTGCATGTCAGTGTTGCTGTGATATCAATCAACACGACAGTGTCACTGTGATTGCACTCTACACGACAGTGTCACTCTGATTCTGGATTAGTGGTGCTGGAAGAGCACAGCAGTTCAGGCAGCATGCAACGAGCGGCGAAATCGACGGTTCAGGCAAAAGCCCTTCATCAGGAATAAAGGCAGTGAGCCTGAAGCGTGGAGAGATAAGCTAGAGGAGGGTGGGGGTGAGGAGAAAGTAGCATAGAGTACAATGGGTGAGTGGGGGAGGGGATGAAGGTGATAGCTCAGGGAGGAGAGGGTGGAGTGGATAGGTGGTAAAGGAGATAGGCAGGTAGGACAAGTCCGGACAAGTCATGGGGACAGTGCTGAGCTGGAAGGTTGAAACTAGGGTGAGGTGGGGGAAGGGGAAATAAGGAATCTGTTGAAGTCCACATTGATGCCCTGGGGTTGAAGTGTTCCAAGGTGGAAGATGAGGCGTTCTTCCTCCAGGCGTCTGGTGGTAAGGGAGCGGCGGTGAAGGAGGCCCAGGACCTCCATGTCCTCGGCAGAGTGGGAGGGGGAGTTGAAATGTTGGGCCACAGGGCGGTGTGGTTGATTGGTGCGGGTATCTCGGAGATGTTCCATAAAGCGCTCTGCTAGGAGGCGCCTAGTCTCCCCAATGTAGAGGAGACCACATCGGGAGCAATGGATACAATAAATGATATTAGTGGATGTGCAGGTAAAACCTTGATGGATGTGGAAGGCTCCTTTAGGGCCTTGGATAGAGGTGAGGGAGGAGGTGTGGGCACAGGTTTTACAGTTCCTGCGGTGGCAGGGGAAAGTGCCAGGATGGGATGGTGGGTCGTAGGGGGGCGTGGACCTGACCAGGTAGTCACGGAAGGAACGGTCTTTGCGGAAGGCAGAAAGGGGTGGGGAGGGAAATATATCCCTGGTGGTGGGGTCTTTTTGGAGGTGGCAGAATCCACCGACAGTGTTACTGTGATACCTGTCGACATTTCAGTGTCACTGTGACGCCACTCCACATGACAGTGTGTCTGTGATACCACTCTACACGGCATTGTCACTGTGATATCAATCTACATTTCAGTGTCACTGTGTTACCTCTCTACATGACAGTGTCTCTGTGATACCACTGACACGGCAGTTTCACTGTGATACCAATCTACATGTCACTGTCACTGTGATTCCACTCTCCACGACAGTGTCACTGCGAAACCATTCTACATTTCAGTGTCACTGTGATACCACTCTACATTACACTGTCACTGTGATACCACTCTACATTACACTGTCACTGTGACACCACTCTACACGACAGTGTCACTGTTATACCACTATACATTACAGTGTGCAATCTCCCATGAGCCCAACAGTCTGAGTTTGACACATTTCTATTAGTTTAATTTCTGGTACTCACTCTGCACATCCTGATGGCTGCCTGCAGAGGGATGGGTTGAATTCTCCGGGGTGCCCACAGCCAGAAAAAGCTTGTTGCGAGGGGAACATGACCAAGTTTGGCCCCAAGTGGAGAGGCATCTTTTGATTGATTCATTCTTCAAAGAGAGTGATGACAAAGCAGACCTGCATTTCAGACCCACTGACCTCTGTGTGCCCAAATTGATGTATAGTAGTTTTTTTTCAATTGGTTCATTGGATTCTGTAGTCAAAGGCACAGACAGACATTTCTGTGGCCAGCAGCGAAATATCAAAATGTCATGTTGCCTCCTTGATGCTCGGGTCAACGATGTCTCAGAGAAGGTGTCAAATGTTCTCAAAGGTGAGAAGGACCAGCAGGAACTCATTGTACACAATGGTACAAACAATATAGGAAGGGAAAAGGATGAGATTTTGAAGGGAGATTATAGAGAGTAAGGCAGGAATTTAAAAAGTAGGTCCTCAAGAGTAGTAATATCTGGATTACTCCTGGTGTTACAAGCTAGTGAGGGCAGGAATAGGTGGATAGAGTAGATGAATGCTTGGCTGAGGAGCTGGTGTATGGGAGAAGGATTCACATTTTTGGATCATTGGAATTTCTTCTTGGGTAGAAGTGGCCTGAATGGAAGGCTGGATTGCACCTGAATTGGAATGGGACTAATATACTGGCAGGGAGATTCGCTCGAGCTACTCAGGAGAATTTAAACTTGTAAGGTGGGGCGTGGGACCCAGGGAGATAGTGAGGAAAGAGATCAATCTGAGACTGCTACAGTTGAGAAAAGACACGAGTCAAACAGTCAGGGCAGGCAGGGACAAGGTAGGACTGATAAATTAAACTGCATTTATTTCAATGCAAGGGGCCTAACAGGGAAGGCAGATGAACTCAGGGCATGGTTAGGAACATGGGACTGGGACATCATAGCAATTACAGAAACATGGCTCTGGGATGGGCGGGATTGGAAGCTTAATGCTACAGGAAGGACAGAAAGGGAGGCAAGAGACAAGGGAGTGGGTGTTTTCAATAAGGGATGGCATAAGTATGTAAGTTAGCTCGCTGACCTTGATGGTTTGTTTTCAGACATTTCATCACCGTGACTAGGTAGCATCGTCAGTGAGAGTCTCTAGTGAAGCGATGGTGGTATAACCCACCTCTCTATTTATAGGTCTTGGTTTCTTAAGGTGGGTGATGTCATTTCCGCTTCCTTTTTCAAGGGAATGTAGATAGAGTCTACATCGATGTGTTTATTGATGGAGTTCTGGTTGGAATGCCGTGTTTCAAAGCATTCTCGTGCGTGTCATTGTTTCGCCTGACCTGGGATGCGTGTGTTGTCCCAGTCAAAGGGATAACATTACAGCTGTACTGCGGGAGGATATTCCCAGAAGTACATCCAGAGAAGTTATTTGCGTGGAACTGAGAAATAAGAAAGGGATGATCACCTTATTGGGATTGAATTATAGACCCGCTAATAGTCAGAGGGAAATTGAGAAACAAACTTATAAGGAGATCTTAGTTATCTGTAAGAATAATAGGGTGGTTATGGTAGGGGATTTTAACTTGCCAAACATAGACTGGGACTGCCATAGTGTTAAAGGTTTAGATGGAAATGACTTTGTTAATTCTTGTGTAGGTCACATTTTGCACCTTCTCTAGTAGGTACATCCACATACTGAATGAGAAAACTTTCTTGGACTCAAGAATTGTTTCTTGTGTACAAGAACATTTCCTGATTCGGTATGTGGATGTACCTACTAGAGAAGGTGCAAAACCTGACCTACTCTTGGGAAATAAGGCAGGGCAGGTGACTGAGGTGTCAGTGGGTGGGCACTTTGGGGCCAGCGACCATAATTCCATTAGATTTAAAATAGTGATGGAAAAGGATAGACCAGATCTAAAAGTTGAAGTACTAAATTGGAGAAAGGCTCATTTTGACGGTATTAGGCAAAAACTTTCAAAAGCTGATTGGAGGCAGATGTTCGTAGGTAAAGGAACGGCTGGAAAATGGGAAGCCTTCAGAAATGAGATGACAAGAATCCAGAGAAAGTATATTCCTGTTAGGGTGGAAGGGAAGGCTGGTAGGTATAGGGAATGCTGGATGACTAAAGAAATTGAGGGTTTGGTTAAGAAAAAAAAGGAAGCCTATGTCAGGTATAGACAGGATAGATCAAGTGAAACCTTAGAAGAGTATAAAGGCAGTAGGAGTATACTTAAGAGGGAAATCAAAAGGGCAAAAAGGGGACATGAGATAGCTTTGGCAAATAGAATTAAGGAGAACCCAAAGGGTTTTTACAAATATATTAAGGACAAAAGGGTAACTATGGAGAGAATAGGGCCCCTCAAAGATCAGCAAGGCGACCTTTGTGTGGAGCCGCAGGAGATGGGGGTGATACTAAACAAGCACTTTGCATCAGTATTTAAAGTGGCAAAGGATATGGAAGATATAGACTGTAGGGAAATAGATGGTGACATCTTGAAAAATGTCCATATTACAGAGGAGAAAGTGCTGGATGTTTTGAAATGCATAAAGGTGGATAAGTCCCCAGGACCTGATCAGGTGTACCCTAGACCTCGGTGGGAAGCTAGGGAAGTGATTGCTGGGCCCCTTGCTGAGATATTTGTAGCGTCGATAGTCACAGGTGAGGTGCCAGAAGACAGGAGGTTGGCTAACATGGTGCCACTATTTAAGAAGGGTGATAAGGACAAGCCAGGGAACTATAGACCAGTGAGCCTGACGTTGGTGATGGGCAAATTGTTGGAAAGAATCCTGAGGGACGGGATGTACTTGCATTTGCAAAGGCAAGGACTGATTTGGGATAGTCAACATGGTTTTGTGTGTGGGAAATCATGTCTCACAAACTTGATTTTTGAAGAAGTAACAAAGAGGGTTAATGAGGGCAGAGCAGTAGATATGATCGATATGGACTTCAGTATGGCATTTGACAAGATTCCCCATGGAAGACTGGTTAGCAAGGTTAGGTCTCATGGAATACAGAGAGAACTAGCCACTTGGATACAGAACTGGCTCAAAGGTAGAAGACAGAGGGTGGTGGTGGAGGGTTATTTTTCAGACTGGAGGCCTGTAACCAGTGGAGTGCCACAAGGATCGGTGCTGGGTCCTCTATTTTTTGTCATTTATATAAATGATTTGGATGCGAGCATAAAAAGTATAGTTAGTAAGTTTGCAGATCACACCAAAAGTGGAGGTGTAGTGGACAGCGAAGAGGGTTACCTCAGATTACAACGGGATCTTGACCAGATGGGCCAATGGGCTGAGAAGTGGCAGATGGAGTTTAACTCAGATAAATGCGAGGTGCTGCTTTTTGGGAAAGCAAATCTTAGCAGGACTTATACACTTAATGGTAAGGTCCTAGGGAGTGTTGCTGAACAAAAAGACCTTGGATGCAGGTTCATAGCTCCCTGAAAGTTGAGTCGCAAGTAGATAGGATAGTGAAGAATTTTGGTATACTTTCAAAATTGATCAGATATTGAGTACAGGAGTTGGGAGGTCATATTGTGGCTGTACAGGACATTGGTTAGGCCACTGTTGGAATATTGCGTGCAATTCTGGTCTCCTTCCTATTGGAAAGATGTTGTGAAACCTGAAAGGGTTCAGAAAAGATTTACAAGGATATTTCCAGGTTTGGAGGATTTGAACTACAGGCAGAGTCTGAACAGGCTGGGGCTGTTTTGCCTGGAGAGTTGGAGGCTGAGGGGTGACCTTATAGAGGTTTATAAAATCATGCGGGAGATAGGATAAATAGACAAAGTCTTTTCCCAGTGATGGAGGAGTCTGGATCTAGAGGGAGAGGTGTAAGATATAAAAGAGACCTAAGGGGCAACTTTTTCACGCAGAGGGTGGTATGTGCGTGAAATGAGCAGCCAGAGGAAGTGGTGGAGGCTGGTATGATTGCAATATTTAAAAGGCTTCAGGATGGGTATATGAATAGGAAGGGTTTGGAGGGATATGGACCAGATGCTGGCAGGTGGTACTAGATTAGGTTAGGATATCTGGTCAGCATGGACGGGTTGGACCGAAGGGCCTGTTTCCATGCTGTACATCTCTATGACTCTCTGACTCTATAACATGAGCATTGTTGGCTTTATTGTCCATCCACAATTGCCCCTTAAGAAGGTGGTTCTAGTTGCCTTCGTGAACCACTGCAGTCCATGGGCTGTACGTAGACCCACAATGCTCTTGGGGGGGGGGAATTCCACCGACAGTAGAGGTGATATACGTCCGATTCAGGATGGTGAGTGCATTGGAGGGGAACATGCAGATGGTCATCAAATTATTGTAAAATCCCTACAGCATGGATGCAGACCGTTTGGCCCATTGAGTTCACACCAACCCTCCAAAGTGCACCCCACCCAGACCCACCCCCACCCCCCTACACTATCCCTGTAATGCTGCATTTCCATGGCTAACCCACCCTATCCTGCACATCTTTGATGAATTGACTAAATGAAATGTAGTCACTGTTGTCATCGGAAACCTGAGACCCGACCTGTACACAGCAAGCTGCCACACAAGCAACAAAGTGCTGGTGACCCAGAACATCTGTGTGTTTAGTGACCAGAAAGAACCCCCTTGCTCTTCAAAACAGTGCCATGGGATCTTTTACCTTCACCTGAGAGGGGACCGGGGCCTTGGGGCTAACATCTGACTCCACACTGTAATACTCCCTCAGTACCACACTAGAGTACTCTGTTGCAGTTTGTGTACACATTGTGGACGTAGGTCTCAACACATGGCTTTTCCATCTTAGCAAGAATTGCCATCGCGATTGAGGGAAGACTGACCCAATAAGAAATTAGAACATTCTGACAACACCTCTCCTTTAGCACCCATTGGGAGCTCTGGTCACAGATACCTGTGTATCAGCCTGTCCAGATGTGTTATGACACACCACTGGAGCAGGTGAGACTTGAACCTGGGCGTCATGGCTCAGAGGTAGGGACACTAGCACTGCACCACCGAGTTGTTGGGCACCTTGCTGGTTCACACCTTGGAGCTGGTTACATTTACTCCTGGTCTCATTGACCTGACTTTGATAAAGAGCTCGTGTCCAGTGCTCCATACATCAGCCGCAAGGATCATTGGTTACACTGGTCATGCAAATGCTCAAGTCCAAAATTGCATAATTTATAACAAGTACTAAATTCTACGTATTGGCTCCAATCGTGAATTTTCTAAGTTGAGAGAAACGGTGATTTCTTTGCAGATCCTTCAACGTTATTAAAAAGATGTTCAATTAACGAGGACTTTCCTCACTTTATATTATCAACATTAATTAGCTATTTGTCTCTGCATGGTCAGTGAAACACTGGAATAGAGTCATAGAGTCATAGAGATGTACAGCATGGAAACAAACCCTTTGGTCCAACCCGTCCATGCCGACCAGATATCCCAACTCAATCTAGTCCCACCTACCAGCACCCGGCCCATATCCCTCCAAACCCTTTCTATTCATATATCCATCCAAATGCCTCTTAAATGTTTCAATTGTACCAGCCTCCACCACTTCCTCTGGCGGCTCATTCCATACACATACCACCCTCTGCATGAAAAAGTTGCCCCTTAGGTCTCTTTTATATCTTTCCCCTCTCACCCTAAACCTATGCCCTCTAGTTCTGGACTCCCCCACCCCAGGGAAAAGACTTTGTCTATTTACCCTATCCATGCCCCTCATAATTTTGTAAACCTCTGTAAGGTCACCCCTTAGCCTTCGACGCTCCAGGGAAAACAGCCCCAGCCTGTTCAGCCTCTCCCTGTAGCTCAAATCCTCCAACCCTGGCAACATCCTTTTAAATCTTTTCTGAACCCTTTCAAGTTTCACAACATCTTTCCAATAGGAAGGAGACCAGAATTACACGCAATACTCCAAAGGTGACCTAATCAATGTCCTGTGCAGCCACAACATGACCTCCCAACTCCCGTACTCAATACTCTGACCAATAAAGGAAAACATACCAAATGCCTTCTTCACTATCCTATCTACCTGCGACTCCACTTTCAAGGAGCTATGAACCTGCACTCCAAGGTCTCTTTGTTCAGCAACACTCCCTAGGACCTTACCATTAAATGTGTACGTCCTACTAAATTTGCTTTCCCAAAATGCAGCACCTCACAATTATCTGAATTAAACTCCATCTGCCACTTCTCAGCCCATTGGCCCATCTGATCAAGATCCTGTTGTAATCTGAGGTAACCCTCTTCGCTGTCCA
Organism: Hemiscyllium ocellatum; assembly: GCF_020745735.1. Taxonomy (NCBI): domain Eukaryota; kingdom Metazoa; phylum Chordata; class Chondrichthyes; order Orectolobiformes; family Hemiscylliidae; genus Hemiscyllium; species Hemiscyllium ocellatum. The sequence goes on along the minus strand of NC_083410.1, from coordinate 110,174,619 downwards.
CTACACCTCCAATTTTGGTGTCATCTGAAAACTTACTAACTGTATCTCTTATGCTCGCATCCAAATCATTTATATAAATGATGAAAAGTAGAGGACCCAGCCCCAATCCATATGGCACTCCACTGGTCACAGGTCTCCAGTCTGAAAAACAACTCTCCACCACCACCCTCTGTCTTCTCCCTATGAGCCAGTTCTGTATCCAAATGACTAGTTCTCCTGGTATTCTATGAGATCTAACCTTGCTAACCAGTGTCCCATGGGGAACCTTGTCGAATGCCTCACTGAAGTCCAAATAGATCACATCTACTGCTCTGCTCTCATCAGACTTTTGAATAAACAAATGTTAAGTCTAATCTCACTCTCGCGCTCTCTGCACCCTCTCTATGGCTATAACACTGTTCTGCTTACCCTGATCCACTCTGTCTGGTCTGATCTGCCTGTATAGCGTTGTATATTCCATTCGTCACTCCCACCCTGGGACAGTGGTAACAAGCCAACTTCCCAAATATAAACAAATAGTTTGCCAGCTCCTTTCAGGTGGTGGTTGGGAGTGACACACATTGTTATGGATCCTTTTATTATTCATTAAAGGAACCTGAGCATCGTTGGCTTGCCAGCATTTACTGCCAATTCCTAATTACCCAGAAGACAGTTAGAATTCAACCACATTGCTGTGGGTTTGGAGTTGAAAAATGTGTTGCTGGAAAAGCACAGTAGGTCAGGCAGCATCCAAGGAGCAGGAGAGTCGACGTTTCGGGCATAAGCCCCTTCATCAGGAATGAGGGGTTGGAAATAAAAGTAGGCCTGAGCCTATAACAAGGTCAGGACATTTCAAAATGCTTAACAATCAAATAAATATTTTTGGTAGGAAATAACAGCAGTCAATATGTACAGAGAAAGATCGCCCAAAACAAACATGTGACAACAGCCAGGTGATGTGTCTTGGTGGGGCTGGTTGAGAGGTAAAGATTGGCGCAAAGTCAGTTGACTTTATCAAGGTTAACAAATAATGAGGGATCCAGGTAAGGTGAACGGCAGGTCTCTTTTCCCCAAGGTGGGGTATTTCAGGATTAGGAGCATATTTTTAAAGTGAGAGGAGAAAGATTTTCAAAAGACTTGAGAGGCAAGATCTTTACACAGAGAGTAATCTGCGCATGGAATGAACTTCCCAAGGAAGTGATGGGTGCAGATACAGTTCCAACGTTTAAGAGGCATTTAGATAAGTGTGTGAATAGAAAATATTTGGAGGGAGGTGGGACTAGTTTAGTTTGGGATTATGGCCGGCCTGGACTGGTTGGACCTAAACTCTGTTTCTGTGCTGTGTCACTGTAGGACACCAGGGAGAACATTCCTGGTCTTCCTTAAAACACTGTTGTGGGATCTATCACGTCCAGCTGAGAGGTTAGGAGGAGTTACTGTCTGAAAGACAGCAATTCCAGTGACAGAGCACCCCCTCAGTGCTGGACTGGAGGGTCCACCTTGATATACTGTCCAAGTTTTCAGAGTGCTGCATAGATTCTGATTCAGAGGCAAGAGCTGTGTCCCCAAAACCACCGCTGACCCCCTAAGACAACCATAATGGCGGAGTGCTGTGATAGATTACTCTGATACACAACAAGCCTTTTCTTGCTCTGATCCAGCTCCAGCTGGGTCCCAGTTCATCCTCAGATATTTCTTTCCTGTATTTCTCATTTCAGTGTTTGACATTTATTCTGTGTGAAGCGTTGGAACGCTCCGAAAGAGGTTTGGTGAACAAAATTAAATGTGCATGATTAAAGGACAACAGCAGTGGCAGCTGATTTCTCTCCATCACTTTAGTGTCGCAAAACGTCACAAAGTGTTTCACTGGGTGGTTATGGAACATGATTTGATACATCAGGAGATGTCAGAACAGTGTACCAAAAGCTTGGTCAAGCAGGTAGGTTTTCAAATGCATCTTAAATGAAGAGAGAAGTAGAGAAGGTTCAGGGACTGAATTTCCAGAGCTCCAGATACAGGCAGTAGAGGGCTGGACCATTGCAGGAGGAGTGATTAAAATCCGGATGTGCATGAAGCCAGAATTACTGCAGCATCGGCAATCTCAGAGGGTTGTGGAGTTGAAGGAGATTATCCAATAAGGGGGGGGGGGAGATTGAAACACAGGAATGAGAATTCCAAAACTTCCACGCAACCTGGAGCCAATTTATTCATATCAGAGGTACTATACAAATGCAGTTCTGAAGAAATGCACACTGTATGTTGAAACATTAACTCTGCTTCTCTCTCTGTGCAGATGCTCCCAGACTTGTTGAGCTTCTCCAGCATTCTCTGTGTTACGGTTCGGATTTCCAGCATCCTTGACAGTTGTGTGAGTTGTTGTCGGAGCTGCTGCTGAGGGATGATATGAGAGTGTACCCTCTGCTGGGAACTGATGAAATACTTCGCTTGGACTGTCTGCTGACACTGGTTGGCGTTTCAAAGGGTCATTGAGGGGGAAGAAAATGGCCGTAAAGAAGTTGGGCCTAATCATCCTAATACTGTTGGTTCTGGGCACTAATTCTCAAACAAAGGGAATATTGATTGCAGACAGCAGCGACTTCAGAGAGCAGGAACCTGACCAAAGAACAGACAATCGGTCAGATTAGAAAAGGCAGCGTGAGGGACAGAATCCAGTGTTGAAAGAGTGGCTTATTAAAGAATGCTCTTGCATGCAGCCTTCCCATTGATGCATCTGACATCCCTCCAGGCTTCTGAGAGTGAGGGAATAATGGGATAACTGTACTATTCTCTGGACAGTGGTGTGTGTAGGGGGAAGGGTGCCTCGAATTTGTCAAAGTTGTCTCTTATTCCACAGAACAAAGTTAGTAAAGGGGGAGCTCAATGAATCATGAAATGCTTGCTCACTGAGCAGTGCCTTGATTTAGAATGATCGAGGAAGCTTTCTGCAATGGTCCAACACCAGGTAACCTGAGAGACCATAATCAGCTTGCTGATAAATAATTCTGCCCTGGAGACAGGCACATTCGTTTTTATGAGATAATTCCCTTCTATATTAAAAGATAGCATCAGCATCTTTCAGTATCCTCCATACAATCCATCCCAGGAGAAATGAAAGAACACTTTAGTCACACTGTTTATTCCTTTGGAAGACCTCATCACTTTCTCATAACATGAAAGTAACTGCTTCAGGCTTTAGCAGACCACAACTTAAGAGCGATGGAAATGCGGAGTGAGAAATGGATTTTTAACCACTTACCTAAAAGTACAACCAAATTCTGAAAGGTCATCTTAGCCAGTAAAAACCAATAACACTGGTTCTAATGCAATGGGAGATGAAACCTCCACTATTGTCTTTTAGATTAGTTGACAGAAGATTGGAATTTATTTATCAGTTGGATAGGACCAATTGATGGAATGGTCAACGGCTATTTGAAGACGAAATGTGTCCTTTGGCACCTGTGAAAGAGTGCAGTAGATTTACAACTTGTGGAACACTCTGCTCCATTCTTGAAAGTGATTTTAAAAGACCTTAAAGATCCCAGAGAATACCTGCCAAGTTTACAATGCCATGGGATCTGAATTTCATCAGTTCAGATCAGGAAGGAGAAATGATTGATTTTACTCTGTGATTTGTAAACTACTAACAAAATGTTTCATTGATGGCATTAAAAATAACACCCTCCTCCTACAAATTCCAAAGTCCCTGTAACTATTATCTGCTAATGCTTCTCAAGTGATTTGCAAACTATTTAACTTGTTTAAGTATATTTAAGTGTTTCTAAGTTCAAATAGTCTAGCGATAAAGTGAAAGGTGTTTTTAGTTAAGAAACTCAAACAAAGTTGTGAAAATCCTGGCTGAACCTGCATTTTTGTCTGTAGTTCAGCCACTGCTAATGTGAAGGTCATTTTTAATTTATCAAAGGGACAAATTGGTTTCTGGTTCAGATGATGCTGATCGCTTGAGGGGCTAACAGACAAAAGCAACATGATGACCCACTAACGGGTTTGTTCACATGACTGTACTAACATTTATGTCATGGGGCATTGTCCTGTTCTCCTTGCGTTCAAACTTATTAATGCTACACAAGGATTAGTAGTAAAACAATGAAGCAGGGTCTTTAGCGGAAGGTATGGATTTTGTTCACTGGGAGGGTAATAGGATACATCCCATCTCTTCTTCTGATGTTCATTGGTTAACAAGTGATGGGTCTAATACATCATATCCTGTCCAGGTAGTAATGATTGAGATGATATGGAGGTGCTGAAGTTGGAACATAGAACACAGAAAAGTACAGCACAGAACAGACCCTTTGGCCCACGATGTTGTGCCGAGATTTAATCCTAACGTCAAATATCGTAACTTAACCTACACACCCCTCAACTCACTGCTATCCATGTGCATGTCCAGCAGTCGCTTAAATGTCCCCAATGACAATGCTTCCACCATCACAGCTAGCAACGCATTCCATGCATTCACAACTCCCTGCGTAAAGAACCTACCTCTGACGTCTCCTTTATATCTTCCTCCTAATATCTTCAAACTATGACCCCCTTGTACCAGTCAATCCTGCCCTGGGGAAAAGTCTAAGTTGGGCTAGGGTGGACAAAATGAGAAGTCACGTAACATCAGGTTATAGTCCAACTGGTTTAGAGTCATAGAGATTTACAGCACATAAACAGACCCTTTATTCCAATTTATCAAGCTGACCAGATATCCTAAACTAATCTAGTCCCATTTGAAATCACAAGCTTTTGGAGTACTGTTTCACTTCACCTGATGAAGGGGCAGTGCTCTGAAAGCTTGTGATTTCAAATAAATCTGTTGGACTATACCTGGTGTCGTGAGGGCACTGCTTGTCACTGGCCACTCAGGTGTTTGCTTTCTTCCTGGTGGTGGAATATAAAATAAAGGAGTGTCTTTACTGTGTCTGACACCTACACACACACAATATGGGTGCTGGGGAAAAATAAGCACTACCACAGTCAGGTGGTATTGTGGGTGAAAATAAAAAAAACCTGGTGCGGTGTGACTTCTGATTGAGAGGTGATTAAGTTATGCCCCTTTAAAGTCCACACACCTCCCATCATAACAGATATTGTACATTATACAAAGGCATCTGCAGTTTATGAGCCCGATCTTTATTTGCTGACTGTCCTTATGCCAAAAACTGACACTTTATCAGAGAATAATGAGAATGTGGAACTTGCTATGTCCAAGAGAGGTTGAGATGAATAACACTGATGCCTTTATGAGGAAGGGGGATAAACACATGAGGGAATAAAGAATAAAAGGACATGCAGGGTCAGTGTAGACTTGTTGAGCCAAATGGCCTGTTTCCACGCTGAAGGGATTCAATTAATTTTATGAATAAGGTGAAGTGTGTAATATACTAATGTAGAACTCCCTCCCTGTCAACCCACCACTGCACAGGGACTGCAGCAATTCAAGAAGGACAGCTCCTCACCACCTTCTCAAGGGGCAACTAGGGATGGGCAATAAATGCCATACCCACATCCCACAAATGAATGCAAAAAAAAAAGTAAGGTGAGGAGCAGACCTGTGTGAGTATAATCCAGCAGCTGGGTGCATTGGGACAAATGACCAGTTTCTGTGTATAGGAATGTAATTTCTGACTTTGCTCCCGAATCACAATTACTGTATGTGAACTTTTGTTTTGCTGTATCCAATACATGGATGTAAACTGGAGTGGGTGAGATGAAATACCTGTCGGCACTGTGATCAATGAAGACTGCGAAAGGTTTGATTTTTGGTGACGTTCCTTATTCCACTTTGGAAAGGTGACAACCATTATCATGGAGGGTCCACAATTTACCTCCATTTTACCAGAGAATATTTATTGTCAAGTTTCACAAGGGGGCTTCTCTCCACTGGGTCCTATTCAGTTTTAGAACAGTACAGCACAGCCCTGGGGTCCACGATGGTTTCTTGTGCTCTCATCGGAGACTCGCCTCATTAACCATGGTCCAGGCCTCAGCAGTGCCCCACCCATACAGTATTCCTCCACAAGTATCCACAAGTCTCCCAGATTTAAAGGCAGTTTTTCCAGTGACCGGGCTGTGACCATTTCATTTGGTGGCTGATGCTATGGGGACACCATCTTGGTATCTCTCTAGTTCATGTGGATGGCTAATTCATGCCTTCTCATGTCAGGGGCTACCAAGGACACTGAACAGTCCATTCCAGATTGTAATAAAGCACACAGTGCGGCACGGTGGCTCAGTGGTTAGCACTGCTGCCTCACAATGCCAGGGACCTGGGCTCGATTCCTGCCTCAGGTGACTGTCTGTGTGGAGTTTACACATTCTCCCCATATCTGTGCAGGTTTCCTCCCACAGTCCAAAGATGTGCAGGTCCAGTGAATTGGCCATGCTAAATTACACCGTAGTGTTAGGTGCATTAGTTAGGGGTAAACATGTGGGTTACCCTTCAGAGGGTTGGTGTGGATTTGTTGGGCCAAATGACCTGTTTCTACACAGTAGGGTATCTAATCTATATATAGTAAGAAATGAGGTCTGCAGATGCTGGAGATCACAGCTGAAAATGTGTTGCTGGTCAAAGCACAGCAGGCCAGGCAGCATCTCAGGAATAGGGAATTCAACGTTTCGAGCATAAGCCCTTCATCAGGAATGAGAGAGAGTAGCCAAATCTATATGTCCCCTTTTGCTGCAGTGATTCCCATTGTTTCGTTAAAATTGTGCAGAGTCTTTGAATCACTTCAATCTTATTGATACCTCTTGTCTTATATTGATTCCACAGAAAATGTGAGCTTTCCACGTCAAATTTCTAAAAAAAATGTCCTTGTAAAATTTTCAGGTAAAGCTTGCAAGTAAAACCTCTAAGACAAGCCTCACTGGAGATAACGATTTAATATTTATGAAGGTACAAGTGAATCCTCTTTACCTATCCCTACTTTTCCTTGACCACATTCCCCTCACCCACACCCACGCCAATTCTTTTCAAGGTGGGGGGAGCCAGGTCGCCAGCATTAAGTAACACCAGAAAGCCTACGTTTCGGTTTGGTGACTGACGTTCTCTCACCTTTGACTCAAAAATCTGTAGCTTTCATTCCAGCTCCAGGGAGACAAGAACAAAGATCTTCACAGAAGCTGCATTATCAGTGGACACCATCTACCACCTGAGGTATTAAATCAGGGCCACATCCTTCCTCCTGGGTCAACATGGAGGAGTTGTCCTAAATGCTGGACCAATAATTATTAGTCAATTAGGCAGTTTATCAGCTCACTCACACATTGGTGCTTGTGGGAGCTTGCTATGTGCAAATTTCCTGCTTTATTTCCAATATTACATCAATGACTTCAAACAGTGCAAGTGGCTATATAAATTCCAGACTTTCTTTTGTTACAATAGCAACATGTCTGGCAAGCAGCATAAAGTGTCAGTAATCTATCACCAGACTACCAACTGGCAGCTAAGTTTCCTAAGCGAACTCCAAAAAGGAGATGTACAGCACTTCATATTCAGCTTCTTAACAAAAGACTGCTGTGATTTGAACATTTTTTAACTAGTAATTGATTTTTGTAACACTCCATTGAGGGTTTGGCCTTGAATTTAAGAATCTAGCTTCTGTATTTTTTGCAATATCGGTTGAAATATCTAGCCTCTGTTTGAACAAGCCAACCACAGTTCTAGTTCCTTGGGTTATATTGACCCGAACGTTCCCAGTACATTAAACACCAAATTATTGCTGTCCTTCTGCCAAAATTGATAGTATGAAAGAAATCTTGGGGAGGTGCCATGTTTGCATCAAGTGCAGATTTGTATTTCTTGATCAATGGAGCAATTTACCTTTCACCCCACAGTCTTAACCAAACCAATTAATGTTCATCAACGTTTTGGCATCTGAGGCTTGTAATGTTTGACCTTGCAGGTTTCACCATTTTCCTTTCTTTCCTTTTCTAAGCAGCTCATTGATGCTCTAGTATTTATTCCGATACAGACAGCCTATCCCACTTTGATTTCCTATGAAAGATTATATATTTTTCCTCTTTCTGCCCATAGTCCAGCAGGGGTACTCTTGTGTCCTTGCTGTGTTGCCCGGTCTCTGGCTGTGCCATACCGTCATACCACTGGGAAATGGACCAAAACCCAACGCATTTCCGGGTGGAAAGGTCAGAAAGGAACGAGGTCAGCGTCTTCACTTCACACCTTCCCCCATCTGTCCACATGGTTCCTGTAATGACGCTGCTCCTTTAACAAGGTTATTTTTGTCCTTCGTTTTCTTTTCCCTTAGGAGGTCATAAAGGCACAGGTTCTGAAATGTCTGGGGTTAATCTACATTGAAGAAGCATTTAAGTTTTAAAAAAAGGCACTTGTACAATGAAAGGGGTGTGGCCAGTTAACCCAGCTCAGATTCTCTGTGGTCTTGGGTTGGGTTTAGTTTTAGTAAGCATTCTGTTGGACCCAAAGAAGCAGCTCCGTGCTGACCCTCCCTCTCTCTGACATTCCCCTGTAAGGACCTGGGTTGTATTTCTCCCTTTTTTGCAAAGGGGGGGTTTGTGGGGATTGTTGCAGGTATTTGGAACAGAGTCAAGAGTGTGGTGCTGAAAAAGCACAGCAGGTCAGATAGCATCTGAGGAGCAGGATGTTTCGGGCAGAAGCCCTTCATTAGGAATCATTGGGCTTATGCTTGATACTTTGACTCTCCTGCTCCTCGGATGCTGCCTGACCTGCTGTGCTTTTCCAGCACCACTCTAATCTTGACTCTGATCTCCAGCACCCACAGTCCTCACTTTCTCCAAGTATTTGGAACAGCCACATTAAGTTGGAATAGTCCGTTGGGTTTTCAGATAGGTTGTTATTCTGTGTTCTGTTCTCTGTTATTTGTGTTTCATTCAGTAATCTTATTAATAAATTATGTTTTGTTTAAAACTAAATGGTTTGACCAGCAGCATCCCTCCTGGGATATCCACTATACACCTGCTTAAAACAACAAGCAAAGTTAGGGCCCAGGCTACTTTCTTGAAATGTTTTCAGGGGTCTGGCCTGGTCCATAATAACTCCCCATCTCCAACCTCACTCACTGGTGCGAGGGACCATTACATTCCACCCATTCGTATTTATGAGGTTTTTTTCCTGACCTTCTTACCAGCCTTGGTCCAAAATTCTCAGTTAATGTTAGACAACGTCTTAACGATACATGCAAAAAAATGAAAGAACTGTGGATGCTGGAAATAGAGTCATAGAGATGTATAGCACGGATACAGACCCTTCGGTCCAACCTGTCCATGCCGACCTGATATCCCAACCCAATCTAGTCCCACCTACCAGCACCCGGTCCATATCCCTCCAAACCCTTCCTATTCATATACCCATCCAAATGCCTCTTAAATGTTGTAATTGTACCAGCCTCCACCATTCCCTCTGGCAGCTCATTCCATACATATACCACCCTCTGTGTGAAAAGTTGCCCCTTAGGTCTCTTTTATATCTTTCTCCCTTCACCCTAAACCTATGCCCTCTAGTTCTGGACTCCCCGGTCCCAGGAAAAAGACTTTGCCTATTTATCCTATGCATGCCCCTCATAATTTTGTAAACCTTTATAAGGTCACCCCTCAGCCTCCGACGCTCCAGGGAAAACAGCCCCAACCTGTTCAACCTCTCCAGATAGCTCAAATTGTCCAACCCTGGCAACATCCTTGTAAATGCAAGGTTTGTGAAGGTTTGTAGCTCAGCTTGAGGTTTAGGGTGTAGGTTTGCTCACTGAGCTGTAGGTTTGATATCCAGACGTTTCATTACCTGGCTAGGTAACATCATCAGTGGCCACCTCCAAGCGAAGCGAAGCTGTTGTCTCCTGCTTTCTATTTGTATCTTTCTCCTGGATGGGGTTCCTGGGGTTTGTGGTGATGTCATTTCCTGTTCATTTTCTGAGGGGTTGATAGATGGTATCTAGATATGTGTGTTTGTTTATGGCGTTGTGGTTGGAGTGCCAGGCTTCTAGGAATTCTCTGGCATGTCTTTGCTTAGCCTGTCCCAGGTTAGATGTGTTGTCCCAGTCGAAATGGTGTTTTTTTTCCCTCCGTGTGTAGGGCTACGAGGGAGAGAGGGTCGTGTCTTTTTGAGGCTAGCTGGTGTTCGTGTATCCTGGTGGCTAACTTTCTTCCTGTTTGTCCCATGTAGTGTTTGTGGCAGTCCTTGCATGGAACTTACCTATACAACATATTCAAGAAGAATAGATACTCAAAAAAAATACAGTTTGCAGATTCCTCAAGAACAAACCACGACAAGCAGACCAAACACAGCCAGAAACCCTAACCACCTTACCATACATCAAAGGAGTTTCAGAAATGACAGCCAGACTACTAAGACCCCTCAGAATCCTAGTAGCACACAAACCCACCAACACTCTCAAACAAAAGCTAACAAACTTAAAACCCATGGACAAAACCAACGTCGTCTACAAAATTCCATGCAAGGACTGCCACAAACACTACGTAGGACAAACAGGAAGAAAGTTAGCCACCAGGATACACGAACACCAGCTATCCACAAAAAGACATGACCCTCTCTCCCTCGTAGCCCTACACACGGAGGGAAAAAAAGCACCATTTTGACTGGGACAATACCTCTATCCTGGGACAGGCTAAGCAAAGACATGCCAGAGAATTCCTAGAGGCCTGGCACTCCAACCACAACGCCATAAACAAACACATAGATCTAGATACCATCAATCAACCCCTCAGAAAATGAACAGGAAATGACATCACCACAAACCCCAGGAACCCCATCCAGGAGAAAGATATAAATAGAAAGCAGGAGACAACAGCTTCGCTTCGCTTGGAGGTCACCACTGATGATGTTACCTAGCCAGGTAATGAAACGTCTGGATATCAAACCTACAGCTCAGTGAGCAAACCTACACCCTAATCCTTGTAAATCTTTTCTGAAACAAAAACAGAAATTGCTGGAAAATCTCAGGAGTTCTAACAGCATCTGTGGAGCGAGATCAGGAGTTAACGTTTTGGGTCCAGTAACCCTTCCCCAGAACACCACATGTGCTAGGACTACAGAGCTCCCCGTTCCAAGGTGCGGTAATTCCACCAGAGTCCAATCACATGATCACTGAGGTCACGGTGACATCACAGCTGACCTCGAAAGCTCACCCACCAACTCTTTAAACCCTATCTCCACACCAGGATTTATTTTACAACCATAATATTTTTATTCCAAGGAGGCCACCTCTGACCATGCAGCACTCCCTCAGAACACCTTAAGTGTCCGCTGATATTTGTTTTCAGGTCTCTGAATGCATTAGCTCCTGCATTTTTCACTGACAAGTTACGCCAGCGACCTAGACGAATGCCACTCGGCCTATAGCACGGTACATAGCTTCAGAGACATCAATACTCCACGTTGTCAGCACACACACAGTTTGGATGAAATTATTTCACAGTGCAACCCGACTTGGTCCCTGAAGGCTATTCACATTTACTGTTCTCGCCTGAACATGATAGAGGAGGACGGCGTTCAGCCCCTCCCATCCGCTCCCCATTCCCCAAGTCAAAATACCCAATGCAAACATACAATAAAAATTGCTTTGTCCGCCTCAAGATTTTTTCACTCGTATAAAGTACAGTGAAATCAAGCACAGCCCTAGATGGTTTAGATTCTACGCAATTACTTTGTCTCTTAGTTTCGACCTTTGGCCTTCTTTGCTGAAAGGACTGTGGTTAGTCTTTGATGTTCAGGTGTCCTCATGGTGTGTTGAATGATGACTGGCTCCATCCTGAACTTGTCAGGTCAGTCACGTGAGAGGGATTTTTTTGTTTGCCTGCAGGATCTGCTGGGGCTGCCGAGTACAAGGTAAGGTACTCACAGCTCCCTCTGTATCAGTGAGCTACTCAAAGGGGAAGCTTCTCAACTGAGCCATTTTCTCGATAAGTTGGTGGTTCCCCAGAATAATGGGTCAGGGTGCAAAAGACACCAGTAAACACTTGGGCACCTTTTCAAAGGCTTTCGAAACCACCCTCAGCTATTCCCATGTGAGTAGGTTCATCTCCAGGAACTCAGCTAAACTCAGGCACATCCTCACAGATTAATAGCAGATGCTAACAGTCATAGAGATACACAACACGGAAACAGACCCTTCAGCCCAATTTGTCCATGCTGACCAGATATCTTCATCTAGTCCCTTTTGCCAGCATTTGGCCCATTTCCCTCTAAACCCTTCCTATTCATATACCCATCCAGATACCTTTTAAATGCTATAATTGTACCAGCCTCCACCACTTCCTCTGGCAGCTCATCCTATAAACACACCACCTAAGCGTGAAAACGTTGCCCCTTAATTCCCTTTTAAATCTTTCCCCTCTCACCTTAAACCTATGCCCTCTAGTTTTTAGGACTCCCCCACCCCGACGAGAAAAGACGTTGCCTATTTACCCTATCCATGCCCCTCATGATTTTATAAACCTCTGTAAGGTTACCCCTCAGCCTCTGATACTCCAGGGAAAACAGTCCCAGCCTGTTCAGCCTCTCCCTGTCGCTCAAACCTTCCAAACCCGGCAACATCCTTGTAAATCTTTTCTGAACCCTTTCAAGTTTCACAACATGTTTCCGATAGGAGGGATATAAATGGAGCATTACTGCCATGAGTTAGATTGTCCTGGAAGCTTCAACATTCCAAACATGCTGAGAGCTTGGAGCAATACTCTTCAGACCCCCACCAGTTATCGTCATGCCTGATATTTGAATTGTATACAGATTTCCAGCAAGGCTTTCTGCTTCCAATTGACAACCCCATGGTTAGCATTTTCCTCTTTTCAGAGTATTTCCGGAAACAGTAACATTTTGCGGAGAGTGACCGGTGTCCTAACTTGATTGGAAAGCCCTTCATCAAGGCAGCAGATTGACTGTTGGTGGACTTTTCCCGGAATTGAGGGACTGCCAGCCAATCAGAAACCAGAATCTCCACAACGTGGGAGCTCATTGGTGGAGGCTACGGACGGCAGCACCTGGACCCCCAAATGGAAGATCAGAGTTGGGAAAGGTTATATGTCATGTGGGGAGTGGGGAAGAGTTTCTGGTTTTGGGAAATGCTGGAAATGAGGGCGGGATGGGGAATATTGACTTTGAGAGGCCACTCCTCCCATCACTGCCCTAAGTTCAGTCTTGCATGAATAAACGTAAATTGAGGGACTGTCCCCCTGCAACATACAACCTGGCCACACTGGGTGATCAGGCCAATGGACCAGCCTTTCCTCCATCTGCCTGGAACTGGGTGAAGCCCTGTAGTGGTCATTTATTACCATTTAACGACCATTTTAAAACATTTGTTTATGGGATGTGGCCGAAGGCTCGTGTGGATTGGCCATACTAATTTGCCCATAGTGCCCAGGGACGTGCAGGCAGGTGGGTTAGCCAATGGGAAACGCAGGGTTACAGGGATAAGAAGCTATGGACTCGATGGGCCGAATGGTCTGCTTCCACACTGTGGGGACTCTGTTCTATGATTAACATTCTTCAGGTATCTGGAATTCCCCACCAAATCATTCTTTAAGCTTCGCAATGCTGGAGAACACAGGACTACTTTGGGTCATCCCAGAATTTTCAAGAATGTTACAGCTGAACAAGTGGATAGAGTGACAACAAAAATAAATTGAATCAAAACATGAAAATGAAGGGGTAATTGAAATATGAAAACTCTCGTGGTGCTGAAGGAGGTCAATGAACAAGAAATCTAACTATGGAGAAAGGGTCTGACTTCAGATTGACATCTTTAATTACAGGGTCAACTGAGGCTCATCCCAATTTGAGCATCCCCCTGGGAGGCAGCAATACTACAGACATTGAGGTCTGCAGATGCTGGAGATCAGAGTTGAGAGTGTGTTGCTGGAAAAGCGCAGCAGGTCAGGCAGCATCCGAAGAGCAGGAACATCAACGTGAAGGATTCCTAATGAAGGGCTCTGGACCGAAACGTCAATTTTCCTGTTCCTCGGATACTGCCTGACCTGCTGTGCTTTTCCAGCAACACACTCTCAATACAGTACTACAATTTCAGGCAAGTGTTGATCTGCCGAAATTGACTCTTAGCAAAAGTGACTGAAAGAAATGAAGCCACATGGTGAACACATTTCAATTTTGCAGGCCAAGTAAATGGGACCCCTTCAGGAGTTGGCACCTTCAAAGTTGCAGAAAGAGTTAACAGCAAGGATTAACCCAGCCATAACCAAAAAGGATGAAGTTACAAAATTAACTACCAATGAATCAATCAGAGGAAAGATCAAAATTGCTTTTCGTTATCTCTTTTAATTACAAACATTTGCCCTCTCGCAACAGTAAAAAGTGAGGTCTGCAGATGCTGGAGATCACAGCTGAAAATGTGTTGCTGGTCAAAGCACAGCAGGTCAGGCAGCATCTCAGGAATAGGGAATTCGACGTTTCAAGCATAAGCCCCTCTCGCAACACTCATGATCTGGTAACTACTGGGAGAGAGCATTTGCAGTGTGCCCAGTAAATTAACCCTATTCCTCCGGCTCAGAAAGTTTCTTTCTTTTAAACTGCTGGGAACCTAAGGCAATAGCATATCTGGGACTTACAAATCAACCCAAACACGGCCTGAGATTGAAGATCAATTAGAATTAAACTGGCTACTAAATGAACCGAACAAAGGGAAAGACAGAATGGATTGAATGAGCGAGAGAGAAGAAGACTAAAAATAAATGATAAAAAGAAATTTAAGAATGTTTTTGGGTCTCCAACAACAATTCACTGCTAGAAGGAATGAGATTCCACATGTTTAGAGTCATAGTCATAGTCATACAGCACAGAAACAGACTCTTCAGTCCAACCAGTGCAGGACCATGTTCCCAACCTAAACTAGTCCCACCCCCCTCTCCTGGCCCATATCCCTCCAAACCTTTCCTATTCATGTCCTTATTCAAATGTCTTTTAAACATTGTAACTGTACCCACATCCACCACTTCCTCCGGAAGGTCATTCCACACATGGACTACACTCTGTGCAAAAACGTTTATTCCTTACGTCTTTTTTAAAATCTCTGTCCTCTCACCTTAAAAATGTGTCTCTAGTCTTGAAATGTCTCGCCCGAGGGAAAATTCACCTGGCATTAACCTATCCCTACCTCTCATTACTTTTATAGACTTCTACCAGGTTCCCTTTCAACCTCTTTTTTTCTGGGACAGAGAGAAAGAGGTCCAGATTCAGGGGAAACAGTCTCAGGGTAGCAGGTAAGATTGGAACGGAGAGGAATTTCTTCACTCAGAGGCTGGTCAGTCTTTTGGAGCTCTCTACCCTGAGGGCTGAGGAGGGTCAACTGCTGAGGATCTGTAGAATGGATCAATAATCATTAGTGACATCAAGACAGATGAGGATAATGCAGGGCAATGGCTTTGAGGTGGATGACAAGCCATGATCTAGTTAGACAGCAGAACAGGGCCTACTCCAGCTTTCATTTACTCTGTCCCTGTGCATCAAATAGTCATAGAGATTTAGAGCACGGAAACAAACCCTTCGGTCCAACTCATCCATGCCAACCAGATATCTGAAACGAATCTAGTCCCACTTGCCAGCATGTGGCCCATATCCCTCCAAACCCTTCCGATTCATATACCCATCCAAATGCGTTTTAAATGCTGCAATAGTACCAGCCTCCACCACTTCCTCTGGCAGCTCATTCCATACACGTACCACCCTCTGCGTGAAAACGTTAGCCCTTAGTTCCATTTTATATCTTCCCCTCACACTCTAAACCTATGCCCTTTGTTGTGGACCTCCCTCACCCCAGGGAAAAGATCTTATCTATTTATCCTATCCATACTCCTCATGATTTTATAAACTTCTATAAGGTCACCTCTCAGCCTCCGATGCTCCAAGGAAAAGTCCCAGCTTGTTCAGCCTCTCCCTATAATTCAGATCCTCCAACCCTGGCAACATCCTTGTAAATCTTTTCTGAACCCTTTCAAGTTTCACAACATCTTTCCAATAGGAAGGAGACCAGAATTGCACACAATATTTCAAAAGTGGCCTAACCAATGTCCTGTACAGCCACAACATGACCTCCCAACTCCCGTACTCAATACTCTGACCAATAAAGGAAAGCATACCAAATGTCTTCTTCACTATCCTATCTACCTGCGACTCCACTTTCAAGGAGCTATGAACCTGCACTCCAAGGTCTCTTTGTTCAGCAACACTCCCGAGGATCTTACCAATATGTGTATAAGTTCTGCACTAATTTGCCTTTCCAAAATGCAGCACCTCACTTTTATTTAAATTAAAATCCATCTGCCACACCTCAGCCCATTGGCCCATCTGGTCCAGATCCTGTTGTAATCTGAGGTAACCTTCTTCGCTGTCCACCGCACCTCCAATTTTGCTGTCATCTGCAAACTTATTACCTACATCTCCTATGTTCACATCCAAATCATTTATATAAATGACGAAAAGTAGGGACCCAGCACTGATCCTTGTGGCACTCCACTGGTCACAGGCCTCCAGTCTGAAAAACAACCCTCCACCACCACCCTCTGTCTTCTACCTTTGAGCCACTTCTGTACTCAGATAGCTAGTTCTCTCTGGTATTCCATGAGATCTAACCTTGCTAACCAGTCTCCCATGAGGACCTTGTCAAATGACTTACTGAAGTCCATATAGATCACGTCAACTACTCTGCCCTCATCAATCCTCTTTGTTACTTCTTCCAAAGTCTCAATCAAGTTTGTGAGGCATGTTTCCCATGCACAAAGCCATGCTGACTATCCCAATCAGTCCTTGCCTTTCCAAAAAAATGTACATCCTGTCCGTCAGGATTCCCTCCAACAACTTGCCCACCACCAACGTCAGGCTCACTGGTCTACAGATCCCTGTTTTTTCCTTACCACCTTTCTTAAACAGTGGTACCATATTAGCCAACCTCCAGTCTTCCAGCACCTCACCTGCATAACACTCTGGTGAATCATTTCAGTTAAACAAAAAATGTCGATTTGAGTCTTGGCTACAAATGCATGTTTGCACTCGGACTGCAGTCAAGAAACCAGGCATTAATTGCTGCCTGAATAAGGAACCAAAACTGTGCTTTTGATTGTTGGCGTATCTCCCTACTATTGTTAGACAATGTGAGGAAGGTGCACATGAGGGTTAAAACTCCTATCAACAGTAAGTGATTAGCTGCAAATGATATAACATGAACCATTCAGGCACTGGGATTTCAATAAGCCCTTGTTAGAAGTTGCACCTTATTTTCATTTAATTTTTTTTCAGTATTTCAGACCCCAACACAGCCTGGAGGATAATTAATGACTTTCTGTCAAAACTGACTAACTCATTGTGTCTTTCCAATGTCTATATTTTTATTTTGAGACTTCAAGCATTTTTCTCTAATTTCAGTAAATAGCTCACCACATGTGGATTAATTCAGATTTTCCTTAAGAAAAGCACTGATGAAACAAACTTTATGAGTGTGGATGCTAATTATGATTTCACAAAGCAGTACAGGCTAGCTTTGCATTTGCAATATTTTGATGCACCCTGAATGAACTAATAATGATTTCAAGGGAAAACTACTCAGAGCACCCATTCCATGATGAGGCGAGTTCATTATGTTTAGCTGAAGGTTTCCAGGAGAATATAGAGCAGGACGTTCACACAGACACACGGACTCATTCACCAGATGATCATTGTATCGACAGTAACACTGCTTTGGTTGACTGGATCTGAAGTTGTGCCCATGCTCTGTTCCTGACTAGGAGCAGAATCTCATCTCTCCCATTTCCCATGGGCTATTGAATGAGGTTGGTTTGTTCTAAATTTTCCTGTAATATTTCCCAGGCGTGGTGACTTTCAGGAGTGACGGTGGATGTTATTCCCCGAAAATCTGATCAACAATGGATCAAGAGCCACACCTGAACAGCAACCCAACTGGGGATTAGTCAACTGTTTGCAATGTCCTTGACATGATCCTTTGATTTTCTTTTCTGAACCGCTGTAAGGGCCTGTAGCACATTGCTGGGTTACTATATAATTGTGACAGATGTAAAATTGCATCTATTGATTGATTGAAGGAAAAGTGTTTCATCAAACCCTTAATTGGGCACATTACGGAGTATTAATGGTTGAGATGCAATGTTGCTGGAGGGTGTGAATGGCTCAGTCTTGGCAGCTTATTCTCCCATAACACCTGATGTTTACATATGAGGATCATTACGTTCAAATAATTCTGTCTAATTTGAAAAGCACTAAACAGATTATATATTCATCTTACACAAACAGCAGCAACTGTCTCACATATAATTCTAATCACTGAACCCTGCCCTGTGGCAGATGTCCCTGCCTATTAGATTTGGTGGCAGGGTGGCAGAGGGGATTGGTACAGTTAGAGCCCATCAGAATCTGGGATAAACTCATTCAAAGCAAAAGAATACAGCTTCTTCTCCTTGTGTTTTTTATTCTCCCCAGCCAAGTTAAAGGAAAAGACATCCCTGTCTCACCTTGACTTAACTGGTGAGTCTGCTCTGGAGTTGATTTTTAATTAAGGAGGGGATTGAGGGTGATGGAGATAAGGCAGGAAAGTGGAACTGAGGATCTCATTGAATGATGGAGCAGTATCGATGGGCTGAATGGTCTACTCCTGCTCCTTTATCCTACATCTTAGCTTCATTGGTGAAATGAATTTTGACCCATGCAGTTTTACATCAATTCATTCGTGAGTTGACAAATAGATGTCATTGGCTGGGCCCAGCATTTATTGCCCGTCCCTAGCTGTGCCTGGAGAAAGTGATGGTGAGATGCCTTCTTGAACTGCTGGGGTGTGGAGAGACTGCCAATGCAGTCAATGAGGAAGTTCGAGAATTCTGACCCAGCAACTCTGAAGGAACAGTGATAGAGTTCGCAGCCTGACAAATCCCTCAAGGCAATCACAATTAAAGAGTTGCTTTACTGAACACTCCGCAAATAAAGTATAGGCACAATAAAAAAAACTGCTCCCAATTCCACATCAAAGACACACAGACACACACACACTCACACACACACACACACACACACACAAACACACACACACTCACACACACACTCACACACACACAGACACACACACACTCACACACACACTCACACACACACAGACACACACACACACAGACACACACACACACACACTCTCACACACACACACAGACACACACACACACTCACACACACACAAACACACACACAGACACACACAGACACACACACACAGACACACACACACACACTCACACACAAACACACACACTCACACACACTCACACACACACAGACACATACACACACTCACACACACACAGATACACACACACAGATACACACACACACACACATGAATAAAGCAAGCAAACATAACAACATACAGAGAGTCAGAATTGATGAGAAGCTATAGTTTGTAAATAAAGCAGTTATACATTCTGATGCCAGTTTTGAGGCTCTGGTGAGAATGTATCTTTTTCCTTTCTGTTAAGTTTGGCTGCTTTCGGATGGGGTGACTGTGGTAGCTACTTTAAAACATTCCAACTCATTATTATGGTGTTACTCTCAAACAAAAGACTGATGGTTTTAAATTCATCAATGAGATTTAAATAATAATTGTCCATATTTCATGTTTTCAAAACAACACCAACACCTATCCAACCCCTTCTGAATTTGAATGATTTCCCTCAGGTTTCCTCAAAGTTACTTTTCCTTTCAAGAGAGAAAACACAACCTGTTCAACCTTTTGCAATAACTCATTCTGAGCTCTGTTCTGTAGAGACACATCCTCTGGTATTTCTGTATCCCATTGAAACTATTGAGGTTCCATTAAAAAAAACATTGAAGATTTACCAAATTCTAGAGATCAGTTTACAATATCCAAGGTATTCCGTCTGTCTGTCTGTTGCAAAGTGAAGCTGAATGTCACAATAAGTGACTAGATTTTGATGTTTTTTGATAAGTTTTTACATTCCTTCATTTGGTAGGCGAATCAAGGTTAGAAGGAAAAGGCAGGAAAATGGACCTGAGGAATGTTGGATCAGTCGCAATCTTGTTGAATGGTGGAACAGGCTTGAGGGGCTGAGTGGAGAGTGTGGTGCTGAAAAAGCACAGCAGGTCAGGCAACAACTGAGGAGCAGGAGAAATCGACATTTCGGGCAAAAGCACTTCATCAGGAATGAGGTTGGGAGCCTCGGGGATGGAGAGATAAATGGGAAGGGAGGGTGGGGCTGGGGGGAAGGTGGCTGAGAGTACAATAGGTGGGGGTAAAGGTAAATAAATTGTGTGTGAGCATTGGGAGCCCAGGTATTGGGGAGGGGATTTGCATGGCACTAGCTGCAAGGTTTTGGCTTCCAGTGCTCTCCCTCTCCCCCTTGTTGATATCCCACCCTTTGATGAGGTACTGAGTGCTGTTGTTCAAGAGACGAGCAGCGCCAAAGCCCCAGTGCCCCAGAGCAAATGGCTTTTGCTATCCTGAAAGGCAACAGACCGACCTGCAACTAAATGACTGATTGATTGTCCCGTGTACTGAAGGAGAGTGAGAAGCTTTGCTTATGAGCAGTACACAGTAAGCAAGGATGGACAGATCGGACAGGCTTAGATAGAGGTATACAGGTAACATTGTGCAGGGTGAACAGTATGCAAGAGCATTGTTAACAAGATCAGCGTTATTTGAAGTTAGAAAGTCCATTCATCAGTCTAATAACAGCAGGGAAGGAGCTGTTCCTGCACCTCTTGGTGCGTGCGTTCAATATTCTGTATCTACTGCCTGACAGAAGAGGGTGTAGGAGATTACTACCAGGGTGGGGAGGGGTCTTTGATGTTGGCAGCCCGTCCACGGCAGCGAGCTGTGTAAATGGAGGCCGTGGGTGGGAGGTTGGCTTCCGTGATGGTCTGGGCTGTGCACATCACTTTCTGTACACTATTACAGTCCTGAGCAGAGCATTTGCCATACCAGGCCATTATGCACCAGAAAGTATGCTTTCTATGGTGCGTCTGTAGAGATTGGTGAGGGTCCTTATGGACATGCTGAATTTCCTGAGCTGGCTGAGGAAGGAGAGGTGTTGTTGTGCCTTCCTGACTGTTGCGTCTACATGGGAAGGCCAGGACAGGTTGTCAGTTATCGTCACTCTGAGGAACTTGATGCTCTCCACCCTCTCAACCTCAGCTCCGTTGATGTAAATGGGAGCGTGTTCTCCTCCTCCCATTAGCAGAGGGATGTGGGGGCCTTCAAGTGGTCATTGAATTGGCCATGGAAGGGACCAATGGGCAGTGAGCTGGGAAGGACACAGGCAAATGGGGCTAGTTCAGTTAAAGAAACATGATCAACATAGATGGGTTGTGCTGAAGGGCCTGTTTCAATGCTGTATGATTCTATGACTCACAAACCTTCCCACCCAGGACTTAACTGTGGTGAGGGCAGTGGGATCCAGGGACACCACCATCCTGCCAAACGGTGGCTGAGTGTTTAACACAGCAGCTTCACAAGCACCAGGGACTCCGATTCGATTCCATCCTTGGGTGACTGACTGTGTGGAGTTTGTACATTCTCCCCATGCCTGCGGGGGTTTCCTCCTCCCACAGTACAAAGATGTGCAGGTTAGGGTTGATTAGCCATGCTCAATTGTTCCATAGTGGCCAGGGATGGATAGGCAAGGTGGGTTAGCCATGGGGAAATGCAGGATTAAAGGATTAGGGTAGGGGGTTAGGTCTGGGAGGGATGATCTTCAGAGGGTCAGTGTGGACTCAATGGGCTGAATGGCCTGCTTCAGCATTGTCGGGATTCTATGATTCTAAACAAACATATCATTACAGAGAGCAGGAATGCTAAGCTGGGTCTGTAAAAAGTGGGCATGACTCTCAGTTTCCCTGCGTCAGAGAATCTACCAACCCCCACAAGGCCACATCACCCATTCACAAGACTTCTAGCTTTGTGACCGATCTATGGATTACCATTTCCCCATAGACACACACCAGCTACACACCTCAGTGCATTGTGGGTTCCCTGTGATACAGCTGCAGTCCCTTCAGAGCTCAGCATCCTGTCGTATCCTTTCAGGGTAGCTCCCTCCAGTCCTGACTAATCCCTCAGTCACAACACCACGATATCAGATTGTCTGATGGTCATGAGCTTCCTACAAACTGGCTGTGGCATTCTCGACATGATAACATGGACCACACTTCAAAAGGGCTTCATTGCCTGCGAGGTGTTTTGGAACTTGCTGGTCAAGGCCATGAGAAGCAATATATGAATGCAAGTCTGCACTTGGTGCAGCGGTTGTGGATGCTTTTGGACAGGCAGTTTGGTGGTGCTGTGGGTAGTGTAGTGTAAAGGGTTAATCACACCTTTAATGTACATTTAGCTGCTGAGCATGTGCGAGAGAAGTGATGATGTTGTGATGTCAGATCACATGGACCTGAATCCCAGGTGTATAGGGCATCCCCAGCCACCCTCTGTCTGTGGTTACATTCAATAAAACCCGCAGCATTTGAGCGTAGATCTCCTCTCCCTACAGGATAGCAACCCCACCTCCAAATCAGAAAGTTCAGAAGGCGTTTAGCACGCTAGCCTTCATTGCTGAGTCCTTTGAGTATAGGGGCTGGGATGTCATGTTGAGGCTGTGCAGGACATTGGTGAGGCCTGTTCTGGAATACTGTGTCCAGTTCTGGTTTCCCTGCTCTAGGAAAGATATTATTAAGCCAGAGAGGTTTCAGAAGAGATTTACCAGGATGTTGCCAGTAATGGAAAGTTTGAGTTACAAGGAGAGGCTGGGAAACACTGAGACTTTTTCACTGGAGTGTAGCAAGTTGAGGGGTGACCGTATACAGGTTTATATAAGTGTGAGGGCTATAGATAAAGTGAATGACAGGTGTCTTTTCTCTAGGGTGGAGGGGAGTTCAAACCCAGGGGGATACTTGTAAGGTGAGAGGAGAAAACATTGAGGAAAACAGGAGGGGCAATATTTTCACACAGAGAGAGTGGTTCGTGTGTGGAATGAACTCCCTGAGGAAGTGGTGGATGCAGGTACGATTACATTTAAAAGACATTTGGGAAAGTACATGAATTGGAAAGATTCAGAGGGTTATGGGCCAAACACAAGCAGGTGAGGCCATTTTAGTTTGGGATTACGGTCAGCATGAAGTGGTTGGACCGCAGGATCTGTATGACTGTTTGACACCAGAGTCCCATTCCGGAAGGTGTGTGTATAACGTAAAACATGAGCATTAGGAGCAGGAGTAGGCCATCCAGCCCATCGAGCCTGTTCCACCATTCAATAAGATCATGGCTGACCTTTTCATGACCTCAGCTCCACTTACCCCTGTTTTCACACATTGAAGTAGGTTAATTATCAACCTGTAAAAACTCTAAATACTGAATGGCAGGGAAGGAAAGGGATAGATTCCGAGTCAGGCCCAGAAAAGCAAAGGCAGTGACAAGACTGGTATCTGAGCAATCCACCATCATTGACAACTCTCTGTAGCTAAAACAAAATCCAAGGTAGATGAAGAAGAAAAGTACAAGAAGAAAAAGCTGTTGATTTGTTCGCTTCACCAAGCGGAGGATTGTGTTCTAAAACCCTTTGGACAAATAAAAGCAATTGCGACTTGGAAACCATTCTGACACCCAATTAGTGAAAGTTTCCTGTTTCCACCCTCCTGTGGCCTGTAGCTAAACATTTTCGGGCACACAGGAGCATTCCAGACTGCACTGAAAGAATCATTCCCCCATAATCTTATCAGTAAAAATGATCCGTCTTCAGAAGCCTGCTGTATACCTAAGCAGTTCACCGCAATGTTAGTATCGCAAGTTGTGTATTGCTAAACGTTAATCTACTTAATCCCAAATTACTCAACGTTATGGCGGGTTCAGCAAACTTTTTTCTTGAACAAATCTGTTTGGGTTTGTAAGCATGTGTCAGGTAAATCCGTTTGCCTGAAGACATTTTTTGTCTCGTTGGGGCACTCACTGATGAAGGGAACCTGTAATGTGGTTTCTCTAAGTTGATTATGAAAACTATTATTGAAGGGTGACCTTTCTCAAGCTCCTCCTTAGATCCAGCCAAGACAAAGGCAGTAGCCCATGGGCAAAACACACTGTAATGAGATGCCACTATTAGAAGGCTAAATATTTAACCTTGTCCTTCAAATGTCAGGACCCGAGGGCTTCCTTGCTAGATCCTGAAATGTATTTTAAAAGCTTCACTATCGCCACTTGTCACAAATGTCGTTAAGAAAATATTTTCTTGGAGAAGCAAATAAATGAGAAATTTGCAGGTCTCTTCCTCCTTGGATAATTCTAGAATACCTCCTTCAACACAATGCACAGCTCTCTTTGCAAGGCCCCTCCTCCGTTGTGTCATTCACAACGCTGTATTATGTTAAATGCACCACAAATTGCTCTTTGCGCACTATATGTATTTTTCCAGGAATTTTTACTCAGTCACGCAAAGTTAGAAATCTTAAAAATCTCAAAACAAACAAAATTGAGATGAGAAAATCAGTTAGCAGTGGAATATATATACTTTATAGCTGTTTTATAAAATTACACAATCTTTCTTCCTAGCCTCAGCACCCTTGAGGTGTGTGTATGATTGCAAGCAAGAAAATAAAATCTGGCATTTTTAATTCAAGTTGTAGTATGATATTTTAATTCATTCTGAGCAAAATCGTGCAGAAACAGTACATGTACATGGGGTCTCACAATAGATGATGAAGAAAATTTCAACTCAGAGATAATGTTGTGCCCAAAAGTACAATTGAGGAGACAGTCTACAGACGGGAGAACCAATGGAACCCACGGGTTAAATGTCGTGACAAAAGCATTTATTCAAAGTTATTAACTCTGCTCTAGGATTCACCGATACAGCAGGCAATTCTCATTAAGATGGTATCTCCCTCAGTTATAAGCTCGTGAATGTCGCAGATATCCAGGTATCTGAGATATAAATTTTAGAAGTAGATTCTGTTCCGGTAGTTCCATTCTTGTGCAATCCCGTTTTATAAGAAAATCAAGTAATAGCAGCAACTTTTAAACTAATAGGACCGGAATCCCGTTACAACCAATACCCACTTTAAAACTTCTCACTTCAGAAACAGTGTCCCCAGTTCATCTTTGAGTTATAGTGAACTCGGGTAAACAAAATTTGCGTTTTAGCAGAACGACCTGTAGTTATTGGGCACCATTTTTAGCAAAATGCAATTTTAAGAATGCAGGTATGAGTTAACGAACAACTTGAAGATGCAATATGACATGGATCAGGATGATATTTTGTTTCCCAGTCCGTGGACTTGTTGGAAGTGGTGGCACAAAGATAGAGTTACGAGTCCAAACCAGCACTCATGAGATGGGAGTTCAAACCCCACCATGGCAGTCAAATTTAAATTTGAATTGATAAAGCTGGTGCCAGGGTGTGAAACTACCATTGAATGTTTGGAAAATCCATTGGGGTCACTTATGTCTGTTAGGGAAAGAAATCTGCCACCCTTAGCTGGTCTGGCCTCTGTATGGGCAGAATCTTATATGCACCTGAGCAACATGGGGCAATGAGGAGATGGTGGGACAATTGTACAAGACATTCAGTGAGGGCAATCTCCACATCACTCTGTCTTTTCAGTTCCATTATTGATGCAGGATTCTCACTGAACAGCAGAAAATGGCCTTTTCAGGAGGTTTACTGCTGCTTAGCAACTACATTAATTGTACATCTCAGCTCTTTAGATTAGATTAGATTAGATTTACAGTGTGGAAACAGGCCCTTCGGCCCAACAAGTCCACACTGACCCGCCGAAGTGCAACCCACCCATACCCCTAAATTTACCCCTTACCTAACACTACGGGCAATTTAGCTTGGCCAATTCACCTGACCCGCACATCTTTGGACTGTGGAAGGAAACCGGAGCACCCGGAGGAAAAACACGCAGACACGGGGAGAACGTGCAAACTCCACACAGTCAGTCGCCTGGAGGCGATATTCAGCTTCCTGACCTGCTACCCCATCACAAGTGAACTAGGCACTGGGAATTCTCGACAGGAAATGTCACAGCAAGTCCCTGGCAGTTTCAGCTGACCATCGGCTGCAATGTTCCTCCATGTTGCTCAAAATCAAACAGCATCCCCCTTCAATCAGAGACACACTTTGCCACAGTGGGCTGTAGAGTTCAAGTCATTAAGTGCCTTTAAGACAAAGATAGATAGTTTCTTGATTGGGAAAGGGATCAAGGGTTGTGAGGAGAAGGTTGAGAATGGGATTGGGAAACATATCAGCTGTGGTCAAATGGTGGAGTAGACGTGATGGGCCAAATGGCCTAATTCTACTCCAATATCTTCGAAACATAGAGTCATAGAGATGTACAGCATGAAAACAGACTCTTCGGTCCAACTTGTCCATGCCAATCAAATATCCTAACCTAATCTAGTCCCACCTGCCAGCAACCAGCTCATATCCCTCCAAACCCTTCCTATTCATATACCCATCCAGATGCCTTTTAAATGTTGTAATTATACCAGCCTCCACGCACCCCATTTAGTGTGAAAAAGTTGCCCCTTAGATCCATTTTATATCTTTCCCCTCTCACCCTAAACCTATGCCCTCTAGTTCTGGACTCCCTGACCCCAGGAAAATACCTCGTCTATTTAACCTATCCATGCCCATCATGATTTCACAAACATCTATAAGGTCACCCCTCAGCCTCCGACCCTCCAGAGAAAACAGCCCCAGCCTATAGCTCAAATCCTCCAACCCTGGCAATGTCCTTGTAAATATTTTTTGATCCCTTTCAAGTTTCACAACATTCTTCCAAAAGGAAGGAGATCAAAATTGCACACAATATTCCAAAAGTGGCCTAACCAATGTCCTGTACAGCTGCAACATGACCTCCTAACTCCTGTACTCAATGCTCTGACCACTAAAGGAAAGCATTCCAAACGCCTTCTTCACTATCCTATCTATCTGTAACTCTACTTTCAAGGAGCTATGAACCTGCACTCCAAGGTCTCTTTGGTTAGCAACACTCCCTAGGACATTATCATTAAGTGTATAAGTCCTGCTCTGATTTGCCTTTCCAAATGCAGCATCTCACATTTATCTAAATTAAACTCTATATGCCACTCCTCAGCCCATTGGCCCATCTAATCAAGATCCCATTGTACTCTGTCATGGGGTGGGCCAGGCTGCATCTCAGGGATACCCACTTTCTCTCTTAGTGTGCACTCACTTCGTACTTACCTCCATGTTCACAGCATCATCTACAAAACCTGATAAAATGCTAACAGCACTGGACAGGAAGTGTGTTCCCAGTGACCGGGGAGATAGGATGAGGGGTCACTGTCTAAGGGTATGGGATAGACCATTTAGGACTGAGATGATGAGGAATTTCTGTGGAATTCTCTGCCACACAAAAGCATTTGAGCCCAAATATTGAATGTTTTCAGGAAGGAAATAGACATTGTTCCTGTGGCTAAAAGAATCAAAGGATGTGGGCTGTGAAAATGGGAACAGAGTCATCGAATAGAATTCCTACAGCATGAAAGCAGGCCATTCGGCCATTGAAGTCTGTGTCAACCCTTTGAAGGGCATTCGACCTACACCCATCTCCATTCCATGCATCCCATATTTCCCACAGTCAATTCACTAAACCTACATATCTTAGGACTGTGGGAGGAAACCCACACTGACATGGGGAGAATGTACCGCACAGCCAGTTGCCCAAGGGTAGAATCAAACCTGAGTTGCTGGTTCTGTGAGGCAGCAGTGCTAACCACTAAGCCAGCATGCCACCCACTGGGCACTGAGTTGGATGAATATCCATGATCATACTGATCATGGTACTTCACCCAGAGACTAACGACTATCAGAAACTGCTGGAGAAACTCAGCAGGTCTGACAGCACCTGTGGAGAGAGAAACAGAGTTCATACTTCATGTCCTGTGACCCTTCTTCTGATCACTAATGTCCTTCAGGGAGCATTCCATGGTCACACTCTATAAACCCACTCTTTGGCAAAAACACAAATTTAGAAAGACAGTTTTTATCTCACATGCAATCAAGCAGCCTAGGGAAGCATCCCCAATGTTTGGTTATATCGAGAGAGGGAAAAACAGCTTTCTCTTCTTCAAGCCCACAACAGCAACTATTTAAAGCTAAACCTAAAATCTAACAAAACAACACTGGCCACACCCAACAAGGCTGCTTCTATTGTTCCAACTTTTAAATAAAACACAAGGCCTCCAAACCCGTTTACTCTAGTGATTTTGATAAACTGTGCATCTCCTGTGCCTTACAACCTCTCTTCGAATAAAGGGACAAAATAACCTTTTAAAGCTACAGCAGCATCACAAAAAAAAATTAAAAGGTCCAGCATTTCAAATATTAATATGCAAACGTAAGCAGGAGTTGACCACATGGTCCCTCAGGTCTGCTTAATCATTTAATAAAATTTGGATAGCTGATACCCGATGGGAGTTCCGGTGTGTAATTTGCTTTCCTGAGGACCAATCCTGGTGTAAATCAATGTTCACACTCAGTCCACCTTGCCTTAATGTAAACAGAGAGCCAGAGGTGACGCTCTCAGCACTTTCTCTCTTGGTGTTGCACTAAGGCAAGTCCATTCAGTAATCCACACTATCAGAAGACACACTTTTAAAACTTACGTCAGGAGAGTTTTGGGTGAATTTTATCAGCAAATTATTTTATCCAACTTTTCTGTGAAACAATGGCAGTCTTTGTTTGAGCAATGAAAACTAAACAACATTATTGTGCTCTTTCCCCATAGCTGCATGCCTTTCTCTGATTCAGATATTTATCTAATTAACCTTTCGAAATATAATAATCTCCATCTGAATCAATCCTTGAGTCAGAGTTTCTCATACTGCAATAAGCTTCCGTCTTCACAAATGTCCGTGTACTTCTACTTGCACTTGCTTAGGGATACTTCAAGTTGACACGTTGTCCTGTTCAACTCATCCAAAAAGATTCTGCATGGATTCCAGAGCTCAGAAACAGGCCATTCCCAGCTCACTGGATCCGAATCTGTGTTTACTCTGCACACGAGCCACCTTCCCTCCCTTTTACATGTCATCCCCATCAACATGACCATCTTGTTTTAGTCTGGGTTCATCTATTCATATAAGATCAGGCCATCCCTCATGTTTCTTCAAAAAGTATGAGCAATATAACCGTGATAATAGGGATCAGGGCTTCCAGTTTGGAGTTTCTCTCGTTCCAATCTTCCAGCAGAGTCTCTGTCACATGACTACTGAGGTCAGTGTTACGTTTCGACTTACATCAGAGGCTCATCTGCACATTCATTAAACCCTATCTCAACATTTTGATATCTCTTTTTTGCGTGTGTTTACCTACATACCACTTAAATGTCTACACTAAGCCCCTCAACAGTTCCCTGTCATGACAAGTTCGACTCAGTGGGTGGGAGGTTTCTCCTGAACTCCCTCATGGATTTATTAATGTCTTTTTTTATATTGATAACTACTAATTCCGAAGCATTTATTAAATACCTTCATAATCTTAAAGCTCTCTAACAATCTCCTACCTCCTACATAGGAAAGAAAAATTAACAATGTTGTATGATGTATAACTCAGACATTCTGCTCAATTCCTGTGAGAGACACATCCAACGAATGTGGTTAAAGTGACCTCCCTCCCACAATTAAATCTGGATGCAGTCTAACCTTGAAATGTGACTCATGATTACCATTTTATTATCTGTATTTATTTATTGACTACTTAATACTGCATTTAAACAAAGTTAAGTTTTGCTACTGTAAAGGTTTCAAAGCAATAAATTTGTCCAACAATTGAACTAAGTGTAGACAGCCATGCCGGAGTGTAGCCTTCAGCAGAATGTTTGAAAGGGACACTGTGGGCTAGCAAAATGATCCAACCATCATCAAAATAATTAGACCTCTCCTGTACACTTATAGCTCAATATGGCCCCTTGCTTTCCCATGTATGAAGCAAGCATCATGCTGCCAAAAGCAGGGTAATTAAAGCTCCCACTTGTCTTATTTCAGTGACTAATAATCAAGTCTCCATTTTACAACCATGTGAAGTACAAACGGCTGTCTACTAGGCTATAGGAAGTTTGTGTTGCATAAGCTTTTAGCCAATTCGCACTGAAGTAACATGTGCTATAGCAAAACCGATTGTGCTGTAAATTGACTAAGCAATTCAATTTATACTTAACAAACATACAACAATTCCAAAATGAAATATGTTGAATAACTGTATTTAACTCCAAACTCTCAGCAAAGATATCATTAAGTATCTGGGCTGCAAGTTGACTCTCTGTACATTTGTGGGGGCTAACCTGATTGTCTTACACAATGAGAGTAATTTTAACCTTCACTGTAAAGCAGCTGAAAGCAGATAAATCATGGATAATCCACCCTGATCAAGTGTTCTTACCATTGGCTTCAAGGCAAATGTTCTTTAGGGAAGGAAACTGTCTTCTTTACCTGGCTTGGCTTACAGGTAACTCCAGACCCACAGCGACAGGATTGATTCTTAACTGTGCTCTGGGCAACTGGGGATGAGCAATAAATGCTGTCTAGTCAGTGACACCTACATCCCACGAATGAATTTCAAAAAAGATCATTGATTAGTTCGAACAGTGTGTGGTCCACCTCTTAACATCCACAGTATGTCATGTCCAATGTTTCTCCATCAACTTTTCCATCTCCACAATCTTGTAGACCTTATGAGGGGAATTTGTCTTACTGTCTGGTAAAACTAGTTTTAATGTCTAAATAAAAATAGACATGTACAATTGAAAACATGGCGTCGCTGCACTGTAAGTGGACTTTCACACCAGTGGGCGAATTGCAAACTATCAAGGCAATCTGGGAGGCTGAAGGTGATGTGAACCTTGACTAACCTCTCAAAGCACTTTATAATGATGGAGGTCAGAGTCATCAAGCAGCGGTCATTGAGGCACACGGCATGAATTTTCTTTGGCATGATGGTGGTCTTCTTGAAGCAGTTGGGGACTTCAGATCATAGTAAGGATAGATTAAAGATGTCTGAAAATACTCCCACCGGGTGTTCTGTGCAGGATCTGAGTGCACGGCCAGGCACTCCATTGGGCCTGTCACTTTCTGTGGGTTCACACTCGAGAAGGTTGGTCTAACATCTGCGACAGTGAGCATGGGTACAGCTTGCAGCCGAGGCTGTTGGGATAGGTGACATCGTTCCACTAACCCTCTGTTCAAAGCGACTCTAGAATGCATTGATTTCATTGGGTAAGGATGTACAGTTGCTCTGGATTCTGTTTGACTTTGCTTTGTAACCTGTTATATAGTGTAATCCTCGCCACGAAGGAAGGGTGGCCACATGGTGTGTCAGACTCTCAAGCTTACTTTGGTATTGCCTCTTGGCATCCCCGATGGCCTTGCAAAGGTCATATCTGGATTTCCTGTAGAAGTCAGGGCTGACCAACTTGAAGCTTCAGACCTGGACTTCAGGAGGGAGTGGATCTCCCGGTTCATCCACAGTTTCCAGTTGGGAAGCACTCTTTGGCACGCATTCCTCTACACACTTACTGATGAACTCTGTGGTGGTAGTGACATACTCGTTTAGGTTGGCTGCTGAGTTCTTAAATATGGACCAGTCCACCGACAGCCCCATCAAGGCCCATCCATTGTCTCAGACCAACACTGCACTACTTTCAGCACTGAACCCTCTCATTTCAGTTTCTGCTTGTAAGCCAGGTGGAGGAGCACAGCGTTGTGAATCGGCAGTGACAAATAAATCTGGGAGAGCACTCAGATATAAAGCCTGCAGATCCAATAAGTGGAGAGCATTTTGAAGAGAAGGAGAGAATGTAATTGCTCTTGTGGCCATTTGGAAGGTTTAATTGTTGTTGGAGTATATTCCACTCTGTCAATATCTCAACACAAAATCTGTCCTGTATCTGCATGATATATCACTGTATTATATAAGTTCTTTCTTCCTTACAGCACCCCTCTCTGACAGTGACAATGAATCAGAACATGCCAGTTGTGGCTTTGATATGTCAATGAATCATTACACTCTAACATCAAATGAAGGCGAGTCTGAGACTGACAGGGTCTGAGTTTATCAATATTGCTATCAACGTGTTGTTAATATCACATTCCACAAAGCCAGTGGATGAAGACAAATTCTGATTGGTTATTCTGGTTAAAGCTGATGCAGAGAGATTAGATAATATAAATTTGTCTGTTTACAAATGACCAGTTCTCTCTTTCTGACATTACCACAACTGTTATTCCATGTCAAAAATGTTGGTTTGGATGAATCAGTGATTCTGCTGCATTCGAAATGAGTTTGAGAAAAGGACTCGGAAATTTCATGAACTAACTTCAATATGGAATTGGTTCAGACATGATCCCAACTGTGTGTGTGTGTGTGTGTGTGTGTGTGTGTGTGTGTGTGTGTGTGTGTGTGTGAGTGTATATGTGAGTGTGTGTGAGTGTGTATGTGTGTGAGAGAGAGAGTGCGTGTGAGTGTGAGTATGAGTGTGTGTGTATGTGTGAGTGTATATGTGAGTGTGAGAGTATATGTGTGTGTGTGTGTGTATGAGTGTGTGAGTATGTAAGTGTGAGTGTGTGTGAGTGTGTGAGTGTATATGTGTGTGTGTGTGTATGTATGTGAGTGTGTGTGTGTGAGTGTATGTGTGTGTGAGTGTAAATGTGTGTGAGTGTGTGTGTGAGTGTGCATGTGAGTGTGTGTGTGAGTGTGAGTGTATGTGTGTGAGTGTACGAGGGTGTGTGAGTGTATGTGTGTGTGAGTGTGTATGTGAGTGCGTGTGTGTATGTGTGTATGTGATTGTGTATGTGTGTGTGTGAGTGTGTATGTGTGAGGGGGGTGTGTGTGTGTGCATGTATGTGTGTGAGTGTACGAGTGTGTGTGAGTGTATTTGTGAATGTGTGCGTGAGTGTGTGTGTGTGATTGTGTGCGTGTGTGATTGTGTATGTGTGTGTGTATGTGAGTGTGTGTGTGTGAGTGTGTGTGTGAGTGCGAGCGTGTGAGTGTGAGTGTGTGTGTGTGAGTGTATGAGTGTGAGTGTGAGTGTGCGAGTGTGAGTGTGTATGTATGTGCGTACGTACGTGTGTGAGTGTGTGCGAATGTGAGTGTGTGTGTGTGAGTGTACGTGTAAGTGTGTGAGTGTGTGTGTTTGAGTGCGTATGTGTGAGTGTGTGTATGTGAGTGTATGTGTGAGTGTGTGTGTGTAAGTGTGTGTGTGAGAGTGTATGTGTGTGTGTGAGTGTGCGCGTGTACGTGCGTTTGTGTATATGTGTGTGTGTGAGTGTTTGTGTGTGAGTGTAATTGTGTGTGTGTCTGAGTGTAAATGTGTGTATGTGAGTGTGTGTATGTGAGTGTGAGTGTGAGTGTGTGTGTGTGAGTGTGAGTGCATGTGTGTGTGTGTGTGTATGTGTGAGGGTGTGTGAGAGTGTGTGCGTGTATGTGTGTGAGTGTACAAGTGTGTGTGAGTGTATGTGTGAGTGTGTGAGTGTGTGTGAGTGTGTGAGAGTGTGAGTGTGTGAGTGTGTGTGTGAGATTGTGTGTGCGTGTGTGAGTGTGTGTGTGAGATTGTGTGTGTGAGTGTGTGTGTGTATGAGTGTGTGAGTGTGCATGTGAGTGTGAGTGCGTATGTATGTGTGTATGTACGTGTGAGTGTGTGTGTGTGAGAGTTTGTGTGAGTGTGTGATTGTGAGTGTATGTGTGAGTGTGAGTGTGAGTATGTGTGTGTGTGAATGTGTGTGTGAGTGTGCACGTATGTGTGTGAGTGTACAAGTGTGTGTGAGTGGGAGTGTGTGTGTGAATGTGCGTGTATGTGTGTGTGTGTGTGCTTGCGTGTGTATGTGTGTGTGAGTGTATGTGTGTTTGTGTGAATGTGTGTGTATGTGTGTGTGTGAGTGTGTGTGTGTGACTGTGTATGTATGTGTGAGTGTGTGAGAGTGTGAGTGTGCGTGTGTATGAGTGTGTGTGTGAGTGTGTGTGTGAGAGTGAGAGAGTTTGTGTGTGAATGCGAGTTTGTGTGTGTGTGTGTGAGCGTGTGTGCGTGTGTGAGTGTGTGTGTGAGTGTGTGTGTGTGAGCGTGTGTGCGTGTGTGAGTGTGTGTGTGTGTGAGCGTGTGTGAGTGTGTGTGTGTGAGCGTGTGTGTGTGTGTGTGTGAGTGTGTGTGTGTGTGTGTGTGAGCGTGTGTGTGTGTGTGTGCGTGTGTGTGAATGTGTGTATCTTTGTATCTTTGCTGGTAGTCGCCCTTCTCCTACCCAGGAGAATCATACTCAATGACCTAATGGGGCCACAGTAAAACAAAACGACAAGGAGTAGGAAGAAATAACAGCTTCCTATCACACAATTATAAACTCGGGTTTTAGCTGGGCACAGTGGAGCAAACTTGTATCAGTCACAACAGGAAAGGGGTCTTTGTGGAATCTTTAACAGTGGTTTTACTGTTTGCCTGTGGGTTATTGTTAAAGTGGAACACCCCACTGTCAAATTTCATTTTTATCTTACATTTGTGCACCATATTACACCATCGACTATCCTGGAGGAGAACAGCGCAGCCCTGACAAGCTCACTGTATGTTGTCCAGATGGAGCACTAACTGTATCATTATGTATTATTGAACTAACCCAGTACCACCTGTTTCTTCAGAGGTTCCAGCCAAAACGTTCCCATAAAACATTAATTTTGTTAATGTTCTAGTTGCTCACCACAGAGGGACATTTGTAGTTAAAGATTTACCATGTGTTTAATTATTCTGAGCTGGACAAATTCAATCTTCGAAATGAGTGTTGCTTTAAGAAATAAATCTATTGTTCAGAAACGGTTGAGCCAGTGAGCATTCTGTAATTAAAAATATGTGCCTCATCACCTCTTATTTCCTTTTAAAAGAAGCTATTCCTTTACCAGTTATGAGGCTACATTCCAAATTAAACATTTACTCACACAATCAGGGGAAGCTGCAGCACAGCAAGAGGTCATACAGACCACTGGGGCCATACAGGAGCTGTCTGGTTAACTTTGCCTTTTCCCCCTAGCCCTGTAAATATAAATTAAAGTTTATATCCAGGTCTCCTTTGAAAGTTATCACTGAATTTCCTTCCATTGCCTTTTCAGACACCACGTCCCACATCACAGCTTTCTGAGTCATTTCTCTTTTCTCATGTATTCAGCCTGATCATTGTTTGATATTTTTGTCTCTTGTAAAACCCTTCATGATTCTGAACACCTCTACCCAATCTCCTCGGAATCTCCTCCTGAAACAGGACAATCTCAGCATCTCCATCTCTTCACATCCCTCAGCATCCTCACTCTCGTACCATTCCAGCAAGTCCCTTGCTCACCCTCTCGCCCGAAAGCTTTGACTTCGGGACACGGGGTACTCAAAATGGCACCCAATGCTCTGGCACCTCCAACCTCTGCCACGGAGAAGCATGAGGGCAACAGATGCAGAAATTGCTGGAGAAACTCATTGGGTCTGGCGGCATCTGTGGACAGAGAAAGAGTGTTAACATTTTAAGTCTGGTATGAATCTACTTCAGCATGGGTAACAGACACATGGGAACACTAGCCCCTGCAAGCTTCATTCCCCCACCACCCCAAGCCATTCATCATCCTGACTTGAAAATATATTGTGGTTCCTTCAGTGTCACTGGCTCAGAATCTCGGAATCCTCTCCCAAAGAGCATCATGGGTATACTTACACCATAAGGACTAAAGTGGCCAAAAGCAGCAAACTGGGGCAAGTAGGGATGGGCATTAAATTCAGCCTCAGTCAGCAACACCCACAGAAATGATGGCAAGATGGTTTGGAGAGCAAGCAATTTACTGGAGGCCAACTGAGACCCTCCGGCACCCACAGCAGATCCTGACCTTGTTGCTAATGGAATCAGATTGGGGTGGGAGTGAGGGAGAGACAACGTGTGAAGCAACTCCCCCAACACAAAGGAAAGCCCAGGTTGGGCCTTTCTGAGGGACTCAGGAAGGGGAGGCACCTCCATATCCTTGATGTGAACCTTCCTCCTCTAAGTGGCCCCTCCCCACCCCAGCACATCCATCCTGTCCCACCAACTCAATCACTAAAACCTCCAGGCTATGGTGTCAGCCATGTGGTGAAAGGGTTAATGTACATGAATGAATAGTGCAGCTCATATAGTAAACACGACATGAACAACAGTCTGACCTGGAGGCTGAGAGAGAAGCAACAGCCTTGTCTGCCCCTGGTTCTGACCAGGAGCCGAAATATGCGAGTAATTAGTTGGAGTGACTTTACCAGGCCTAGTTACAAATTACTGGGAGAGTGAAGGAGACCAGATCCACTATCCAACCTACAGGAAGAGTAGACTAAATCAAGACATACACTGCAACAATCCAGCTCGGTCCCACTATAGCACCAGCATTGCCCAGTGCTCTCTGTGGTCACGCTGCTGTCGTCAAGAAATTCTGATTGACAGCACCCTTAGGGAGGCAGGAGTTAGGAACATAGGAACTGGACTAGGCCATTCAGCCTCTTGAACTGTTCCATCATTCAGTGAGATCATGGCTGATTGTTGCTTTCCCACATGGACGTGACAGTCAGGAAGGCACAACAACGCTTCTCCTTCCTCAGCCGGCTCAGGAAATTCAGCATGTCAGTAAGGACCTTCACCAACCTCTACAGATGCACCATTGGACACACACTGTCTGGGTGCATAATGGCCTGGTACATTAACTGCTCTGCTCAGGACTGTAAGAAACTACAGAGGATGGTGTGCATAGGCCAGACCATCAGAGAAACCAATCTCCCATCCACGGACTCCATTTACACAGCTCACTGCTAACATCATCAAAGACCCCTCCCACCCCAATAATGCAACCTCTTCCATCAGGCAGAAGATACAGAAGCTTGAACACACGCACCAACGCATTCAGGAACAGCTTCTTCCTTGACGTTATTAGACATATGAATGGATCTCTCTAACTCCAAATCTAATGCTGATCTTATTAACGGTGATCTTGTCTAACACACATCCTGTGCAATATAACCTGCACGCCTTTGTCTCAGTTTATTTCTCACCTTATTATCTGCATATCCTTGATTACTATGATCTACCTGCACTGCGGTAAACAAAGCTTTTCACTGTATTTAGGTACACGTGACAATAAATCAATGAAATCAACTGATCCAGTGCCCACTGCCATTTGTGGAAGAGAATTCCAAAACTTTCCTTCCCTTTGTGCTTCCTAACATCTCACCTGAACAGTCTGACACTAATTCTCACACTATGGTGCCTAGTTCTGGAATCCCCAACAAGTGGAAACAGTTTATCTTTATCTATCCTGTATTTTCTTGTTACTATCTTGAAGACCTCAATCAGATTCCCCTCTTAACCACCTAAGAACAAAGAACAAAGAAAAATTACAGCACAGGAACAGGCCCTTCATCCCTCCAAACATGCGCTGATCCAGATCCTCTATCTAAATCTGGCACCTATTTTCTAAGGATCTGTATCCCTCTGCTCCCTGCCCATTCATGTGTCTGTCTAGATACATTTTAAATGGCACTATCATGCCCAGCTCTACCACCTCTTCTGGCAACATGTTCCAAGTACCCACCAGCCTCTAAGTAAAGAACTTACCATGCATATCTCCCCTAAACTTTTCCCATCTCACCTTGAACTTGTGACCATTAGTAATTGTGTCTCACATTCTGGGAAAAAGCTTCTTGCTATCCACTCTGTCTATACCTCTCATGATTTTGTAGACCTCAATCAGTTCCCCCCTCAAACTCCATCGTTCGAATAAAAATAATCCTAATCTACTCAACCTCTCTTCATAGCTAGCTTCCTCCACACCAGGCAACATCCTGGTGAACCTCCTTTACACCCTCTCCAAAGCATCCACATCCTTCTGGTAATGTGGTGACCAGAAAGGTATGCACTATGCCACATGCGGCCGAACTAAAGTCCTATACAAGTGTAACATGACCTGCCTACTCCTGTAATCAAGAGAAGCAAAGCATGCCATATGCCTTCTTGACCACTCTATCGACCTGCGATGCAACCTTCATGGGAACAATGGACTTGAATACCCAGATCTCTCTGCACATCATTTTTTCCCAGGGCTTTTCCATTTACAGTATAGTTCGCTCTTGAATTGGATCTTCCAAAATGCATCACCTCGTATTTGCCCGGATTGAACTCCATCTGCCATTTCTCTGCCCAACTCTCCAATCTATGTATATTCTTCTGTATTCTCTGACAGTTCCCTTTACTATCTGGTACTCCACCAATCTTAGTATCATCTGCAAACTTGCTAATCAGACCACCTATACCGTCCTCCTGATCATTTATGGATATCACACACAACAGTTGTCCCAGCACAGATCCCTGTGGAACATCATTGGCCACAGGTCTCCATTTTGAGAAACTGCCTTCCACCACTACTCTCTGTGTCCTGTTACCCAGCGAGTTCTCTATCCATCTCGCTAGTACACCCTGGACCCCATGCAACTTCACTTTCTCTATTAGCCTACCATGGGAACCTTATCAAATACCTTATTGAAATCCATGTATATGACATCTACAGCCCTTCCCTCATCAATCAACTTTATCACTTCCTCAAAGAATTCTGTTAAGTTGGTGAGACATAATCTTCCCTCCACAAAGCCATGTTGCCTATCACTGATCAGCCCATTTTCTTCGAAATGTAAATAGATCCTATCCCTCCATATCTTCTCCAGCAGCTTCCCTACCGCTGACATCAGGCTCACTGGTCTATAATTGCCTGGATTATCCCTGCTGAAAATGTGTTGCTGGAAAAGCGCAGCAGGTCAGGCAGCATCCAAGGAACAGGAAATTCGACGTTTCGGGCATTAGCCCTTCATCAGGAATGGACTTGAATATCAGCAACTGTTCAAATCGAGGAGAAATGCTTGCTTTTGTTTGCTTGAGAGATTTTGGATACTGGTGTGGCAGGAAGAATACTGAGACACACAAGTGAGGGAGATTCAGTGTGCTGACTGTGAAAACTGCTTCAACCTATTGACTCAACTTGAGGGATAAAGGAGCCCGCTGATAATGTGTTGCTGGTTAACACACAGCAGGTTAGGCAGCATCCAAGGAATAGGAAATTCGACGTTTCGGGCATAAGCCCTTCATCATTGATTCCTGATGAAGGGCTTATGCCCGAAACGTTGAATTTCCTATTCCTTGGATGCTGCCTAACCTACTGTGCTTTAACCAGCAACACATTTTCGGCTGTGATCTCCAGCATCTGCAGACCTCATTTTTTACCCCTGGATAAAGGAGCCCGCCCATTGTGAACCAGCGCATGTGCAGTGTAGGTCCTGTAGCAGGACAAAAGCAGTGTCATTGAGTGTGGGAGAGGAATGGCATCGGCGGCTGAAGGAACAAGAACAGAAACAGCTGGAAAAGCTGAGCAGGTCCGGCAGCGCGTTTCGGGTCCGGGGATCCTTCTTCAGGTCAGGACCAGGTTTCAGAAACATCCCGGGGAGGTCTCCAGGCCCGAGCGCCAAGACCTGGCTCTTGCCCCCGGGGAGAGAGGACAGTGAGACAGGGAAGACACGCGGAAAGAAACCTGAAGGCAAATGACACAACGTCTGACAGAGACACTTGATTCATTGTCTACGGAACTGGATTATCCCTGCTACCCTTCTTAAACATGGGGACAATATTAGTAATTCTCCAGTCCTCCAGGACCTCAAGAATGCTGCAAAGATATCTGTTAAGGCCCCAGCTATTTCCTCTCTTGCTTCCCTCAGTAACCTCGGATAGATCCCATCCGGGGACTTGTCCACCTTAATGCTTTTTAGAAAACACAACACTTCCTCCTTCCTTATGCCAACTTGACTGAGAGTGATCAAATATCTATCCTAAACCTCAACATCTGTCATGTCCCTGTTCTTGGTGAACTCTAAAGAAGGCAGCCATCATTTATATAAACTCTCCCCATCACTTAATAAATCCAGTTTTTAATTCTTGTAAACCTGGATTTCCACTCTATTTGGGGTTTTATTCAACAAGATGGAATCGTAAAAAAATTACATTGAGTTCCAAAAGCTGTGCACCGTGGATTTCTGCAGTTGAACATGCACTTTGCATTAAATTCTATCAACTTCCTGTTGGAGAGAAAGGCTTTGTGAACCAGTCCAATGGCAAGGATGAAGGAACGTATGAAGGTCATTCATCATGAGTCCTGATCGTCTGGGATATGTTGTTCTGGCCTTGGGGTGTTATCATCTGGTAGGTCAGAAGTCACACGACATGAAGTTATAATCCAACTGGCTTTTGGAGTGCTACTCCTTCGTCAGGTGAGGTGACCTGTTGGTCTGAACTCGTCCATCCCTGTCCAACACCAGCATCTCTGCATCATCATCTAGTAGGGTCTAGTAAGGATACCTGAAACCAAATGAAACTAGGGAATAACTGATAGTGTATCCAACCTAAGAGACAAATGGTGACAAACTGGGTGTGTTTGGGGAACAAGTAATCAGAGTGTTGGGGCTTTGAGATATGCAAGTTGGAATAAAACGCTGACTAGAGAAGGTAAATGGTTAGACTGTCTAAACAAGCTTTAAGGTCTGGTGTTTGGACACAGTCTAATTCTTTACATATTATTGGGTCCCTGGTCAGAGCTAGGCAACTCTAGGTGCAGACAAGACTATTGTTTCTCTCTCAGGGTGGTTCTGAAGAAGGGACACTGGACTCAAATCATTAACTCTGTTTCTCTCTCCACAGATGTCTCCAGAATTTCTGGGTGTCTCCAGCAGTTTCTGTGTATGTTTAATCAAACCCGAGTCCTTATCGAGCAGTGTCAGTAGCTGAAACACTGGGCAATATCTGGAAAGGAATTCAATCACAAAGTGTCGTTTCAAGATTCTAAATTACAGATTGCTGAGATTAACATTAATAGACTGAGCATAGAGAGAGTTGAATTTGTTTTTTTGCCTATTTAAATGGATTTGTGCACTTAACATAATGTAAAGCTGCCAAGGATGAGACTCACAGCACTGGCCTTGCATTGTCTGATTATAAATTTGAGTTAGTTATTTCTTACTCCTTTCTGTCAGTCATAACTAAAATCAAGTTTGCCAATTCTCAGTCCCTGCTGATAGATGGAGTGATTCTTTGTTTTGATACCTTACACATTAGAGTCAGATTTTGCACTATCCATATACCTCACTCACAATCAAAGCACCAACCCTGCAAGGCATCACAGGCTCAGTCTCAGTTCTGCCACCTCTTCTAATTCGCCAACAATTAAAATGGGAAGAAATGTAACTCCAAACTTGTAAATTGCTCTGGGATGGAGGGCAGATTTGTCTAACCTTTGGTTAGTCATCTATCTGTTACCATGAACGGAGACCCTGGACTCTGTGAATGTCCCATTTACAAACACAATCCCACACAGGGGTGCAATCTTAAAGATTCAACAAACAAACATTTCCCATACTTACAAGCAGCTACCTTATATTGTCCCTCACTGTGTTCTAACTCGTGTACAAATCAACTTGCAAACAGATATCAGAATGGAATCTGTTCACAACCCATGGACTGTCTAATGACTGCACATGTAAAGGCGGAAGAAAATACCTTATTCACCCAATACAACGATGAGGCTGAAGTGGCACCTCCAGCAACTACAAAAATGTCTAAAAGAAAATGACAGCACAATCAGATAAGTTGCCTGAATTGAAAAATAACTTGTTTGTTCTTGGAAGATGAAGCCACTGACAAACAAGGTCAGTATTTCATGTCAGTCTTGATGTACAAGGCCCTCACAGGTGTTCCTTGGGTCACAACTGTCACACTGAACCTGGAAAGGCCCCACCTGAAGTTGCTGCATGCTTTAGGTACTTGGCTGGGACAACTCTTGCACATATTATTCAGCCCCATATATTCCATCCAGCTATTGTCATGTACAGAGAGAAAAGCTCCTGGAGGGGGCATGATTTTTGATTAGGTTTCATGAAAATTACAACAAGTATCAATATTGTTCCTTCGATCACAGAGGCTTGTACCACCGTGAGTTCTGGTTTCTCATCCTCCTGCGGTTTTCACTCAAACCTAATTTGAACATTTCTGCTACACTATTCAACCTTACTCCAGTCTCTGAGTCTTGTGTCCCAACATTACACTACCTCAGTTCCCAAAGCAGCCACACCGAGTAGATACCGCTTCGAGATCTTTGCCGAAAGCAGGGTTGGATGACTTAGGGGTGTACAGGCGCCTTGCATTTCTGGTGACAATGTGACTATTCTAACGAGCTTCAATGACCCATTCCAATACTTGACTCTCAAAGACTCCCGGGGTAGTTGGTCTTGGATTTCTTCTTCAGGCAATTCCTTTCCCTCTGCTATTTTATCAGATTATCACAAGCACTGAATCCCCTTAGTGCAGCACCGCTATTGGATGATTAGATTAGATTACCTACAGTGTGGAAACAGGCCCTTCGGCCCAACAAATCCACACCGACCCGCTGAAGCGCAACCCACCCAGACCCATTCCCCTGCCCCTAACACTACGGGCAATTTAGCATGGTCAATTCACCTAACCTGCACATGGCTGGGGCCAATGTCATGACTCTTAGGTTGAAACCAGTTTTACTTTTATTCCTGTAATTTATTCCTTTTACAAAGGGGCAGCTACCAATTTCTCGGTTGGCTTGTGCAGATTGCTCAAGGTAATCATGTCTTAAACATACAGCTCACATCACCTGCTCAATCCCACTCTCTGACGTATATAAATTGTAGCTTTTTTTTAGTTATATCTTTGCAGTGGTAGTTACTGAAGCAAGGATTCCCCTGTCATGCTGCCATATTTACAGTAATTATTTTAGTGCCAACATATACTAAACTGAACTGCAAAATTGGGACTGACACCAAATGTGAGTATTTATAATGCTGTAGAACAGAGGCGTTGACTTATATTAAGCTAAGTTTGTATTCAAGCATCAACAACATCAGCTCAACTTATAGCTATTTTTAACCATCTTGTTCAGATGTCTTATGACACAAGCCCTAGGCAGGTGGAACTGGAACCCAGGCCTCCTAGCCCAGAGGCATTGACACTGCCACCTCACCACAAGACCCCTTTGGGCCAGTTGAGACGATGAGTTGACTTACATGCCACGGCCTACAGACATAATAACGATATTTTAATCAAGATGCCCATTCAGAGCCCAAAATCTAAACTGCAGTGTGACTTGGAATAAAATGTTAATTTGTAACCCAATCAGAAATGAATTGGACATCTATAATTATACTCGTGAAGTTGGGGGTTAGCAGAACTCAAGAACTGAGTGTTGAGATGGAGCAAACTCCCAAATACCTCCCAAAGCAACAACTTCACAAACCTGAACAGTTAAAGCTTTCCATCCCAGGCAAAGCTGATCGGACTCATCTCACTTGGCTCAACACAGCCTCAGAGCTGCAGGTGAAGGAATACTGAATTCTACCACAAAAGCTCCAGATTAAGGACTGATGGAGACGGTGCAGGAAAGTGGGACTGGGGTAGAGGAACAGCCATGAGATAGTGAACAGCAGAGCAGGTTCAATGGGTTCAATGGCCCTCTCTTGTCACTATGCTTACAGTCGGTCTGCACACTGGCACAAACTTTAAACTTTAAGAATGTCTTTCCAGGCCCCACTTGTCTAGAATTTGACAAATGGTGCAAAAAATTTTACCCTCGATGTAAAACAATTCTCTCTTTTTTGTATGTATTTGGTAGAAGACTAAAACATTACTTTTTAATGCATTTCTAACTTTTTGACCTGAGTAGGCTTAAGAATCTGTATCTAGTTACCTTTACATCTAAGGTGTAATGTGATATTTGTAAACATTTCACTTGAATATGTTTAAAATAAAGCAAATTCAACTCAATTCAATTCAGTCATGTGTTTTTTGTGTGTATTCGGTTAAAATCTGTAAAACGCAGCCTTCTGAGTTTATCAGAGTTTGTAATAGTTGACATCATTACCCAATGTATTAATGACTCTACATTAGAGACTGTTTGAGACTTTGAAAGAACTATGTAATGATTTAGATAATTACACAATGTGTTATACAGGAATATTTTAAAGTGATTCATTAATCTACATAAATGGAAAAGTTATAAATATTTGTCAACAAACAAAAAAGCTGGACAGTTGATAATGTTCTGATCAACGATACTATTCACTCTGAAATTTTATTTTAATGACTGGAACATTACCTCTCTCTTAATTATTACAAACTTGTTTTTCACAACTGAATTTGACAGAAAGTCAGTATCTCATCAACATAACGTACTCATTAAACCAACTGTGAGCCCCATGTAAATTAAACTAATTTCCTCAAACATAAACATTGCTAGACGTTGCATTTGAAGTGGAATTTAATACCTCCCACTGTGTTAAACAAATGCTCAGTCACAAAAACATCCGGTACATTAGTTACATACAAGATGTAACACATAAACAATTAACACCCAACACATTTCTGTCTCCCATAATTTCCAGTGTTCTTAAATAAAACCTTGATGCTTTCTTTAGCAAAATGCT
Organism: Hemiscyllium ocellatum; assembly: GCF_020745735.1. NCBI lineage: Eukaryota > Metazoa > Chordata > Chondrichthyes > Orectolobiformes > Hemiscylliidae > Hemiscyllium > Hemiscyllium ocellatum. The sequence continues at coordinate 110,130,086 of NC_083410.1, read as the reverse complement.
TTTAAATGGAAATGAGTCATTTGCAGATTTACAAATATAATCCAAGAGCAATGACTATCGGCTCTTTTTAAACTTGCTGCCTGAAGTAGTAATTAGATGTGCTGACCAAACTGCCTGCAGTTTACATCTATATTCTGGTGTATCTGTTTGTTATAATTTGTCCACAAGATATAAGCCTCATGCTCATTGGCGGTCTCTCATAGACGAAGGTGACTCTCTCCCACTCTCTGGGTGTGTCTGTAGGTGGTTGTACAGACCCCTCCCCCCCCATTGGCCTACTGCAAGCTGTGTTACAGAAAGTGGGGCAGAAGGGGTGGGTGTGGTGATGGTGTGGCAGCACTCTCCTTTCCCAGTTTCCGCCCGGCTTCTGCTTTTTCCCCCGACGGTGAGTCTCAAGGTGCTCGAGGCCTTCCTGGATGCTCCTCCTCCATGTTGGATGGTCTTAGGCCGGTGATTCCCAGGTGTCTGTGGGAATGCTGCATTTCCCCAGTGAGGCCTTGTGGGTATTTCCTCTGTCCCACCTGGGGCTCCTCCGCCATTTCGGAGCAAGCGTTGGAAATGATGATGGTGAGCTATTGACACAGCAACAATGATATGTTTCCAAGTCAGGATGGTGAGTGGCTTGGTGGGGAATGTAGAGATGGTTCCATGTATCTGCCACCTATGTCCACATCGATGTTAGAGGTCACACGTTTGGAAGGGGAGGTTGAAGGTGCCTTGGTGAGTTGTTGCTTGGCGTTTTGTAGATGGTAGCTATATGTCTAACCAGGCCTCCTGATTCAGAGATAGGTACACTACCACTGTGACACATGAACCCATTTTTATAAACAATACACTTTGATGTCATTGTGTGTCAGTTGAAAGTCGAACATGGTAATTATGCCAATCAAGTGGGCTGCTTTCTCCTGGATGGTGTCAAGCTTCTTGAGTGTTGTTGGAGCTGCCCCCATCCAGGCAAATGGGAAACATTTCATCTGACTTGTGTCTTGTAGATGGTGGAAAGACTTTAAGTCAGGAGGTGAATCTACCTTTCCTGCTTTATATCAGTCCTTAAAACCTTTATCTGGGATCAAGGCTTTGGCCATTTCTCCCCAAGTGTCTTAGAGTCTCAATGTGTTTGATAATTGAGTTGTGAAGTAACTTTGATTCCAATTGTCGGTTGTATGAGTTAATCTCAGGATGGAAATCTTGCCTGAACAAAATCGAAATAGCAAAGTATTGTGGGACAGGAATTGATCTGCGATTTGATTGTGGACTGGCATTTTGATCACTGGCAGTAGAGAACCAAGTCAGAAACAGCTCCTGAGAGTGGGCCCTCCAACACTGACACACCCCTGATGCTTTTTTCAGGATGTGCTGGTAACAGAGAGTGACCCAAATATGGCAAAGAGACAATTAATGTCCTCTTAAAGAGCCCCTGGTGATTTCAATCCCAGACGTATGGGCAAACCACAGAGGATCCAAACCATGTGCTGGAGTAGGAAGAGGGACAGACTGAGAAATCAGGAGAGACAATGGCCGAGTAGTATTATCACCAGGCTATTAATCCAGAAACTCAGCTACTGTTCTAGGGACCCGGATTCAATTCCTGCCATGGCAGATGGTGGAATTTGAATTCAATTAAAAAACAAAATCTGGAATTAAGAATCTACTGATAGGCATAAAACTATTGGGGGAAAATCTATCTGGCTCACTAGGAAATCTGCCATCCTCAGCTGGTCTGGCCTACATGTGACTCCAGTCCCACAGCGATGTGACTGACTCTGAACTGCCTTCTGAAATGACCTCATGAGCCTCTCCGTTCAAGGGCAGCTACAGATGGGCAAGAAATGCTGACCAGCCACCAATGTCCATGTCTCACATGTGAATATTAAAAAAGGGCCTGATAGGATCTATCCCAGAATGCTGAGGGAGGCAGGTGAGGAAATTGCTGGGGCCTTGTATGAAATTTCTGTGACCTCTTTTGTCACAGGAGAGGATTGGAGAATAGCCAATGTTGTTCCTTTGTTTCAGAAGGGAAACGAGGAGAATGGGGAAATTACGTCAGTGGTAGAAAAATATCGGGGACAGGATTTCCTCATATCTAGAAAATTACAGACTTATTAGCTATGGGGAGCGTGGCTTTGTGATGGGAAGATCATGTCTCACAAACTTGATTGAGTGTTTTGAAGAAGTGACAAAGATGATTGCTGAGGGCAGAAAGTAGATGTTGTCCACTTAGCAAGGTCTTTGACATCTCTCATGGAAGGCTGATATGGAAGGAGAAGTCACATGGGATCCACAGAGAGCCGGTAAGATGGATACAGAACTGGTTTATTCGTAGAAGACTGAGAGTCGCGGAGGAAGGCTATTTTTCCTACTGGAGCTCTGAGACCAGTGGTGTTCTGCAGGGATCGATGCTGGGACCCCTGTTGTTTGTAATATACACATATATAAGTGATCTAGAGATGAATGTAGGTGACCTGATTAGTAGAGTTGCAGACATTGCAAAGATTGTTGGAGCTGCAGATAGTGAGGAGGATTGCCAAAGGATACAGCAGGATATGATAGACTGGGGGCTTGGGTGGAGAAATAGCAGATGGAGTTTAATCCGGACAAATGCGAGATGATGCAGTTTGGGAAATCTAATGCAAGAGGAAAATATCCAGCAAAAGAGGCATTTGGATGGGTATATGAATAGGAAGGGTTTGGAGGGACATGGGCCAGGTGCTGGCAGGTGGAACTAGATTGGGTTGGGATATCTAGTCGGCATGGACGGGTTGGACTGAAGGGTCCATTTTCATGCTGTACATCTCTATGACTCTGACTCTATAATTCTTAGTAGCTTCAATATACAGAGGGATCTGGGTATACAGGTCCACTGTTCCCTGAAATTGGCAACACGAGTGGATAAGGTTATTAGGAAGGCATAAGGCATGTTGTCTTCATCAGTCAGGGTATTGAGCATAAAAGTTGGCAAATCATGTTGCTGCTCTGTACAACTTTAATTAGGCCACATTTGGAATGGTGTGTACAGTTCTGGTTGCCACTCCCCCAGAAGGAAATGGAGGCTTTGGAAAGGTGTGTACTGAAACAGTTTACCAGGAGGTTGCCTGGTTTAGAGAGTATTAGCTGTGAGGAGAGATTAGACGAACTTGGTTTGTTTTCACTTGAACATCAGAGGCTGAGGGGTGACCTGATACAAGTTTACAAAATTGTGGGAGACGTGGATAGAATAGACAGTCCAAGTCTTTCTCCGAGGGTGGACATTTCAACTACGAGGGGACATAGGTTTAAGGTAAAAAGGAGTAAGTTTAAAGTAGATGTCAGAGGTCAGTTTTTTACACAGAAGGTGGTAACTGCTTGGAATTCACTGCCAGAGGAGGTGGTGGAGGTGGACGCAATAGCAATGTTTTAGAGGCATCTTAACAAATGCATGAATAGTCAAGGAAAGAGGGATATGATAGTGGAGAGGACAGCGCTCCTTACAGACCACGTTAGGAAATTGGAGCTGGGACTGGATGATCTTTGGATCATTCGAGAGGTTGAGGGGGTTGGTAGAATGGGGTTATGGGGAGATATTCACACCTAAGGTACAAGATAAAGGTAGGTGGGTGACTGTCAAGAAAGGGCAAGGGAATAGGCAGACAGTGCAGGAAACCCCCTGGTAGTTTCCCTGAAGAATAAGTATCCCGTTTTGGATACTGTTGAAGGGATGACCTACCAGGGGGAAGCCAAGTGGCCAGGTTTCTGGCACTGAGCCCAGGTCAGTGGCTCAAAAGGGAAGGGGGGGAAGAATAGGAGAGTGATAGTGAAAGGAGATACAAACGTGAGAGGAGATCCTGTGGTCGCGAGCGAGACTCCAGATGGTGTGTTGTCTCCTGGGAGGTAGGATCAGAGATGTCTCAGATTGGGTCTACAGGATTCTTAAGGGGAAGGGAGAGAGCTAGAAGCTGTGGTACACATCGGTACAAATGACATTGGTAGGGAAAGGGAGGAGGGCCTGAAATGTGAATATAGGGAGTTAGGTTGGAAAGTAGAAGGCAGGACGGGCAGAGTAGTAATCTCAGGATTGCTACCAGTGCCACGTGCTAGTGAGGATAGGAACAGAGAGCGAGTGCAGGTGAACATGTGGGTGCAGGGTTGGTGTAGGAGGGAGGGCTTCAGATATGTGGATCACAGGGCAAGGTGGGATCTGTACAAGAAGGATAGGTTGTACCTGAACTGGAGGGGCACCAATATCTTGGGTGTGAGGTTTGCTAGAGCTCTTCGGGAGGGTTTAAACTAGATTGGCAGGGGGGGTGGGAACCTGAGCTATGGATCAGATAATGGAGTAGGTAATGCACAGCCAGGTACAGCGTGGAGAGTGTCTGTGAGAAGAGATAGGCATTTGATAGGGCAAAGGTGAAGTCAGTGTGATGGGTTGAAGTGGGTCTATTTTAAGAGTCTTGAACTCAGAGCATGGGTCAGTACTTGGAACGATGATGTTGTGGCCATTACAGAGTCTTGGATATCACAGGGGCAGGAATGGTTGTTGGATGTTCCAGAGTTTAGATGCTTCAAAAAGAATAGGAGAGGTAAAGGAGCTGGGGGAGCGGCATTATTAATCAGGAATAGTATCATCGCTGTAGAAATGGAGGTCATCGAGGAGAGTTTGTCGACACAGTCAGTGTGGGTGGAAGTCCGAAACAGGAAAAGAGCAGGCACTTTATTGGGAGTTTTCTACAGAACCCCCATTGCAACAGAGACACAGAGGAGCAGATTGGGAGGCAGATTTTGGAAAGGTGTAGAGGTAACAGGGTTGATGTCATGGGTGACTTTAACTTCCCTAATACTGTATTGATTGGAACCTCCTTAATTCAAATAGTTCAGATAGAGCAGTTTTTGTCAGGCATGTCCAGGAAGGGTTACTGACCCAATATGTCGATAGGCCAACTAGAGGGGAGGCCATATTTTATTTGGCGCTTGGCAACGAGCCAGGTCAGGTATCTGATCTCTCAGTGGAAGATCATTTCAGTGATAGTGACCACAACTCCCCGACTTTTACTATACTCGTGGAGAGAGATAGGAGTAGACGGTACGGGAAAATATCTAATTGGGGGAGGGGAAGCTACAATTCTATTAGGCAGGAACTGGGGCACCTAAATTGAGAACAGATGTTGTCAGGGAAATGCATGACAAAGATGTGGAGGTTGTTTTGGGAGCCCTCGCTGATAGTGCTGGATAGGAATGTACCATTGAGGCAAGGAGGGGTTGGTAAGGTGAAGGAACTTTGGGTAACAAGAGATGTGGAACATCTCGTCAAGAAGAAGAAGGAAGCTTACTTAAGCTTACTGGAGGATTACAAGATAATCAGGAAACAAATGAAGAATGGACTTGGGAGAGCTAGAAGGGGGCATAGTAGAATTAAGGAAACCCCTAAGGCGTTCTCCATGTATGTGAGGAACAAGACGATGGCCAGAGAGAGGGTAGGGCTGATCAGGGATAGCAGAGGGAACTTGTGCCTGGAGTTCGATGAGGTAGGGGAGGTCCTTAATAAATAGTTTGCTTCAGTATTCACTAGAGAGGACAGCACGAAACAGACTGATGTGCTCGAACATGCTGATGTTAGGAAGGAGGATGTACTGAAAATTTTGAAAAACATAAAGATAGATAAATCCCCTGGCCAGACAGGATATACCCTAGGCTATACAGGAAGCGAGGGAAGAGATTGCTGTGCCTTTGACGATGATCCTGCCTCCTCACTGTCCACTGGAGTAGTGCAAAATGATTGGAGGGTGGCAAATGTAATTCTCTTGTTCAAGAAATGAAATAGGGATAATCCTGAGAATTACAGACTAGTCAGTCTTACATCTGTGGTGGGCAAAGTTTTGGAGAGGATTCTGAGAGAAGGATTTATGATTACTTGGAAAACCATAGTTTAATTACACGTAGTGAGCATGGCTTTGAGAGAGGCAGGTCATACCTCACAAACCTTACTGAATTCTTTGAGGATGTGACAAAACACATTGATGAAGGTAGAGCAGTGGATGTTAGCAAGGCATTTGATAAGGTTCCCCATGGTAGGCTCATTCAGAAAATAAGGAGGCGTGAGATACAGGGAAATCTGACTGTCTGGATACAGAACTGGCTGGACCATAGAATACAGAGAATACAGGATTCCTGAAGAAGCGCTCATGCCCAAAACGTCGATTCTCCTGCTCCTTGAATGCTGCCTGACCTGCTGTGCTTTTCCAGCAACACATTTTCATCTCTGATCTCCAGCATCTGCAGTCCTCACTTTCTCCCTTAGAATACAGAGGGTGGTAACAGATGGAAAGTATTCAGCCTGGAGCTCGGTGACCAGTGGTGTTCTGCAGGGATCTGTTCTGGGACCTCTGCTGTTTGTGATTTTTGTAAATGGCTTGGATGAGGAAGTGGAAGGGTGAGTTAGTAAGTTTGCTGATGGGACATTGACAGGATGCAGAACTGGGCTGAAGAGTGGCAGATGGAGTTCAACCAGGAAAAGTATGAAGTCATTCACTTTGGAATTTCAAATTCAAATGCAGAATACAAGGTTAAAGGCAGGATTCTTGGCAATGTGGAAGGGCAGAAGGAATTTGGGGTCCATGCCCATAGATTCCTTAAAGTTGCCACCTTAGTTGATAGGGTTATTAAGATGGCATATGATGTGTTGGCTTTCATTAGCAGGGGGATTAAGTTTAAGAGCCACAAGGTTATGCTGCAGCTCTATAGAGCCATGGTTAGACAACACTTGGAATGTTGTGTCCAATTCTGGTCACCTCTTTATAGCAAGGATATGGAAGCTTTCGAGATTTACCAGGACTGGAGGGCATGTCTCATGAAGAAAGGTTGAGGGGACGAGGGCTTTTCTCATTGGAGTGAAGAAGGATGAGAGGTGACTTGATAGAGATGTATAAGATGTGGAGAGGCATAGATAGAGTGGGTAACCAGAGACCTTTTCCCAGAGGGGAAATGGCTATCATGAGGGGGCATAATGTTAGGGTGATTGGAGGAAGGTTTAGGGGAGATGTCAGAGGTAGGTTCTTTACACGGTGTGTGGTGGGTGGGTGGAATACCAGTGGTGGTAGTGGAGTCAGATACATTTGAGACATTTAAGAGATTGGATAGACACATGATAGATAGTACAATGATGGATATATGGTTTTTCTGATCTTAGAGTAGCATAAAAGGCCAGTACAACATTGAGGGCCGAAGGGCCTGTGCTGTTCTATGCTATGCTTTATGTTATGTTGAAAGGTTTTTCGTTTAGAATAGCATCATACATTAGTGCAGTCTTGGTGCTGACGGGTCTGTTCCTATTCTGCACTGTTCTTTATTCTTTGTTCGAACACATTAAGACCAAAAATAGAATAAGGAGGCATGAACTGATAATGTTATACAAACTGACATGGTTTCATCACCAAACCTGCCCCTTGCCCTTGCACCTCAAACGCCACCCTTCGCAAAGTCAGAAGTCACATGACACCAGGTCCAACAGGTTTATTTGAAATTACAAGCTTTCAGAGCACTGCCCCTTCACCTGTAGACCAAGGTGCTACAGGTAAGCATCACACACAAGAATTCTTAAACGCGATGTCAAAGTCACTTAGAATCCTGAAGCACTGAAGGAGGCCTTTACTCATTATGCCACTGCTGGCTCGTTGATGATGCTCCTCCCCCGCCTTGCCCCATAGCCCTCGCACTTATTAACATTTATTTTCTTTGACCGTCAGCTGGCCAACCCTAGAATCTCCATTCCAAAGTAATTGCATGACTTATTGCGATGCTTAAATTAGTGCTCTGTGTAAGAGGCAGCTCCAAAGACCTCAGTGCCTGGGGAATGGTAATGAAACATTTTAAAAAATGGTCAAAATACTGATTACATTTAATTGTAGGCCCATTTGTTTTGTTCGTCCAACATTTGACAGTTAACCTCCAAACATTTCTCATTGAGTCACTAAAGTTACAGTCTAACTCACCAAGTGTGCTTACAGGCATATTTATTGCGACAAGAAAAGTGATTTGCACTGTGTATTATCGTACTTCAGGAATGGCTACGCTATGCTTTCTTAAATAAACTTTAATAAAGGATTAAAGAAGGATCAGGGAATGGAATATCAGTTTGTTTTTAAGATTCAGTACATCCTTTTTTGTTCGAAATGATCACTGATGTAGACTTTGGCCCAATGATATGGAAACAAGGATACAGAAGTGACAGTGATAAAGCACCACAACAAGAAAACCACTTGCAATGACCTGATGCTGTTCTCTGTATGAGGCTGAGAGAGGACATTTGAAAGCTGGGATAATAACTAGCACAGAATGGGGACGACATCACACAGTTAAGAATTGCTAATGACTAACTTATCTCAGCACTCACTCTCTTCACCAGCGATTGTTAACGGTGAGATCATGATGCAGTGGGAATGCTAACAGACCAACCTACACTCTAAGCTCTTTGGGAAACACAGTTTAAATCTTACCATTGCGGCTGGTGCAACTTCAGTTGCAATCTTAAAAACTGGCATTATAAAAACTGGAATTTTAAAACTCATCTTAGTAATTGGGGTCATGACAGTTTAGTTTTAAAAGAATGCCTGGTTCACTTGGCTGTAAGAGCTGCTCCTTTTTTTGAGGTATTTTAGGTGCTGGAGGTGATTTCCTCGAATTCCAGGAGCAGCAATTACTGTTTTATATGCTGTTGCACTGTTTTGGAACTTTAGAAAAAAAATATTAAAACAACAGCAGCTTTAAAAGGGAGAAGAACAGACAAAGGAAGCACATGGTGAGGTCAGTGCAGGAGAGAGAGAGAGAGAGAGAGAGAGAGAACCTGCACAGTTACTGCCTTTGCTGTTTGAATTCATGTATCACTACACATCGGAGTACATCTCGGAAAATTAACACACTGTGAAATTCACAATTAATCTTGGAGGAACTGTTGGGCAAAGTTCACAGCACAGAATCAGATAAGTTAATTGTTGTTTTAAGTGTGACCTACAGAGAATCTGCAGTCGTGAGTAGAGTGGGTTCTTTCTTGATAATATGTTTTTGGAGATATGTCTCTTGATTAAACTTAAAATATAAGCCATTACTATTAATCTAACCTGGGACGGTGTTTTGTAGAGGAATAAGACGGTGATATTTTCTGGGTCTGTAGATTTTGAAGGAGCAAAAATGGCCTTTAGTAGAGTGATATGCGCTTCTCGTCAGATGTGGGAGTTTAAAGAGAGTTTAAGAGTTACTGCGGACTATATCTGCCATAAATGCTGTTGGTTGCAAATCTTATCAGATCGAGTGGATCGGTTGGAGAGACAGATAGAAGCGATGAGGAATTCACAAAAGCAACAGTATGTGATGGATGGCAGTTATAGGAATGGGGGAAAGTCTCAGATACAGTCACATAGATGGGTTAGCTCCAGGAAAGGTAAGAGAGGTAGGCAGGTAGTGCAGGAGTCTTTTGTGGCTATACCCATTTCAAACAGGTATGCTGCTTTGGAAAATGTAGATTCTCAGTGGAAAGTAGCACAAACAGCCAAGCTTCTGGTATTGAGACTGGCTCTAATGCAATGAGGGGTAGGTCGGGTTCCAAGAGATCAACTGTTTTAGGGGATTCTCTAGTCCGAGGTACAGGCAGACGTTTCTATGGCCAGCGGAGAAAAAGCAGAATGGTGTGTTGCTTCCCTGGTGCCAGGAACAAGGATGTCTCAGAGAGGGTGCAGAATGTTCTCACGGGGGAGAGAGGCCAGCAGGAGGTCATTGTCCACATTGGAACCAATGATATAGGAAGGGAAAAGGTTGAGATTCTGAAGGGAGATTACAGAGAGTTAGGCAGGGTTTAAAAAAGGAGGTCCTCAAGAGTAGTAATATCTGGATTATTCCCGGTGCTATGAGCTAGTGAGGGCAGGAATAGGAGGATAGAGCAGATGAATGCATAGCCAAGGAGCTGGTGTATGGGAGAAGGATTCACATGTTTGGATCATTGGAATCTCTTCTGGGATAGAAGTGACCTGTACAAGAAGGATGGATTGCACCTGAGTTGAAAGGGGACTAATATACTGGCAGGGAGATTTGCTAGAGCTGCTTGGGAGGATTTAAACTAGTGAGCTGGGAGGGTGGGACCCAGGGAGATAGTGAGGAAAGAGATTGATCTGAGATGGGTACAGCTGAGAACAGAAACGAGTCAAACAGTCAGGGCAGGCAGGGACAAGGTAGGACTAATAAATTGAACTGCATTTATTTCAATGCAAGGGGCCTAACAGGGAGGGCAATAGACAATAGACAATAGGTGCAGGAGTAGGCCATTCAGCCCTTCGAGCCTGCACCGCCATTCAATGTGATCATGGCTGATCAGTCCTAATCAGTATCCTCTTCCTGCCTTATCTCCATAACCTTTGATTCCACTATCTTTGAGAGCTCTATCCAACTCTTTCTTAAATGAATCCAGAGACTGGGTCCCCACTGCCCTCTGGGGCAGAGCATTCCACACAGCCACCACTCTCTGGGTGAAGAAGTTTCTCCTCATCTCTGTCCTAAATGGTCTACCCCGTATTTTTAACCTGTGTCCTCTGGTTCGGCACTCCCCCATCAGCGGAAACATGTTTCCTTCTGCCAGAGTGTCCAATCCTTTAATAATCTTATATGTCTCAATCATATCCCCTCTCAGTCTTCTAAACTCAAGGGTATACAAGCCCAGTCGCTTCAGTCTTTCAGTGTAAGGCAATCCCTCCATTCCAGGCAGATGAACTCAGGGCATGGTTAGGAACATGGGACTGGGATATCATAGCAATTACAGAAACATGGCTCAGGGATGTGATGGGCAGGACTGGCAGATTAATGTTCCAGGATACAAGTGCTACAGGAACGATAGAAAGGGAGGCAAGAGAGGAGGGAGAGCGGCATTTTTGATAAGGGACAGCATTACAGCTGTGCTGAGGGAGGATATTGCCAGAAATACATCCAGGGAAGTTATTTGGGTGGAACTGAGAAATAAGAAAGGGATGATCACCTTATTGGGATTGTATTACAGACCCCCTAATAGTCAGAGGGAAATTGAGAAACAAACTTGTAAGGAGATTTCAGCTATCTGTAAGAATAACAGGGTGGTTATGGTAGGGGATTTTAACTTTCCAAACATCGACTGGGACTGCCATAGTATTAAGGGTTTAGATGAAAAGGAATTTATTAAATGAGTGCAAGAAAATTTTCTGAGTCAGTATGTGGATGTAACTACTAGAGAAGGTACAAAATTTGACCTACTCTTGGGAAATAAGGCAGGGCAGGTGACTGAGGTATCAGTGGGGGAGCACTTTGGGGCCAGTGACCATTTTGACAGTATTAGGCAAGAATTTTTGAAAGCTGATTGGAGGCAGATGTTCGTGGGTAAAGGGACGGCTGGAAAATGGGAAGCTTTCAGAAATGAGATCATGAGAATCCAGAGAAAGTATATTCCTGTCAGGGTGAAAGGAAAGGCTGGTAGGTATAGGGAATGCTGGATGACTAAAGAAATTGAGGGTTTGGTTAAGAAAAAGAAGGAAGCATATGTATGGAGAAGGATATGGAAGTTATAGACTGTAGGGAAATAAATGGTGACACCTTGCAAAATGTCCAGATTACAGAGGAGGAAGTGTTGGATGTCTTGAAACGGTTAAAGGTGGATAAATCCCCAGAGCCTGATCAGGTGTATCCTAGAACCCTGTGGGGAGCTACAGAAGTGATCGCTGGGCCTCTTGTTGAGATATTTGTATCATCGATAGTCACAGGTGAGGTGCTGGAAGACTGGAGGTTGGCTAATGCCGTGCCACTGTTTAAGAAGGTTGGTAAGGACAAGCAAGGGAACTATAGACCAATGAGCCTGATGTCAGTGGTGGGCACGTTGTTGGAGGGAATCCTGAGGGACAGGATGCACATGTATTTGGAAAGGCAAGGACTGATTCCGGATAGTCAACATGGCTTTGTGCGTGGGAAATCACACACTTGATTGAGTTTTTTTGAAGAAGTAGCAAAGAGGATTGATGAGGGCAGAGCAGTAGATGTGATCTATATGGACTTCAATAAGGCATTCGACAAGGTTCCCCATGGGAGACTAGTTAGCAAGGTTAGATCTCATGGGATACAGGGAGAACCAGCCATTTGGATACAGAACTGGCTCAAAGGTAGAAGGCAGAGGATGGTGGTGGAGGGTTGTTTTTCAGACTGGAGGCCTGTGACCAGTGGAGTGCCACAAGGATCGGTGCTGGGTCCTCTACATTTTGTCATTTACATAAATGATTTGAATGCGGGTATAAGAGGTAGAGTTAGTAAGTTTGCAGATGACACCAAAATTGGAGGTGTAGTGGACAGCGAAGAGGGTTACCTCAGATTACAACGGGATCTGGACCAGATGGGCCAATGGGCTGAGAAGTGGCAGATGGAGTTTAACTCAGATAAATGCGAGGTGCTGCATTTTGGGAAAGCAAATCTTAGCAGGACTTATACACTTAATGGTAAGGTCCTAGGGAGTGTTGCTGAACAAAGAGACCTTAGAGTGCAGGTTCATAGCTCCTTGAAAGTGGAGTTGCAGGTAGATAGGATAGTGAAGAAGGCATGTGGTATGCTTTTTTTTATTGGTCAGAGTATTGAGTAGAGGCGTTGGGAGGTCATGTTGCAGCAGTACAGGACATTGGTTAAATATTGCCTGCAATTCTGGCCTCCTTCCTATCGGAAAGATGTTGTGAAACTTGAAAGGGTTCAGAAAAGATTTACAAGGATGTTGCCAGGGTTGGAGGATTTGAGCTATAAGAAGAGGCTGAACAGGCTGGGACTGTTTTCCCTGCAGCGTCAGAGACTGAGGGGTGACCTTATAGAGATTTACAAAATTATGAGGGGCATGGATAGGATAAATAGACAAAGTCTTTTCCCTGGGGTGGAGGAGTCCGGAACTAGAGGGCATATGTTTAGAGTGAGAGAGGCAACTTTTCCACACAGAGGGTGGTACATGTATGGAATGAACTGCCAGAGGAAGTGGTGGAGACTGGTACAATTGCAACATTTAAGAGGCATTTGGATGGGTATATGAATAAGAAGTGTTTGGAGGGATATGGGCCAGGTGCTGGCAGTTGGGACTAGATTGGGTTGGGATATCTGGTCGGCATGGACGGGTTGGACCGAAGGGTCTGTTTTCATGCTGTACATCTCTATCACTCTATGACTATATTATACATTTAAGGGAAGGAAATCTGCCATCCTTATCTGATCTGACCTACATATGACCCCATTAAAGGGCTCTTGTGGTACAGTGATAATGCCCCTGACCAGAGGATCCAAGTTCAAGCCCCACGTGTGTGACACAGTATGTCCGATCAGATTGGTTAATAATATCTATGTGTCCATTAATGTGGCTCACTCCTAACTGTCCTCTGACATAACCCTGCAAGCCAGTTTAGAGCAATTAGGGATGGGCGAGCTAGAATGAATAAGATATTAATTTCCCTGCAGAGAGCAAGTGTATGTGTTGACCTGGGATTTGTAATTTATCACAGTTGGCATCTTTTCAATCACACTTTTATCTCTGTTTACTCCAACGCAGGTATGTCCTTCTTTAAATTTGGAGATTAAAGCTGCACACAGTATTCCAGATGTGGTCTTGCCAAAGCCCTGTCCAATTGCAACTGCCTTGCCCATCCAGTCTGTGCTGGCTGTTTCTAGAAGAGCTTGGTCCTGTTGGTTAAACCAATTGCTTTTTCCCTACCCCCACAATTTCTTCTCCTTAATGGGCATCCATTAACTTCGATGCCTGGATGGAATAGGTTGACTTAAATCCTGACCCATGATCAGTTTGGGAAATGTTAACAACCAGATGATGCCACAAGTTATCAGTGATTATGAAGCCAGATTATCCAAGGTTGGAGTGGAAATGGCATTGACATCTGAACAATTCTACGAGTTCCGAATACACCAGTGTGAGGGAAATTGTGTTATCCTTCAGCTGTCTGAAGGAATTGTCTCTGAAGTTGCAGCTCTGCAGAGCACAGGAGATTGAAAGACTGAGATAAGTCAATGTGAGAGGCTAGGACAATCCTGCAGGCTGGGAAGTGAATGCAAGTTTAAGGCTCATGGTTAAGTTTGGGATTATGGAGGGCATGGACCGAAGGGTCTGTTTCCGTGCTATATGACTCTATGACTCAGGTATGTGACGTTACTGGGACACTATGGGAAAGGGTAAAAAGGATTTCAGTGAGTCTCTCTCTCTCACTGCACCCCCCAGGTCATCTCCTCTGCACAGAAACTCTTCAAGCTTCTTCCTAACCTCTCCGCCCCCACCCCACTCTGGCCTATCACCCTCACCTTGACCTCCTTCCACCTATCACATCTCCATCGCCCCTCCCCCAAGTCCCTCCTCCCTACCTTTTATCTTAGCCTGCCTGGCACCCTCTCCTCATTCCTGATGAAGGGCTTATGCCCGAAACGTCGAATTTCCTGTTCCTTGGATGCTGCCTGACCTGCTGTGCTTTAACCAGCAACACATTTTCCACTATGGGAAAGGACAATATCAAAACTAAAGCAGAAGTTACTGGAGAAACTCAGCCGGTCCAGCAGCATCTTTGGAGAGAAATCAGTTAACATTTCAAGTCCAGTGACCCTTCTTCAGGACGTGCTTTCTAGCTGCTGGATGTCAAATGTTAACTCTATTTTCTCTCTCCTCATATGCTCCCAGACCTGCTGAGAAAAACTCTGGAAATCCTTCACAGACCATCCTGTTGGGTTTGCTCTCAGTAGAGCTGACCTATTTTCTGCTATTAACACCGACCTTTCATCCCTATCTTTCCTCTGCTCCCATTAGCACTCGCTTTGCCTTTTACTCTGAGCTTCTTCACGAGCTGTTCCACTCGTTCCTTCTCCTCTCTTTCTCAAGAGCATAAATACTGTCACTCCAGCTCCCTTCAGTTCCAAACAAAGGGTCACATTGCGCTCGAAACATTAACTCTGTTTCACTCTCCACAGATGTTGCCCGACCTGCTGAGTTTCTCCAGCATTGTCTGTTTTTTATTTCAGATCTCCAGCATCCGCAACACTTCGCTTTTACGTTGGTGCTTGTATTGTGTATCTAAATGTATGTGTGTGTGCTTTTTCTCTTGTGCACGTAGATGGATTTGTGTCCATATTTATTTTGGAGCTTATTTATAATGTTTATGGTCTCATACTGCCCTCTGTAGAGCAAGTGTGTTAACAGCTTTTGCTCACCATAGTATCACCTTGAAATCCAGCATGTTCTGTAAAAATATACTGGGCATTGTCACATTGAAGAGGTCCTGTCTTTTTAGAAGCTGCTCACTGAGTAGAAAATCATTGTAACAATCTTTTGCAATCTGATTTAAAGAAATAATGCTCCCAACAGCAAGCCAACACATCTTAAAAATGCAGGGAACACAGAATAACTATCTGCAATCAATGGTGCCATGTGTTGGCACTCCATGAACAATCATCTAGGAGAAAGCGAGGACTGCAGATGCTGGAGATCAGAGCTGAAAATGTGTTGCTGGAAAAGCGCAGCAGGTCAGGCAGCATCCAAGGAGCAGGAGAATCGACGTTTCGGGCATGAGCCCTTCCTAAGGAAGGGCTCATGCCCGAAACGTCAATTCTCCTACTCCATGGACAATGCCATCCTACCACTCCTTGTTTACTATTCAAGGTGCTGATAGATGACAGAGCAGAAATAATCATGTTCTGAGAACAATGTGGATTGTACATTGAATGTTAAGAATCATACCTCTTAACTGGGAGAAAGAATAATCGATGTTCCCCACTGTAGTCACAGGTATAACTGGGGCCCCCTGTGTGTGCCCATGGCTACATCTTTTACTTGGAGGATGTGAGACAAGGCAAAAGAGAAATTGTTCACTGCATCTACAAGCTCAGCCAGGCAGAAGAGGGTGGCAGTCAATTCTGGACGGTTCAGGTGTACGTTCAATGAAGAAGCAGAAAGTTTTTACTCCATCCTGTGGAAGGATTGGACATTCAAAGACTTGGCCTGTACCCTCCAGAGATTTGACAAATGAGAAGTGATCTTATTGAAACCTATAAAATGCTTAAAAGCCTCAAAAGGATGAATTCAGAAAGAATGTTTCTCATGGCTAGGAATCCAGAACATGTCCAGAACAAGCAGACACTGTCTCAGAATCAGGAGCAAACCCATATAAGACTGAGCTGAGGAGGAACCTCTTCATCCAGACAGTTGTGAGTCAACACACATTCACCATGGGCAAGTGTTTGGTTCCAATATTCCTCTTTTTTTTTAATTGAATTTTGCTGTGGCTGGATTTGATCCCATATCTCCAGGTACTAGATCGCTAAAGTCTAATGACGTGACCACCATGCCAACACCTCCACCAATTCAGGAAGACGGATGTCCTATTGCAGTTATACGGAGGCAAGTTAGAATCTTGCGAGCAGTTTTGGTCTCCCCACCTAAGAAAGGATATAATCTCCATAGAGAGGGTGCAGCAGAGGTTCATTGGGGATGGCTGGACTGTCCAATGAGAGATTAGTTTGACTGTATTCACTAGAATTTGAAAGAATGAGAAAGAATCTAATTGAAACACAGAAAATTCTAAAAGGGTGAGACAGACTAGAGATGGGGAGGATGTTTTCCTGGCTGGGGGAGTCTAGAAACAGGGCACAGAGTCTCAGGATACAGGGTGGGCCATTTAGGACTGAGGTAGGAAACGATTTCTTCACTCTGAGGGGAGTGAACCTGTGGAATTCTCTACCACATAGGTATGTAGGGGCCAAGTCAATGGATATCTTCAAGCAAAAAATTGATACATGTTAATATTTTAAAAAACATCAAGGGTATAAAGAGAAAGCAGGAACATAAGAACATAAGAAATAGGACGAGGAGTAGGCCATCTATCCCTTCAAAGCTGCTCCACCATTCAATAAGATCATGGCTGACCTTTTCATGGACTTAACTCCACTTACCCACCCGCTCATCATCACCATTAATTCCTTTACTGTTCAAAAGTCTACCTATCTTTACCTCAAAAACATTCAACGAGGTCGCTTCAACTGCTTCCCTGGGCGGGGAATTCCACAGATTCACAACCCTCTGGGTGAAGAAGGTCCTCCTCACCTCAGTCTGAAATCCGCTCCTCCTTATTTTGAGGCTGTGCCCCCTAATTCTACTTTCACCTGCCCGTGGAAACAATGTCTCTGCTTCTATCTCATCTATTCTCTTCATAATTTTCGATAAGAATGTGACATTAAGATGGAGGATCAGTCATGATCTTATCATATGGCAGAGGATTTGGGCGTGAAAGATCATGTCTCATGAATTTGATTGACCTTTTTGAAGGAGTAACAAAGAGGATTGATGAGGGCAGAGCAGTAGATGTGATCTATGTGGACTTCAGTAAGGCTTTCAACAAAGTTCCAATGGGAAACTGATAAGCAAGGTTAGATCTCTTGGAATACAGGGAGAACTCATTTGGATACAGAACTGGCTCAAAGGTAGAAGACAGAGGGTGGTGGTAGAGGGTTGTTTTTCAGACTGGAGGCCTGTGACCAGTGGAGCGCCACAAGGATTGGTGCTGGGTCCACTACTTTTTGTCATTTAAATAAATGATTTGGATGTGAGCATAAGAGGTACAGTTAGTAAGTTTGCAGATGACAACAAAATTGGAGGTGTAGTGGACAGCGTTACCTCAGATTACAACAGGATTTGGACCAGATGGGCCAATGGACTGAGAAGTGGCAGATGGAGTTTAATTCAGATAATTGTGAGGTGCTGCATTTTGGGAAAGCAAATCTTAGCAGGACTTATACACTTAATGGTAAGGTCCTCGGAAGTGTTGCTGAACAAAGAGACCTTGAAGTTCATAGTTCCTTGAAAGTAGAGTCACAGATGGTTAAGATAGTGAAGAAGGCAGTTGGTATGTTTTCCTTTATTGGTCAGAGTATTGAGAATAGGAGTAGGGAGGTCATGTTCTGACTTCATAGGACATTGGTTAGGCCACTGTTGGAATATTGCGTGCAATTCTGTTCTCTTTCTTATTGGAAAGATGTTGTGAAACTTGAAAGGGTTCACAAATGATATATAAGGATGTTGCCAGGGTTGGAGGATTTGAGCTATAGGGAGAGGCTGAACAGGCTGGGGCTGTTTTCTCTGGAGCGTCGGAGGCTGAGGGGTGAACTTATGAGGATTTACAAAATCATGAGGAGCATGGATGGATAAATAGGTAAAGTTTTTTCTCTAGGGTGGGGGGGTCCAAAACCAGAGGGCATAGGTTTAGGGTGAGAGAGGAAAGATATAAAAGAGACCTAAGGGGCAACTTTTTCATGCAGAAGGTGGTGCGTGTATGGAATGTGCTGCCAGAGGAAGTGGTGGAGGCTGGTACAATAACAGCACTTAAAAGGCATCTGAATGGATATAGGAATAGGAAGGGTGTAGGATATGGACCAAGTGCTGGCAAATGGGAATAGATTCACTTAGGATATCTGGTCAGCCTGGATGAGTTGGACTGAAGGTTTCTATGACTCTATGACTCTAGCAGGCTTAAAAGGGCCAAATGGCCCACACCATACCTGTTTTCTGTGTTTCCATGTAAAAATATTGGAAGTAGTACAAGGAACTATTGAGTGGTGCTTCAGCATCTAAAGGGTTAGCTCTATGTACCAGAAGCCAAAATGAGGAAGTTTCTCACTTCCAAATACCATGAATGCAGACACACCTGAGAGAATTCAGCCTGCCCAAATAATAACTAAACACTGCACAAATACAAAGACGTCTTCTGAGTCCAGTCCCAACCTGACTACTCAATGCTACATGCCCATTTTATGCTTTAATTATCAACTCTCATCACAATTTTGGAATGAAATAGGAGTGTAGTCATTCAATTAAGCCTGAGAAAACAGCAGTACGCCATGTCTATCAAAGGAGAAGTTATTGATATTGTGTGGTTCAGAAAAAGCAAGTCATTGGATAGTTATTTTTTCCAGGCTGTTTAAAGTTAAGATCCTTATTTCGACAAAAGCATTTACATTTTCACTAGACTAACATTTCTCTGCAGTGTCTCAGGTTTGCTGGCTTCTTAAGTTTATTTACAGATTGGATACTGGATTCCCAAACAAGGAGTTCAGGCTTAAAGCTGAGATTGACCTTAACAGTAGTCACTAACTGTGGGATTCTGGTTTTGATGTTAAATCTGGCAAATTCAATTCCCCTTGATCTCCTGGCAGCAGATTAAGGTGTAGCAAACACAATAGCTATCTGGATAAATGATCCTGGAAGACATATGTATGCTTCAAACCAAAAGACGAGACATGGAGTAATAATTTGTCATTGTAAGCATGCTTAACTTAGCCAACGATTATTGGAAATGATTTAATAAAAGTCAAATTCAATGCCAACCACTTAAAAATGGTTAGTTATAGTTCAGCTAACCATTTAGTTAGCTATAGATTTGCACTGAACCTAAGAATGGCGAGATTTTCTAATATATGTCTTCAACCCTTGAACCAACAAATATATCTGCATTCCTCCAATTTTAAACTCCAATGTTAATGGAAACTTCAAGTAGCATATGTTAAAAGTGATACAATGAAACTAAATGTTATTTTCCAGGATTGCATTGATATGGCATGAGAGTTTGCAGGTTTCTGTTCGGTTTCTGACAGCCAATCTGGACTGATCTCCCTCAGATAAAGGAAAGTAACTGCTCAAACTTATTGGGCTGAATCTTGACAGAAGTCAGCTAATTCTAGATTCTTAATTCAAGGAGAGTTTCTCTCTGTGAATCCTAACAAGTTTTCTCACACTGCCTTCCCAAAGCTAACTATCACTATGTCCTCACAGTGCCCCACTCACTATATTTTTCCAGTCACCACAGGACAGAGTATTGCCCACTGCCGGGACCTCCTGGGTTTCTTGGTACTGCTGGCATCTTTAAAGCCCAACTGTGCACCATTCAAATGGTAGCCCTCCACAGCTGCCCTTGTGTGGTTTATTTTATTTGTCAAGGCCATGCTTGATAAAGGGTAACTGGCCCCTGGGGACCTGGAGGTTCTGCTGCATGATGGGGTGTATGCAGTCGCTGCTCATGGAGTGTGGCCTGAGATGTTGGCGAGTGATGCGGATCTGAAGGAGCTAACGGTGAGCTGGTGTGACCGGTTACCTATTCCGCGTTCCATGTCAGGAACTGTCGTTGCCTAGTTTCTCTGAGGCAGGTGGGAGAAAGTGAAACTGCGTATCTGTGAGATGAGATGAGGGAATAGTGAGGATACACGTGCATGTAAATACGCCCCTCACCACTCACTAGTGAGAATCCGTTTAATCCTTCAAACTTGGTTGGAAAATAAAACTTCTTGCTCTCATTGATGGGATGGTCCTGACCTGCTAAGCTCACACGATCCACCCGACTTTCTTTCCAAACTGCATTGTTCCAAAGCTGGGAAAATTGTATCCATTGATCTTGGGCGATTACATTCACATAAACCCCAAGAGGGGCCATTGCAGCAATATTTGAATTAACATTTAAATTGTTGTGGTCATAACCAGGGGGCTTGATTTTCAAACCCTTTAGAATCATCGATCAAATAATCGGGAGAAAGAATACAAGAGAGAACAGTTGATGACAGGTTGGTGAGTGCAGAAGGAATTTGAGTATGGGAGCAGCAGCGAATGTCAGATCAGGTTGGAGTGCCAACTCAGACTAGGGAAGTAACAGTGGGAGTGATTGACAGAGGGTCAGTTCCAGGAATTCAGTTTGTTCTTGGGAATGATTTGGCAAGATCCAGGTGGGAGTGACATCCCTGCTGGAGAAGCCCAAGGAAGACCAAGAAACTGAGGAGTTAGAATAGAAATATCCTGGTATTTTCCCAGACTGTGTGGTAACCAAATTCCCACTGTCATAAGTCATGGCACAAAGCGAAAAGTAAAGAGAAAGATGAAGGAGTTGAGGTTCAGTTAGTGAATACCCTGTTTGATGTAATGGTGCAGGAAAAATAGAACAGGCAGAGGCTAGACAGAAATATTTAGTCCTTAAAGTCTAAGGTATTTGCAAAAGCAAGTCAAGACGATAAAAGATATGTATATGGATGCGTACT
The DNA here is from genome assembly GCF_020745735.1 of Hemiscyllium ocellatum. Classification (NCBI taxonomy): domain Eukaryota; kingdom Metazoa; phylum Chordata; class Chondrichthyes; order Orectolobiformes; family Hemiscylliidae; genus Hemiscyllium; species Hemiscyllium ocellatum. The sequence goes on along the minus strand of NC_083410.1, from coordinate 110,109,026 downwards.
CCGAAAATGAGGCAGACAATATTCTGGAGGGTTATGATCTGAAAGATAGAATTCTAAGGCAGAAATAGAGACCACAGCAGGTTAGTGCAGAGGAGAGATGGGCCGAAGTGCACCAGATTATGTTGCCAGCAGCATACAGACAGGAAGTGTTATGGGTAGCACATGAACTATCTGTAGGAGGTTACCTAGGGGTATGAAAGGCTCAGGCTAAGGTACAAAAACATTTTTATTGGCCTGGAATGCACAAGGGTGTGGCTAACCTCTGCCGTACGTGTCACACATGCCGAATGGTGGGTAAGCCACAGGCGATAGTAAAACCAGCCCCTTTGTTGCCAATTCCTGCATTTGAAGAACCTTTCACACGGGTTATAATTGATCGTGTAGGTCCACTCCCTAGAACTAAAAGTGTGGACCAGTACTTGCTAACCATAATGGATGTGTCTACCAGATTTCCGGAGGCAATTCCATTACGGAGTATCAAGGCAAAAAGAGTAGGAGAGGAGTTAGTAGCTTTCTTCACACGGTATGGGCTACCCAGAGAGATTCAGTCAGACCAAGGGTCAAATTTTACTGCAAGGCTGTTTCAGGAGGTTATGGATAGCTTAGGTATACAGCACTTTAAATCCAGTGCGTATCATCCTGAATCCCAGGGAGTTTTAGAGAGGTGGCTTCAGGCCTTGGAGACCATGTTGAGAGCGTGTTGTCAGGATTACCTGACTGATTGGGATAAAGGTATTCCATTCATATTGTTTGCCATTAGAGATGTCCCAAATGAATCTACTCTGTTCACTCCTTCAAGTTAATATTTGAGCATGAAGTGAGAAGTCCTTTGAAATTAATTTTTTTAAAAATTGACAGGACCAAAGTCGGAGATCTCATATTTAGAATATGTATCAGAGGTGAGGGAGAGATGAACTCAGGAAGGTGAATTAACTAAACAGCCCCTAAAGAGGGCATAGTGTAGAATGAAGCAGGTGTCAGATAAAAGCTCTGAAACTCGGATGTTTCCCGAAGGGATGACGTGTTAGTACTGTTACCAGTGATAGGAGATCCCTTCAAAGCCAGGTTTAGTGATCCCTAACAAACGGAGGAAAAGTTAAGTCAGGTGAACTATCTAGTAAAGATACAAGATAGGAAAAAAGGTATCGGGTCTGTCATGTGAACATGTTGAAACTGTATAATACCAGAGAGAAAGAACTGGAGAAACAGGTGTTAGTTACTGCCCCACAGGGTGACGAATCAAATCCAGATGTGGATTTTGATGTGCCTCAAAATAGATTTAAAAATGAAGAGATCCTTGAGGAGTGGGATAGGTTAGTGAGCTATCTGTCTCAGGAATACAGAACGCAGTTGAAAGATTTCTTACTGCAGTATAAGGACATACACAACAATCAGATGGGGAGGACTAATGCTATTGTACATGAAGTAGACATGGGGAATACTGCTCCGATAAAACCACACCTCTATCGGTTTAATCCTCTCAAAGCCAGACAGGTCCAGATGGAGGTGGAGGCCATGCTCAACGAGGACATCATCGAACCAAGCCAGAGTCAGTGGAGTTCACCAATCGTCTTAGCTCCCAAACCGGATGGGACTCAACAATTTTGCGTGGATTATGGGAAGGTCAAAACCGTTACACAATCAGACTCATATCCAATTCCTAGATTGTTGAACTGTATCAAGAAAGTCAGACAACTCAGTTACATCACCAAGTTGGACTTAATGCGTGGTTACTGGCAGGTACCTTTATCAAAGATGGCAAAAGAAACATTTGCATTTGTAACCCCAAATGGTCTGTATCAATTTAAAGTGATGCCCTTTGGAATGAAGAAAGCACACACCACATTCCATAGACTCATGAACAGAGTTGTGGCTGGGTTAACAAACTGTGCAGTCTATTTGGATGATGTCGTGATCTTTAGTAAGTCCTGGAAAGATCATATGGTACAGTTGGCAGAGCTCTTTGAATGACTGTGAGAAGCAAAACTGATGATAAACTTAAACAAAACTGAATTTGCAAAAGCAGAAGTGACATTCTTGGGACATAACATCAGTCATGGAAAGTCAATCCCACAGAACGCAAAGACAAAGGCCATCCAGGAATTTCCGTGACCAAACTCGAAGAAAGAGGTACTTCGATTCTTAGGACTCAGCGGATTCTATTAGAAGTTTGTTCCAAACGTCAGCAGTGTAGTGGCACCGTTAACCGATTTGCTGAAGGAGAGCTCACAGTTTCAGTGGACAGAGCCACGCCAGGAGGCATTCGACCATTTGAAAGCCATAGTCACCACCAAACCAGTTTTAACTACACTAAATTTTTCATAACCTTTTAAAGTCACCATTGATGCTAGTGACATTGGAGTTGGAGTTGTACTCCCACAGGAAGATGAGGTTAGGATTAAACTGCCAGGTGGTTACTTTTTGAAGAAGATCAACATTCGCCAGAGAAAATACTGCACAATCGACAAAGAACTATTGAGTTTGGTACTGACCTTACAACATTTTAATGTGTATGTCACGAACAATGTGTCGGAGACAGTGGTGTACACGGATCACAATCCGCTTACATTCTTAGGACCCTTTAAAGACGTGAATATGAGACTTTTTCGTTCATGTCTTATGTTACAGACTTTTAATTTAAAAATCATATATGTTGCAGGTCGCAAGAATGTAATCACAGATACGTTATCGTGGATTTAACTGATAGAGTTTAGATGAGATTTATATTTATTTAATGGATATATATATATAAAATATCATTATATGGGAAGAAGTTAAGGTAAACTTAGATTAGAGTTTTCAGTATGTTAGGGTAATGTGTTTAAAGAATAATGAGAAAAGGAGCCATCTTTTCATTATGAAGACGTGGGTGTACTGTATCTTTAAGAGAGTTAAAAGCTAGCAGAACTACCTGACACAACACCAGTTTCTAAACAAGATATACTGTAACATTTGGTCAAACAACTCGATTAGCTGGTTGCCTAGAGACAACAAAGCAAATTTGACTTAGGCCAATCAGTTTAAATTATACCCCAAAAAATCCCAAACTCCAATCAAGTTTGAATTTAGTATATTGACAATCTTAAAAGCCAATGCCACAATCTGATAGTTGGGGGAATATAAGACAGGGAAAATTGCCCAGTCGGGAGGAGGACTGCCAAGCCTGCAGCAGCTGCAGACTGCCTGGAGAAAAGCTCACTTAAAGGTACCTTTATCAATCAGTAACCTGTGAAGCAGAAATCCCGAAGAAGAAGAAAAGAAGACAGAGGAAGATATAATGAGAAGATTCGACTTGGGCTGGTTTTGGAAATTTGAACTTTTGGTAAATCTTAGTCAGGGTTTTATCAGACTAGTTTTATAGAAGGGAAGGTTAAAGATAAGTTCAAGGCAGGAGTTGCAAATAGTTGTTAGTTAATTATTCCCTGTTATATTTTAAGAAATAAAGTTGTTAAATAGTTCTTGGCCTCTTGAATTTTCACAGATTACTGCACGGGATAAATCTTTTCTGTGTTGCTGGTTTAAATTAAGCAGGAAGATTACCCGGTGTCGTAACAGAGCATTGATATACAGAGCAATCCATAGCTCCCTGAAAGTGGCAACGCAAGTGGATAAGGTGATAATGAAGGAGTTTACCTTCATTGGTTGCAGCACTGAGTATACAGGTTGGCAAATCATGTTGCAGCTGTATAAGACTTTGGTGAGGCCACATTTGGAGCATTGTGTGCAGTTCTGATTACCATACTGTGGGAAGACTGTGGAGGCTCTGGAGAGAGTGCGGAAGAAGTATACCAGGATGTGGCCTGAATTGGAATGTATCAGCTATTAGGAGAGGTTGGACAAACTTGGATTGTTTTTGATACAGCATTGGAGGCTGTGGGGTGACCTGATAAAAGTATGCAAAATAATGAGGAGCATGGATAGAGTGGATAGTCCTGCAGTTGACAGCAGACATGAGATGACCATTCCAACTCTGGGGTGCTGGGAATCCTACTGAGAGGCTAACCACTTTCTGTCATCCTTGATCCTCCAAACCCAACACCTTGAGGCTGTACAAATTCAACCAATGAAGGATGCTTACATCTGGGAATAAATGTGGCCTTGGCTTTATAGATACATAACAATATGGCAGCCATATCTGTGGGATTTTGCTGTGACTTCTGTCCTTTCCTGCCTAACAAAGTGACACAGCTGACAATGGCTAACCAATTCATTTTGCATGACTATTGGAAGGATGTTGTGAAACTTAAAAGAGTTCAGAAAAGATTTACAAGGATGTTGCCAGGGTTGGAGAGTTTGAGCTACAGGGAGAGGCTGACTAGGCTCAGGCTGCTTTCCCTGGAGCGTTTAAGGCTGAGGGTGACCTCATAGAGGTTTATAAAATCATGAGAGGCATGGATAGGATAAATAGACAAAGTCTTTTCCCCAGGGTAAGGGAGTCCAGAACTAGAGGCCATAGGTTTAAGGTGAGAGGGGAAAGATTTAAAAGGGACCTAAGAGGCAACTGTTTCCACGCAGAATGCCTGAATGAGTTGCTGGAGGAAATGATGGAGGCTGGTACAAATATAATACTTAAAAGACATTCAAAGTTTGAGGAAGATTTGTAGCTCGGGTGCTCATTGTTGTGGTTCTGTTCGCTGAGCTGGAAATTTGTGTTGCAAACGTTTCATCCCCTTTCTAGGTGACATCCTCAGTGCTTGGGAGCCTCCTGGGAAGCGCTTCTGTGATGTTTCCTCCGGCATTTATAGTGGTTTATCTCTGCCGCTTCCAGTTGTCAGTTCCAGCTGTCCACTGCAGTGGCCGGTATATCGGGTCCAGGTCGATGTGTTTGTTGATAGAATCTGTGGATGAGTGCCATGCCTCTAGGAATTCCCTGGCTGTTCTCTGTTTGGCTTGCCCTATAATCTGCAGATGACAAGCAACATGAATTTGACTGGGACAACACAACTATTATAGAAAGGGGACAAAACGTTTACAACACAAACTCCCAGCTCGGCGAAGAGAACCACAACAACTTAAAAGACATCTGGAAGAGTTTAGATGGATAAGGGCCAAATGTTGGTAAATGGGACGAGATTAATTTAGGATATCTGGTCGGGATGGACGAGTTGGACTGAGGAGTCTGTTTCTGAGCTGCACATCTCTATGATGTGTTTTGCTGTTTTTCTGGAGATGTGGTAAGGTGCTAAGCAAATACAGGTCTTTAATTTTCTTTCAGTTTAAATCAGTCAGACTTTGAACGCAGTAAGCAGACAAGCTGATTGCTATGGAGCCTGGGGCAATTGCACTAAAGCATGCCCCTTATATACATGTACACATATATACATAGATATACACATATATATAAAATATATATATAAACACATTCCATTTGGTTTTGATGGCAAACACAGACAGAAACCCTCATAAAAATATAATATGGCCACATAGTAAAGTTTAAAATTGGAGAAATGTTTGCCTCAAGTAATTGTTGTTTTACTGTCATAAGTCAAGCACTGCCAGGCGGGTTTTTAAATAAATAATCACAAAATAGATAAGCAGGCAAATAATATATGTCTGTCTAAAAGGTCAACAATGCTTCAAGTATGAAATGAATTGCAATGCACGATTGGAATGACTAGAGAACATTTTGATGTCTAAGGGCTTTTGTTGCACTTGAGTGAGACCGATGACAGATCTTCAACACTGAGTGTTGAAAGAATCTGATTTTCTACAGAATGAACATCCAAATGAACCCTTTATGAACTGCACAGGGCAGGTGTTGTATGCCAAAGCCTTATTCTACTGAAACACACTGAGAACAAAAACATGTCTGTGTATTACCTTTCTATCCAAAAGGATTACATTCGCAGAAACTGTAATGTACAAATATTTATCCAGCTACCATAGTGATTGTGAGATTACATTAGAGGAATAGCACTTGACTTAAATATCTCTTGAGGAAACAGTGATTTTTATTGAGAAGTTGAGGTTGGTGGAGAAACAAGAAGATATTGCCCGCTGGGATGTTACTCTCCCAACCCCAATCCACTTCATCCCGGTTCCCATCACCAGCCAAAGCCCACCCCTTTCCACACAGCGATGAACATGTTCCAACAGGAAACCCTGTTTAAAAACTAGTTTCGAATCCTGTCACAGCAGATGTTGGAATTTGAATCCATTGATGAAAACATCTGGAATTAAGAGTCTAAGGAAGCCCATGAAAAAGTTGTCAAATGTCAGAAAATTTCATCTGGCTCACTAATGTCCTTGAGGGAAGGAAACTGCTATCCTTACTTGGTCAACAAGTAGGAGGCTGGAGTCTCTAATCCCTCACCTGGTATGGCTTACATGTGACTCCACATCCACAACAGTGTTGTTGACTCTTAGCTGCCCTCTGGGCAATTAAGGATGAGCAATAATTGCTGTTGAGCCAGTGATGCCCATGTCCCATGAATGAATAATAAGAAGAAGCTAACAGGTTGGAATTAGCAGCAATAGATTTGACTGGCAGCCTCAGTGGTACAGCATGAGTAATCTCCACAAGTTTCACAATTAGTGGGCGGCATGGTGACACAGTGGTTATCATTCCTGATGAAGGGCTTATGCCCGAAACGTCGAATTTCCTATTCCTTGGATGCTGCCTAACCTGCTGTGCTTTGACCAGCAACACATTTTCAGCTGTGATCTCCAGCATCTGCAGACCTCATTTTTTACCCAAAGATTTTAACCTACTGCGAATCCTCTTGCAAGGATGCCTTCCTTGAAGAAGTTCTCTTCCTCCCTCTACAAGGATTTCAGTGAGTCTCTCTCTCACTGCACCCCCCAGGTCATCTCCTCTGCACAGAAACTCTTCAGCCACGTTCTCAAACAGACTCGCTACCACAGCCACATCTCCTTCCTCAGCACCTGCCTACGGAACCGACTGATCCCACACGGACTCCGAACTATATTCCAACCAACAAAATTTGGACCCAACCAGGACAACCTGTACCTACAACAAATCCGAAGCCTCCAGCAACAGACCTCCCTCCGGATCCTCCGCTCCACCCTTGCAGCCATGCGTCACTACCTACATTCCCTGCAATCAGCCCTACCCCAGCTCAGGACAACACTCTCACAGACCTGCAAAGGACCTCTGCTGTTCTTCATCTACAGAAGAATCTACACACTAAACAAACAGTTCTTCTTAGCCATATCAGAAATTAAAGACAGTAAGTACCGAAAATTTTCATGTACTTACCCCCACACTCGTGGTTCCTCAACTGTTCCAGAATCTTCTATCGGCCTGTCGGACGCCATTACACATGTGGCCGCTACAGCGCCCGCGGCACCAACGGCGGCTGCCGACCGTGCATCCGCTGCACCCGATGTGGCCTCCTCTATATTGGGGAGACGGGCCGCTTACTTGCAGAACGCTTCAGAGAACACCTCTGGGACACCCGGACCAACCAACCCAACCACCCCGTGGCTCAACACTTTAACTCTACCTCCCACTCCACCGAGGACATGCAGGTCCTTGGACTCCTCCATCGCCAGAACATAACAACACGACGGCTGGAGGAGGAGTGCCTCATCTTCCGCCTGGGAACCCTCCAACCACAAGGAATGAACTCAGATTTCTCCAGTTTCCTCATTTCCCCTCCCCCCACCTTGTCTCAGTCGGTTCCCTCAACTCAGCACCGCCCTCCTAACCTGCAATCTTCTTCCTGACCTCTCCGCCCCCACCCCACTCCGGCCTATCACCCTCACCTTGACCTCCTTCCACCTATCACATCTCCATCGCCCCTCCCCCAAGTCCCTCCTCCCTACCTTTTATCTTAGCCTGCTTAGCACACTCTCCTCATTCCTGATGAAGGGCTTATGCCCGAAACGTCGAATTTCCTGTTCCTTGGATGCTGCCTGACCTGCTGTGCTTTAACCAGCAACACATTTTCAGCTGTGATCTCCAGCATCTGCAGACCTCATTTTTTACCTTTTGACACAGTGGTTAGCACTGCTGCCTCACAGAGCCTGAGACCCGGGTTCAATTCCTGACTCAGGCGACTGACTGTGTGGAGTTTGCACGTTCTCCCCGTGTCTGCGTGGGTTTCCTCCGGGTGCTCCGGTTTCCTCCCACAGTCCAAAGATGTGCGGGTCAGGTGAATTGGCCATGCTAAATTGCACGTAGTGTTACGTCAGGAGTAAATGTAGGGGTATGGGTGGGTTGCGCTTCGGCGGGTCGGTGTGGACTTGTAGGGCCGAAGGGCCTGTTTCCACACTGTAAGTAATCTAATCTAATCTAATTAACATTTGCCATTCCTCAGACACTGAGACAGTCCATGGTCAAATGTTCGGTTTGAGCAGACAAGTGGTAAATAACATTCATGCCACACACAAGTGCCTGGCAATAACTATCTCCAATGAGAGAGGATCTGACCATGTTCTGGATCAGTGGTGCTGGAAGAGCACAGCAGTTCAGGCAGCATCCAACGAGCAACGAAATCGACGTTTCGGGCAAAAGCCCTTCATCAGGAATAAAGACAGTGAGCCTGAAGGGTGGAGAGATAAGCTAGAGGAGGGTGGGGGTGGGGAGAAAGTAGCACAGAGTACAATGGGTGAGTGGGGGAGGGGATGAAGGTGATAGGTCAGGGAGGAGGGGGTGGAGTGGATAGGTGGAAAAGGAGCTAGGCAGGTCGGACAAGTCCGGACAAGTCATGGGGACAGTGCTGAGCTGGAATTTTGAAACTAGGATGAGGTGGGGAAAGGGGAAATGAGGAAGCTGTTGAAGTCCACATTGATGCCCTGGGGTTGAAGTGTTCCGAGGCGGAAGATGAGGCATTCTTCCTCCAGGCGTCTGGTGGTGAGGGAGCGGCGGTGAAGGAGGCCCAGGACCTCCATGTCCTCGGCAGAGTGGGAGGGGGAGTTGAAATGTTGGGCCACAGGGCGGTGTGGTTGATTGGTGCGGGTGTCTTGGAGATGTTCTCTAAAGCACTCTGCTAGGAGGCGTCCAGTCTCCCCAATGTAGAGGAGACCGCATCGGGAGCAATGGATACAATAAATGATATTAGTGGATGTGCAGGTAAAACCTTGATGGATGTGGAAGGCTCCTTTAGGGCCTTGGATAGAGGCGAGGGAAGAGGTGTGGGCACAGGTTTTACAGTTCCTGCGGTGGTAGGGGAAAGTGCCAGGATAGGAGGGTGGGTCGTAGGGGGGCGTGGACCTGACCAGATAGTCACGGAGGGAACGGCCTTTGCGGAAGGCAGAAAGGGGTGGGGAGGGAACTATATCCCTGGTGGTGGGGTCTTTTTGGAGGTGGTGGAAATGTCGATGGATGATTTGGTTTATGCGAAGGTTTGTAGGGTGGAAGGTGAGCACCAGGGGCGTTCTGTCCTTGTTACAGTTGGAGGAGTGGGGTCTGAGGGCAGAGGTGCGGGATGTGGACGAGATGCTTTGGAGGGCATCTTTAACCATGTGGGAAGGGAAATTGCGGTCTCTAAAGAAGGAGGCCATCTGGTGTGTTTTATGGTGGAGCTGGTCCTCCTGGGAGCAGATACGGCAGAGGCGGAGGAATTGGGAATACGGGATGGCATTTTTGCAAGAGGTAGGGAGGGAAGAGGTGTAATCCAGGTAGCTGTGGGAGTCGGTGGGTTTGTAAAAAATGTCAGTGTCAAGTCGGTCATCATTAATGGAGATGGAGAGGTCCAGGAAGGGGAGGGAGGTGTCAGAGATGGTCCAGGTAAATTTAAGGTCAGGGTGGAATGTGTTGGTGAAGTTGATGAATTGCTCAACCTCCTCGCGGGAGCACGAGGTGGCGCCAATGCAGTCATCAATGTAGCGGAGGAAGAGGTGGGGAGTGGTGCCGGTGTAATTACGGAAGATCAACTGTTCTACGTAGCCAACAAAGAGACAGGTATAGCTGGGGCCCATACGTGCGCCCATGGCTACCCCTTTGATCTGGAGGAAGTGGGAGGATTCAAAGGAGAAATTGTTAAGGGTGAGGACCAGTTCGGCCAAACGAATGAGAGTGTCGGTGGAAGGATACTGTTGGGGAGGAAAAAATGGAGGGCTTGGAGGCCCTGGTCATGGCAGATGGAGGTGTAGAGGGATTGGATATCCATGGTGAAGATGAGGTGCTGGGGGCTGGGGAAATGGAAGTCTTGGAGGAGGTGGAGGGCGTGGGTGGTGTCTCGAACGTATGTGGGGTGTTCCTGGACTAGGGGGAGATAGGACAGTGTCGAAGTAGGTAGAGATGAGTTCAGTGGGGCAGGAGCATGCTGAGGCAATGGGTCGGCCAGGGTGGTCAGGCTTGTGGATCTTGGGAAGGAGGTAGAACCGGGCAGTGTGGGGTTCCCGGACTATGAGATTGGAAGCTGTGGGTGGGAGATCTCCTGAGGTGATGAGGTTCTGTATGGTCTGGGAGATGATGGTTTGGTAATGGGGGGGTGGGGTCATGGTTGAGGGAGCAGTAGGAAGAGGTGTCCTCGAGTTGGCGTTTAGCTTCCGCGGTGTAGAGGTCAGTGTGCCAGACTACCACTGCACCCCCTTTATCCGCTGACTTAATGGTGAGATTGGGATTGGAGCAGAGGGATTAGAGGGCTGCATGTTGGCAGAGGGATTGGAGGGCTGCGCGTTGGCAGAGGGATCTGACCATGCCCTGTTGACAATCAGTTGCATCACTATCACTGAATCCCCCACTATCAACATCTTGTGGGCTCCCATTGATCAGAAACTGAACCGGATCAGTCAGAGACCAGTATAAGCATGATGGGCCGAATAGCTTCTTTTTGCACTGTAACAAATCTGTGATTGTGTGATGTAATTACTGCAGCTACAAGAGCAGATCAGAGACTAAGAATCCTGTAGCGAGTAACTCCCCTTCTGACTCTCCAAAGCCTGTCCACCATCTACAAGGCACAAGTCAGGAGTGTGATGGAATACTCCCCACTTGCCTGGATGGAGGCAGCTCCAACAACACTCAAGCAGCTCGATACCATCCAGGACAAAGCAGCCCATTTGATTGGCACCGCATCCACACACATCCACTCCCTCCACCATTGACTCTCAGTAGTAGCAGTGTGTACCATCTCCAAGATGCACTGTAGAAATTCACCAAGGCTCCTCAGACAGCACCTTCCAAACCCACGACCACTTCCATCTAGAAGGACAAGGGCAGCAGATACATGGGAACCATACCCTGTGCAAGTTCTCCTCCAAGCCACTCACCAAGCTGAACTTGGAAATATATCGCTGTTCCTTCACTGTCGCTGGGTCAAAATCCTGGAATTCCCTTCCTCAGGGCAATGTGGGACAATCAAGGCAGCTCACCCCCACCTTCTCAAGGGGAAACTAGGGACGGGTAATAAATGCTGGCTCAGCCAGCGCGCCCACGTTCCTGTGAATGCATTTTAAAACATTAAAACCAATGAGGCATTGAAATGTGACACTGATGGGTGAGGCACGGGCAACATAACTTCCCTTTTACTTTGCGAATGTGATGAAGACCAAACAGAATAGTTTGAAGACAATGCTGTCATAAATCATAAAATCATAGAATCCCTACAGTGTGGAAACAGGCCCTTCAGCCCAACAAGTCCACATTGACCCTCCGATGAGTAACCAATCCAGACTCATTCCCCTACCCTATTATCCTATATCTATCCCTATCTAATGCACCTAACCTACACATCCTTGAAAACTACGGGAAATTTAGCATGACCTATTGCTGAGATGCTGCCTGACCTGCTGTGCTTTGACCAGCAACACATTTTCAGCTGTGATCTCCAGCATCTGCAGACCTCACTTTTTACTCAATTCACTTACCTTGTACATGTTTGGATTGTGGGAGGAAACCAGAGGAAACACTTGCAGAAATGGGGAGAATATGCAAACTCCACACAGATATTCGGCCGAGGCTGGAATTGAACCCCGGTCCCTGGCGATGTGAGGCAGCAGTGCTAACCACTGAGCCACCATGTGAAAAAATGTCTCATTGGGACAATATTTAAGTTTTCTACCGTCCAATCGGAAATTAAAAGATTTTCAGATTACACCCTTGGCCTGAGAATGCTCAAAGAGACAAGCTGTTCACCATGGGTCTCCCTGTGAGATAAAGAATAATGGCAAGGTTGCCTCTACAATACAGAAATTCTGACTCTCCTTATGAGGTTTGCCTGTCAGGTGAAATATGTGCAGAGGAAGCTACAATCGATAACGGATGCACTCCCTCAAATGTCAATTGACAGCCTTTTACAATCCGTGATGAGGAACTTCCTGGTGAAATTGAAAGATGTACCCAGGCACTGATCAGCAACCCGAAACAGGCTGAATCATATCCATCAGGAGTTAAAGAAGGACCCAGAGTATTTGTCAGTATTGTATTAAACAGTGGCCATACCAAAGAATTGGCTGTGAAGACCTATTTTGAGCATTGACAATGGAGGTGACTGGCTGGGGTTTGATGGAGGACTGGTGATTCCAGCTGCACTCCAATGACATATCCCAGACAAGCTTCGGCAGAGAGCCTTAGGGGTTCCCAGGTTATGGCACATTTTTTTCATTCATTCACTGGTAGTGGGTGGCCCAGCATTTTATTGCCCAGCCTGAATTGCCAATTGTTGCGTGTCTGGATTCACATGTAGGCCAGGCCAGGTAAGGATGGCAGTTTCCTTTCCTGAAGGACATTAGTGAATGAGATGGATTTTCCCCAACCATCAGCAACAGTTTCTTAATTCCAGGTATTTTATTGGATTCAAGTTCCACCATATGTCATGGTGGGATTCAGGCCTGGCTCCCCAGAACATTGATCGTCTAGTTATAATACAACTGGGCCATTGCCTCCTTCATTTATTGTCAATGTATCTCAAAAGAGAGTGATGGCTTCATAACTGACTGTAAAACAGCCCTCAGCAGCAAGATCCACTGATTCCCATTACATCCCCTTCAGGCCATGGGAATAAGTCGAAAGCGACCTATTTATGTTGGACAGACAATCTTACTGTATTACTGTCGAGAATATTTCTCAGAGAATTGAAGTGAAAACGTTCTGTATTCCCACCACAGAGGTATTTGTCAGGGTTTTGTATGTAACATTCACTACTCCTGGGATCATTGATATGGCTGTGCCAGACAGTGAATCACAGTTTGCTTGCAGCCAGTCTGGATTTGAACATGTAACCAATTTGCCAAGACACCCACAATCCAATGGGGAAACCTAGCATGGGTGCAGTCATCAAATCCCTTCTGTCGGAAATTGCTGACTTTTCGACAGCCTTGTTAAACTATCGATCCATCACTTTTCAGCATGGTTTCACTCGATCAGGATAACCTATGGGTAGAAAACCGAACACTCAATTGCCAGTCCTACCAAAGAGATGGGCTCCACAGGTTACAGATTGAGATTTGGGTTTTGCAGTTCCCCCATACCATTCCCTCAGCTGTGTGCACAAAATATCATCGCTCCTAGTCTGCTACCTCATGGATGAGTATACCGTTTCTGTTACAGACTGCCCTTGGACCAAGTGAAGCTACCATCATGGACCCTGACATCTATAAAAGTGGACAGCCTTCTACTCCCAGTAAGACAACTCCTTCTTAGAATTAGAATTGGAATTAGATTTATTGTCATATGTACTCAAACAAATGCAATGAAAAGTTTACAAAGTCTAACGGTGCCATCTTAGGTGAAACGGTACCTAGATACAGGATCTTAGGAAAAAAGAATTGCTAAAATAAAGAATTAAGAAGTTCAGCTTTATAGTCCAAGGCGTTATCTTAGGTACAAGGTGTCTAGGTATAAAATCTTAGGAACAAATTTGAAAAATAAAGAAACAAAACGTTCAGCATTATAATCCTTCATCCAGAATGCGCCAGGCCTCTTAATTTGCTGACATGTAGTGTTATGTTTTTCTTTCAAGGATTGCAATTTCTGTTCCATAATTTGTTTTTATTAAGGCATTACAGCCAAGCTTTTGTATGATATTAGTCGCTGACTGATCTCGTTTCCCAAGATGTTTCAAGTGGTTCAAATTTTCTTGGTATTTATTACTTTATTCCTTAAGAGATTCCAGCTCAGTTTGAAACTCCTGATCTTGCACGGTGGATTACTTCAATGCTATCAAAATTTTAGCCTTCTGTTAAGATCATACATTTTCTCCTGTATAATCTGTTCTCATACCAAAAAATATGTTGCTGGAAAAGCACAGCAGGTCAGGCAGCATCCAAGGAGCAGGAGAATCGACATTTCAGGCATAAGCCCTTCTTCAGGAATGAGGAAAGTGTGCCAAGCAGGCTAAGATAAAAGGTAGGGAGGAGGGACTTGGGGGAGGGCGTTGGGAATGCAATAGGTGGAAGGAGGTTAAGGTGAGGGTGATAGGCCAGAGTGGGGGTGGGGGCGGTGAGATTGCAGGTCAAGAAGGCAGTGCTGAGTCTGGGACTGAGATAAGGTTGGGGGAGGGGAAATGAGAAAGCTGGAGAAATCTGCATTCATCCCTTGTGGTTGGAGGGTTCCTGGGTGGAAGATGAGGCGCTCTTCCTCCATGCGTCGTGTTGCCATGAATGGTCTGGGAGATGAATAACCATAACCTCATCATCTCAGGTGATCTCCCATCCACCGCCTCCAACCTCATAGTCCCACAACCCCACACCGCCTGTTTCTATCTTCTGCCCAAAATCCACAAACCTGACTGCCCCGGCTGACCCATTGTCTAAGCCTGCTCCTGCCCCACCGAACTCACCTCTGCATACCTCAACACGGTCCTGTCCCATTTAGTCCAAGAACTCCCCACCTACGTTCGGGACACCACCCACGCCCTCCACCTCCTCCATGATTTTCGCTTCCCCGGCCCCCAATGCCTTATCTTCACCATGGACATCCAGTCCCTATACACCTCCATCCCCCATCACAAAGGACTCAAAGCCCTCCTCTTCTTCCTTTCCTGCCATACCAACCAGTACCCTTCCACTGACACCCTCCTGACTGAACTGGTCCTCACCCTGAACAACTTCTCTTTCCAATCCTCCCACTTCCTCCAAACCAAAGGAGTAGCCATGGGCACCCGCATGGGCCCCAGCTATGCCTGCCTCTTCGTCGATATGTGGAACAGTCCATCTTCCGCAGCTACACTGGCACCACCCCCCACCTTTTCCTCCGCTACATCGATGACTGTATCAGCGCTGCCTCGTGCTCCCACGAGGAGGTTGAACAGTTCATCCACTTTACTAACACCTTCCACCCTGACCTCAAATTTATCTGGACCGTCTCAGACTCCTCCATCCCCTTCCTAGACCTCTTCATTTCTATCTCGGGCAACCGACTCAACACGGACTTCTACTATAAACCGACCGACTCTCACAGCTACCTAGATTACACCTCCTCCCACCCTGCCCCCTGTAAAAACGCCATCCCATATTCCCAATTCCTTCGCCTCTGCCGCATCTGCTTCCAGAAGGACCAATTCCAACACCGCACAGCCCAGATGGCCTCCTTCTTCAAGGACCGCAGATTCCCCCCAGACGTGATCGACGATGCCCTCCACCGCATCTCCTCCACTTCCCGCTCCTCCGCCCTTGAGCCCCGCTCCTCCAATCGCCATCAGGACAGAGCCCCACTGGTCCTCACCTACCACCCCACCAACCTCCAGATACATCGTATCATGCTTCTTCATTTCCGCCACCTCCAAACAGACCCCACCACCAGTGTTATATTTCCCTCCCCTCCCCTATCAGCATTCCGGAAAGACCACTCCCTCCATGACTCCCTCGTCAGGTCCACACCCCCCACCAACCCAACCTCCACTCCCGACACCTTCCCCTGCAACCGCAAGAAATGCAAAACTTGCGCCCACATCTCCCCCCTTACTTCCCTCCAAGACCCCAAGGGATCCTTCCATATGCGTCATAAATTCACGTTCACCTCCACACACATCATTTACTGCATCTGCTGCAGCCGATGTGGGCTCCTCTACATTGGGGAGACAGGCCGCCTACATGTGAAACATTTCAGAGAACACCTCTGGGATACCCGGACCAACCAACCCAACCACCCCGTGGCTCAACACTTCAACTCCCCCTCCCACTCCACCAAGAACATGCAGGTCCTTGGCCTCCTCCATCGCCAGAACATGGCAACATGACGCATGGAGGAAGAGCACCTCATCTTCCACCCAGGAACCCTCCAACCACAAGGGATGAATGCAGATTTCTCCAGCTTTCTCATTTCCCCTCCCCCAACCTTATCTCAGTCCCAACCCTTGGACTCAGCACCGCCTTCTTGACCTGCAATCTTCTTCCCAACCTTTCCGCGCCCCACCCCCTCTCCAGCCTATCACCCTCACCTTAACCCCCCCTCCCCCAAGTCCCTCCTCCCTACCTTTTATCTTAGCCTGCTTGGCACACCTTCCTCATTCCTGAAGAAGGGCTTATGCCTGAAATGTCAATTCTCCTGCTCCTTGGATGCTGCCTGACCTGCTGCGCTTTTCCAGCAACACAGTTTTCAGCTCTGATCTCCAGCATCTGCAGTCCTCACTTTCTCCTAATCTGTTCTGATAACTGTCCAGCCTCTCCAACATTTCCTTTTCCTTTTTGGCTTTCTTTGATGCCTTTGAATCACTTCCATTTGCTGTTTCAATGCTTGTTTGGTTTCCTCTCAGACCTGTTTGGGTGCTTTCATTGCTAGCATTTATTGCTGAAGACATTTTCTCCTGAGTGCTTCTCAGTTCCTTGTTGTGAGTGCTGTGCACCTCCACCTGGTTTCGCACTTTCCCTGATGTTCCTGTGGCTGAACCTGTTGACCCTGATCTGTTCTATTTGTGTAATGCTCCAAAACTTCCAGTCAACTGTCAATCATTTCATTGGGTTGTTGATACAGATCTTGTATATGCCTTTTCAATCATCTTTGTACACTAATCACTTCATCATCTCAGAAGGTGCATTCTCAAGTTTGAATTTAACTTGCACTGCGTGACCATCCCTTTCTTCTTGATTTTTTTTATTTCTCTCCATATCAGAGAGCTGAGATTTTAGCTCCACTCATTCAGAAGAAAGTGAAGTCGGCCTGTCATCTTTCCTATTGAGGTCCACAAGTATTTCTTGAATAGTCTGCTGCAGTTTCAATTCTGTTTGACTAACTTCATAGTTTGTAACTAATGCAGGGTCACGAAACATGCTGTTGTACGATCAATTGTTTATCTACCGGTGTTTAGAATATACAACATCTGAGATATCAAGGCAAATCAATATACTTCTGCTCCAGCACTATTGATCTTACACATGGAATTGGTGTATTGTATTGTATGCTGAAAGCTTTACGTTAAATGTTTCACCATGGCTTCCAATGACTGTTGCTATGTCTCTTTTTAATTCATGAGATAAGTATGTTGACATTTGGTCCTGTGTCTATCTTAGCCAATAATGCATAGTCAACAGTTTTCTGAAGACGAATCAGTTGAATTTTCACAAACACGTTTGTGACATTGATGTTTTCCATTAGACCTGGGGAGTCCCAGGTAGATCGGATAGTGAAGAAGGCATTTGGTATATTAGATTAGATTACTTACAGTGTGGAAACAGGCCCTTCGGCCCAACAATCCACAATGACCCGCCAAAGTGCAACCCACCCAGATGTATTCCTCTACAGTTACCCCTTCACCTAACACTGCGGGCAATTTAGCATGGCCAATTCACCTGACCTGCACATTTTTGAACTGTGGGAGGAACCCCACGCAGACACGGGGAGAATGTGCAAACTCCACACAGTCAGTCGCCTGAGGTGGGAATTGAACCCGGGTCTCTGACACTGTGAGGCAGCAGTGCTAACCACTGTGCCACTGTGCCTTTATTGATCAGTGCATTGAGTATAGGAGTTGGGAGGTCATGTTGCAACTGTACAGGACGTTGATGAGACCACTTTTGAAATATTGTATTCCTGCTACAGGAAGAGTGTTGTGAAACTTGAAAGGGTTCAGAAAAGATTTATAAGGACATTGCCAGAGTTGGAGGGTTTGAACTATAGGGAGAGGCTGAATAGGCTGGGGCTATTCTACCTGGGTGTCAGAGGCTGGAGGGTGACCTTATTGAGGTTTATAAAATCATGAGAAGAATGAATAGGGTAAATAGACAAGGTCTTTGTCTGTGGTGGGGGAGTCCCAAATTACTGGGTTTAAGGTTAGACGGGAAAGATTTAAATGGGACCTAAGGGGGCAACGTTTTCACACAGAGGGTAGTGCGTGCATGGAATGAGCTGCCAGAGGAAATGGTGGAGGCTGATACAATACAGTATTTAAAAGGCATCTGGATGGGGATATAAATAGGAAGGGTTTAGAGGGATATGGGCCAAATGCTGGTAAATTAGCATATCTGGTTGGCATGGACAAGTTGGAGTGAAGGGTTTGTTTCTGTGCTGACCAACTCTATGACTGTATGACTGACAGTATGAAATGTATGTTCACTACTCTTTGTTTCATTGTGTATTTCATCAGATTCTAGTTTGTTAACTCACTCATACGTACCATCCCCCACCCCAATTGGGATGCCAAGTGGTCTTTGTTGTCATCGGAAGACTCCTCGTGAATATAATTAGTTTGGGTTGGAACAAGGCTCTATATTGCGGTATCAGTCTTTGATCGAGTGTACTGCCTCTGCCAATCACCTCTTCTGCAACACACCTTGCAGAATTGTTTAAAAGCATGGCCTCTCCTTGGTGCATGCAGAAGACAGGACCTTATTCACGTCTTGTTATGTTTCGATGTTGTAGTGATTGAGTCAACTGCTGAGTTCATTCTCAGAACCTGCAAGCTTTGTCAACCAGCAAGGATCAATTCATACTTAATTCCATCCTTCAGCAGCTCATTGACACTTTATGTTTCTAGTTTAATTAGGAAATCTGTCTGGGAAGTTTTCATGGGATGGATGTGATCACCAACTGAACAATTTTCCAGTTTTCCTTATCTGAAAAGTCACATAAAGAGCATTTTTCTCTATATCTGCTCAGAAACAATCTATGGATTCTGTACGCTTCTCTCTAAGTAGTATAATTTTACTCGATAACTACAAGAGTTTAATCTGCCTCTGAATTAATTTTCTAATCTGTTCCATATCTTTCGTAGGTCTCTTAGCACGTCAGCTGTCAATCTTGATCTGATACATCTATGTAGATCTTCTTGCCCAATTGTTAAGCAAAACTTTTCTTTTTCTTCATTGGTCACACCTCAATCCAGAAAGCAGAGTTTTGAATGCCGCTTCAATATTTGAATTCTGTTAGGAGATCTGCTGTGTCCCAATTTAAACTCTGCTAATTTCGTGCACATTTCAATGATATAGCTTTGGCCTTCTGTTGTTTGCAATGAATCCAGACCACATCCTGATCACTTGTCTTTCTTATATGACTGAAACTTGGCTCTCAATAAGGTTTTGTCTACTTACAAACAAGCTGTGTATCCATCACTCTCAGATGCTTTAACAAAGATACTTAAAAATCAACATTTAAAAGACTTTGCATTTCTTGTGTTCCTCTAGTTTTCCCACGTTTTACAAAAAGTTGCTTCATTGCGGCTTTGTCTATCTTAGTCCAACACCAGCTCCTCCAAATCTTAACAAACATTGATATCGAGGGTTGTCAAATGCACTTTAGAATGGGATCTGACCATTGTGTTTCAGCTATGGGTTAACTTGCTTGCTGACTGCTCAAGCATAATAGGCCTCAATGGCACAATGCATTCCATCACAGTATCAGGGAGGAAGGAATAAAAAGGATACATTGTTAGAATTAGATAAAGTGGGGTGGAGCAAACTCTTGTAGAACAGGTGAAATACTGACAAGAATCCACTGGGGCAAGTGATCTGTTTCTGAGCTGTAATCTTGATGTGACCCAATGTGTAGGATGAAAATCATCTGATATGAGTACAAGAATCCAATACTGACACCAACTCAGCATTAGATCGGGTCTAGCATTGATCACAATACATACACGGACTCAGTGGGAAAAAAAATCTGCTCTCGATCACAGCCATTAAAAATTGGAGTAAAATCAATTTCTATTGGAATAATATGTTGGGAGGGAGATGAATCAGTTTGTCAGGACAATGAAAGTGATCAATAATGTGGAATGAAGAGATACTTTTCTCTGAGGTGACGATATCACAATGCTTCGGATGATATTACAGCCTGTCTGAAACCCCATGAGAAAGCCCTAACTTCACCCACAACCTGTTGCACATGAGCTTCAACTGTGCATTCAAATAGATTTTGCTGTTTTTGCCAAATTCTGTAAATAAAGGCTTATTATCCCCTGTTTTCCCTTTGTCTGAAACTGGATGGAAATAGGGAGGAGAAATCTCTTGATATATTCTTTCACAGGGTATGAGTGCCACTGTCAAGACCAGCGTTTGTTGATCATTCCTAATTGCCCTTGAGAACACGATATTTAAAAATGAGTCATCATTCACCTTGATTTCCCACTGGGGATCGATAGATGACATTCAATATATACATGAGCAGGTCGATTGAAATTGCAATCAAATCATAGAAATATATCACACAGGACACTTTCTGTCATTTGATCCTGTCAATGTTGGACTCACTGGATGGTTGCTTGTTCTAAGAATACAGTCCTGCTTTAGATGCAGAGGAAATGTATTTAAATTGCAAAAGAGGTAAAAACAATGACTGCAGATGCTGGAAACCAGATTCTGGATCAGTGGTGCTGGAAGAGCACAGCAGTTCAGGCAGCATCCAACGAGCAACGAAATCAACGTTTCGGGCAAAAGCCCTTCATCAGGAATAAAGGCAGTGAGCTGGAAGCGTGGAGAGATAAGCTAGAGGAGGGTGGGAGTGGGGAGAGAGTAGCATAGAGTACAATGGGTGAGTGGGGGAGGAGATGAAGGTGATAGGTCAGAGAGGAGAGGGTGGAGTGGATAGGTGGAAAAGGAGCTAGGCAGGTCGGACAAGTCCGGACAAGTCATGGGGACAGTGCTGAGCTGGAAGTTTGGAACTAGGGTGAGGTGGGGGAAGGGGAAACCGTAACAAGGATAGAACGCCCCTGGTGCTCACCTTCCACCCTACAATCCCACATTCTCACCGCTTTCTGAATTCCTGAGTGAATTGCTTTGTTTGGGACTTTTATATTTAAAAAGCTCCTACTTTTTGAATTTGCTACAAGTGGAGACATCTACCTGAGGCTGACCTGATCAAATGCCTTTACCATTTTAAAGGCTTCTGTCAAGTCCTTGGTCAGTGATTTCTGTTCTAGAGAAACATGTCCTAGCCAGTACAGATGTAATTAATGGCAAACCTTCTCCATCCATGTATCACTTCAGTCAATACTTTTTGACATTTCCCCAAAGCCTCCATACCCTGCAGTCACCTCCTTTACAAAAAGATGATTGAGTTCAAGAATTTGAATGGGAACTGCACTGATTCTGGATTCATTGGAATGGCCAGTGTCAGGGTTTTAACAGGGAAAAGGTAATAAATAATGGTTATTACCATTATTACTGCTTCCAGAAAGTAAGAGCTAAGAAAAAATGCAGAGTAACCTGATTGAACGAAAGTAGTTCCCTTAAGATTCCAACTGAATTGTCAAACAGGTTACAGGCAGGTGGGACTAGTCTAGTTTGGGATTATGTTCGGCATGGACTGGTCTGTTTCTCTGCCCAAGACCCTATGACTCTATATGCATTGATGGATAGACTGGGACATAATGGAGCCTATGGGGAGGGATCTCATCCATTGCGTCGAAGAATAACATGGGACCATCAGATCTTCGGGCAAGACCTGGTGGAATTGAGTGCCCAGCCAGCCTTTACCTTCCCAGTGCTGGGCCTTCTGCAAGATTGAGGGCCTGAGGTCGAAATTTCACCAGCTCTTCATTGGTGGCAGCACTGCAGCAGAGTGTGGATGGGTAGTTCCTGGCAATGCATGTTCTCAAGGCTACACATAACCAGCACAGACACAATGCACCTCCTTCTTCTCCATTACACAATTCCTGATTCTGTGAGGGCCTAGGATTAGTCATAGAATACCTATAGTGTGGAAAGAGGCCATTCAGCCTACACAGAATCTCTGAACAGTATCCCACCCAGACATAACCCCTCCTACTCTATCCCTGAAACCCTGCATTTCCCATGGCTGATCCACCTAACCTACATATCCTTGAACACTATGGGCATTTTTCCATGGCCAGTCTGCCCAAACCTGCATATCTTTGGGCTGTGGGAGGGAATCAGAGCACCCAGAAGAAGGCCACACAGACACGGGGAGAATGTGCAAAGTCCACATAGACAGCCATCTGAGGGTGGAATCGAACCCAGGTCGCTGGTGCTGTGAGGCAGCAGTGCTAACTGCTGAGCCACCGTGCCACTGACAAGATCAAGGCAAAGGTGAGGGAGGGTGGGATAGAGGGAGGAAGGGGGTAGTGGGAGTGGCAATTATATTCGAGGTGCTCACACCCCAGTGTCAGCTTTCTTGATTGGGTACTAGGTGCCTTTCAATGTTGGACACCCCGAACCTTCTCACTACTACATAACGTCATCAGAGAGAGTGTAGGGTTTCCTGGGCAGTTTCCAAAGCACATGCCACTCTCATACCACCTCTGATCCATACAAGATTCCAGTCAACTCAGGAACAACCAGTACCAATTCACTCAATAATAACTGCGTTGACAGCACCCAGCCCTAAGGGCATAGTCTCTCCCACTGGGTCCCTTCCCACGTCCAAAGTAATCGGAGGGGAGATGTTCCGAGCAGTGGAAGACTTTTGTGGGGCCTAATTTCTGACTCAAGGCCTCGTTTTCTGCTGCGATGGGCTGTTGTCCCTGCAACCTGTTTCAGTTTTATCTTGATTTTCATGAGCTAACGCGAACAGAAACAAATCGTTTTGTCTATAATTCACTGTTAATTTTGCTAATGAGCTGATTGTTTATTCAGGGAAACATTAATACCTTAGGCTCTTGGGGAAATAGGATTTTGTGGAAATATAATTTCTTTTAGAAGTTGTTTAAAAAGTTCATTGATTCTTACAAGTGCAGTAGCAATATGATTGAAATCTTGGTATCGATACTTTCACTCCAGTGTAATGCAATATTGATATTTTAAGTGATTCCAAAGTGTTTGCTTGCAAATTTCTGTAAGATAGGAACAAAGAAATATTTTGTCAATTCATTGTCATAGAAGAAAAATCATTGCATGCAAAAGACCAATTTGATTGTGACTTGTACATGCTTCCTATTTAGTTAACATCCTCAGGGCATTAAGGAGTCAGAATTTACCCAGAAATTGACAGCGGACTTAATAGTGCATAGAAACCTGAGCAGCTTGTGATGAGGAAAGGCGAATCCTAATTCCTAATTCTTGATATGTAATGGCATTATAATTGCAGAGTCCATAGATTAATATCCCAGAGGTTACAATCAATGAGAAACTGCTTTGGACTAAAGAATGTTTGGAACTCACTCCTGACACCCAAAGCCTGCCCACCATCTACAAGGCACAAGTCAGGAGTGTGATAGAATGCTCCCCACTTGCCTGGATGGGTGCAACTCCAACAACACTCAAGAAGCTTGACATCATCCAGGACAAAGCAGCCCATTGATTGGCTCCAGATCCACAAACATCCACTCCCTCCATCACCAACGCTCAGTAGCAGCAGTGTGTACCAACTACAAGATGCACTGCAGAGATTCTCTAATCCTAGGAATGCTTGAGACAGCACTTTCGAAACCCATGGTGTTTCCCATTTATAAGGACAAGAGCAGCAGATAGGTGGAAACGCCACACTCTGCAAGTCCCCTCCATCTATACTTGGAAATATATCACCATTCTTTGCCTAACTTTGGAAATGTATCACTATTCCTTCAGTGTTTAGATTAGATTAGACTTACAGTGTGGAAACAGGCCCTTCGGCCCAACAAGTCCACACCGACCCGCTGAAGCGCAACCCACCCATACCCCTACGTTTACCCCTTACCTAACACTACAGGCAATTTAGCATGGCCAATTCACCTGACCCGCACATCTTTGGACTGTGGGAGGAAACCGGAGCACCCGGAGGAAACCCACGCAGACATGGGGAGAACGTGCAAACTCCACACAGTCGGTCGCCTGAGTCGGGAATTGAACCCGGGTCTCAGGCGCTGTGAGGCAGCAGTGCTAACCACTGTGCCACCGTGTTGCTAGGTCAATATCCTGGAAACTCCTCCTGAACAACAATATGGGGTCGTTCCTACAGACATGGACTGAAGGCAGCTCACCACCACCTTCTCGAAGGTAGTTGGTGGTGGACAATGAGTACTGGCCCAGCCAGCGACATGCACATCCCATGAAAAAACATCATGTCTTACTCAACGAGTTGCATGGCTCCACTGTTTAGAATTGTGAAAATAATAGTTTCTTATGAATGAAGTTGTGCATTCTCAGCTTAATTCAAACTCATATGCCCGCTATAAGTAAGGGCTGCTATATCATGGAGTGTGATGACTCTGTTAAAAATACAGTTGTGATCCTGACAGGGAATAGTGGAGACATATTTCTGCAGGTTGTACATTCCTTCTAGAGGAAGGATTCAAGCCCAGGGCCAAGACCATTCGTGCCAGCCTCTGCATTTCTAGCCCAATGACATCAGTGCAAAATCACTATCTCCCCTTATCACCCAATGGGGAATTTATGTGGGCAATTTCTATTATAAATGCAGCTATTAGATGTTATTTTAGGAATGTCAGAGGAGTTGTTTGGAAATACAGGAATTGAGTATTGCTGAAGAAAAACACTTTTGTCAAAACAACTTCATCTTGCACACATCCGGACAGTTTGCAAGAATACCAACACAAAGGAAAAACAACCTTCCTTTTGCTGTGCTCATTTAATGTGGACAGTATTGAGTAAACCAGTATTTGTTTCCTCAGAGAAAGTGATGATGCCTTTTTGCCGCACAGCAGTATTTGGGGTATAGGTACACCAAAAAAATAGAAGGGAATTCCTGAGTCTTGATTCAGCAACTATGTAGGAACAGCAAAAGAGTTCTAACTAAGGATTGGGTTTGGCTTGAAGGGGAACTTGCACTTGGTGATGCATCCAAGTCTGTATTGCTCTTGACTTTTTAGATGGTAGAGGCTGTGATTTGGAAAGAGTTTTGGTGAAATATTTCAATGTTTTTTGTAAATAGCACACGCAACATCCCTGTAAACTGGCAGCAGAGAGGGAGAAGGTTGAAGGTGATGGATGGGCTGCATTCTCATTTATACCATAGGAAAGTAGAGTGCTGATGGGTTGGCAAGCGGACTTGATTGGAAGGTGTGCTCCTGTGGAGAATACACTAATGTGTGATGACTGACAGCTAACTTCCAATCTTTATTTACATTTTAAACTGGACAGGTTGACTTTGATTGATTGCGGAATTGTCTTAAGAAATTAAAGAATGACTGTCACCTACATTGTTGCATTGAAATGCATATTTCTTTGGTTTTTCTTGCAAGTGATCCTGATGAGTATATGACAATAAATTTCAACAAAATGTGCTGTTTCATTTTCAGCAATATTCAAAAATAAAAGTAATGCAAAGAATAGATTTGGCCCCTAAGCCCTTTTCAGATAGACAACTGTGGTGATGAGTCTGCCCGACAGGGCTAGTCATTTGACAGATGATTGTAAATGAGGGCTGAGGACAGCATACTGGTTTTAAATTGCTCAATTATTCCAAGTTGGCTTCTGAGCTAATGTCTGTTATGAAGATGTGGGTGTAATGTACCTTTAAGAGAGTTAAAAGCTAGCAAAACTACCAGACAGCACCAAGATACAATGTAACATGTGGTTCTGCTACTGGACTAGTTAGGGTAGCTGGTTGCCTGGAGACCAAAACAGATTCAAATTAGGCCAATCAGTTTAAATTATAGCCCCCAAAATTACCAAACTCCAATCCTGTTTGAATTTAGTATATTGACAATCTTAAAAGGCAATGATACAATCCGATGCTTTGGGGGTTTAAGACCAGGGAAAATTAAACAGTTGAGTGGACAGCTGTCAAGCCACCAGCATGTAAAGACTGTCTGAAAAAAATAGCATTTCAAGGTACCTTTATCGATCAATAACCTGTGATGCAGAATCCCCAAGAAGAATAGAATATAGGAATACAGAGAAGCACCAAAGGCTGCCTGGTTTTGAGATAAGAAGTTTTGCTTTGTAAATCTTAATTGGGATTTTTATCAGACCAGTATTGTAGAGGGGAAAGTAAAAGATACGTTAGAGGAAGGAGTTGTAAATAGTTGTTAGTTAATTATTCTCTGTTGTACTTTAAGAAATAAAGTTGTTAATTTTTACTTTAAATAGTTCTTGGCCTCTCGAATTTTTCACAAATTACTGCACAGGATACATCTTTTCTATGTTGCTGGTTTAAATTAAGCAGGAGGGTTTACCCTCATTGTAACAGGTCAAAAGGTATTTAAAACAGAAACAATTAGAGAAATTGCTGGAAAAGTTCAGCAGGTCTGGCAGCATTTGTGGAGAGAAATCAGAGTTAATGTTTCAGATCCGGTAAGGGTGAATCTGTGCCGGAGACAGTCACTTTGGAATGTGATGTGTCTGTGGAAATGAGTTTCAGCAAATGCTTTGTCAAACATCAGGAATGACCATGAAATTAATGACGTTGGACAAGAAAAACAATTGAAATTGAAGAGAGGCGAAGTAGGCATGTCTGGAAGAGATGTGGCAATGAATTAAACGCAAAATAAAAACCAAAAGAACGGCCAATGCTGGAAATAAGAAAAAAAAACAGAAATTACTGGAAAAGCTCAACAGATCTGGCAGCATCTGTGGAGAGAAATCAGAGTTAACATTTCTAATCCAGTGATCCTTCCTCAGATACTAAAAACAGAACATGATATGAAGCCTCAAAAGCAGGCAGATCACCAAAAGATCAGTTTGAGGCTTTGATTGGAGTCTTTATTGAGGAGTGTAAAGTAGGGAGCTGGAAGGGTTGGCTGGCATGGGTGTGGGTGAATGGCTTTCAGGGTCATGACAACATTCAGTTCAGGGATGCTAAATACAGAGTGGGTACATTGCTGGGAACCCTCGTAAGAAAACCATTTTAGAGTTCGGGGATTTATTTTCCCATTTCTCCCTGAATATCTCCCGCCTCAGTTTTATAATGAAAGCACAATAAAGGTTGCTGTACCTGCTCCAATTATCCACAATCTCTAACCATTTCTTGTCAGGCATTTAGAAACAGCCTAGCCTGTTGTGTGTAATGCCACAAAAGATTATGCCTTGATCTATTTTTTCTTTGTGTTTAGATCTTCAGATTACTCATGATCACTTCAATGATTCTTTGGTCATTAACTAATTAGGGTTCCAATTTCAGTTGTGTGATTTCTCAGTTATTCTGGGTCCCAGTTATACTTTACTAATTGCACATTTCATGTTATCAAGTATTAACTGTGTCGTTTTACATATGCATTTCAGGGCATAAAGATTTTGTTCCACAATAAACATTAGAAATGTTTGGGAAGCAATTTGCCGCTTCGTAATACACTTGAAGCAAAAATGAATAAAACTTTTAATGAGCACCATTAGCTAGAAATGAAACCTCCAGGGGAGTCAGCTGTTAAGGGGTTAATGTTCTGGAACTAAACCGTGCAATAATCAGAAGCATATGGACCCTGCTGTGCAGCTTTTCCAAACCCTTTCCATTATCAGGGAATGCATCAAATTGGGAAGGGCTTTTTCTCCCCCTCTGTTGACAGGCTGCCCCTTCCAGTGATTAAGATGATTGATGAACCCGACTTACATAGGTAAGGAATGATCAAAAAAAAAGCCACAACATCTGCTGATTCCACATGGCCTTGTAATACTGAACACTAGGGTAGACAGGAAAGGTCACATTGCCATTGTCTATCCTGAAGCACGCTTACAAACCATGGGAATAAACATGCAGATATATACATTTACACACACTCACTTGCACACTTTTCCGTATGTGTACACTCATACACGTTCACGTTCCTACTCACGTATCCAAATACATGTTCACATATGCTCACACATGCACGAACACACTTTTATACGCATGTACACTCACTTGCACATGCACACTTGTGCACACATGCATAGACTCACCCACACTCAATAGAAATGTAGCTATCTGATAATCTCAATGTATTTCCAAACATTCAGTATTTTACATTTTAAATTTTAAATGACACTTTAAAATGCAGTATTTAAACAAATACTTTTCAGTTCATAAGAAAATGCTACATGGCATAACGTCATTGACAGACAGAGCCAATTAATTTTGAGAAATTAGTCACCGTTAGCGCCAATGGTAACATCGGATAGCAACAGAAAGCATGATGTGTCATAGAATACTGTGGAATACATTTTCAAATTAAACGCACGCATTTTTCTCTAGGCAAAAGCAAAAATGATTAAACAACACAAAAGTTTTAATTCCTGCATCCTGAGTAAGTTAGGATGAAAAGGAATGTGTGTTAGGTAACTCCATCACTATCAGCTGAAATTAACAACAGATTATTTCCCATGTTCCGAAAGAGCTGCTCATGATCATCTGACATCTCTAAGTTTAGATCAAAATTGCCACAGGAGAGATTATTTAAAGTAAAAGGGAGGGGACAGGTTATTCCTTTGAACAGAATCTTTTGGCCAATTAACACAATGTCGACCATTCCAATATTTCTCTAGGCAAAGAGCTGATGTGACCAATGTGATTTAAGCTATCACGTGTCACAGACGCATCCTTGCATATTATATTACAGCCGTTGCACTAATCACCAAAGTAAGCATACCAGTCAAAGGTGTTTACAGATGGTTTCCTTACACTCATGAACAGATTTGCAACCTTGGTCTAATGATTTTCCCTGATGGCAGGGTGATTGTGGATCCATTTCTAATCATAAAAGTGAGAATGGCTCTTCAAACCCGAAGCAGCCTCAAAGGAAGGCTCATACACTGAGGTCAGTCTTTGACTTTGAGTTCATGTGTACATAGCCTTTACAGGCTGTGAACTGGAAAGAAGGCAGAATCCAAGTCAGAAAGCCTGCTGCTCTCCGAGAGGATACTTATCCCCAGCTAGTGCAATTCTTCTTAAGGATCAAATAATTCATCATACATAAAAGAGAATTGGAGCGTCACTGTTGATTTTAACAAGAGCACAGTCAATAGACAATAAAGTAGCTACTTTGGGTGACTTTACCTTCCAGTCAATGAACAGGACACCTTCCGTTTAGAGACATTAAAGACATTATTAAGGATGAAAAGGAAAATAAAGGGGAAACTAGATGATGGTATGTCTTGATTTGATCATAGACTGTACTGAGGCTGTGTCGTTTCACTACGGGCATGTTACTATAGTGACAACATCAAAATGATGTCACTTGCAGTACCAACCCTAGGTACTTCTGTTAAATCACAGACAATGGGGCAACAAATTTCATTCAAGCCAACATGATGAGCTCTGTGGGGCATGATAAGTTCAAGGTGAAAACTTCCAGATTATGAATAAAAGTTCGCAAGAATTGGAAGCGAAAATAGGCCATTCAGCCCCTCAAACCTGCTCCACCGCCCCAATGAAATATTGGCTGATCTGACTGTGGGCTGAGCTCCATATTCCTGCCTGCTCCCCCATAACTCTATTGACTCCCTCATTCACCAAAAATCAATCTAACTTAGCTTTAAAAATCTTCAATGATTCCACCAGAGAAAAGGATTGCACAGACTAATGCATATCCAGGAGAAAACAAATTCTTCCCAACTCTGTATTAAATGGATTATCCTTTTTATTTTAACTGGTGTCCCCTTGTTCTAGTCTCTCCCACAAGAAGGAACAACCTTTTACCATAAAGTCTGTACAATCCTCATATGATCTTATTTGTTTCAATAAGATTTACCACTCAATTTTCAAACCTCCAATGCATACTGGCTCAGACTGCCTAACCTTTACTCATAGGGTATGCCCTTCATCATGGGAATGAGTCATAGAGATGTACAGCATGGAAACAGACCCTTAGTCCAACCCGTCCATACTGACCAGATATCCCAACCCAATCTAGTCCCACCTGCCAGCACCCGGCCCATATCCCTCCAAACCCTTCCTATTCATATACCCATCCAAATGCCTCTTAAATGTTGCATTTTACCAGCCTCCACCACTTCCTCTGGCAGCTCATTCCATAAACGTACCACCCTCTGCATGGAACAGTTGCCCCTTAGGTCTCTTTTATATCTTTCCCCTCCCACCCTAAACATATACCCTCTAGCTCTGGACTCCCCCACCCCAGGGAACAGACTTTGTCTATTTATCCTATCCATGTCCCTCATAATTTTGTAACCTCTGTAAGTTCACCCCTCAGCCTCCGACGCTTCAGGAAAAACAGCCCCAGCCTGTCCAGCCTCTCCCTGCAGCTCAGAACCTCCAACCCCGGCAACATCTTTGTAAATCTTTTCTGAACCCTTTCAAGTTTCACAACATCTTTCCGATAGAAAGGAGACCAGAATTGCACACAGTATTCCAACAGTGGCCTAACCAGTGTCCTGTACAGCCGCAACATGACCTCCCAATTCCTGTACTCAATACTCTAATCAATAAAGGAAAGCATACCAAACGCCGCCTTCACTATCCTATCTACCTGCGACTCCACTTTCAAGGAACTATGAACCTGCACTCCAAGGTCTCTTTGGTCAGCAACACTCCCAAATAATGAGGAAAGATTAGAGTCACAAAGTTCTTCTCTGATCTTTGCTGCATTGAATGATCTTTGTTGATTTACCCAAATAACATTAATCCTGGTTCTTACACATGGAAGATTTTTACTCGAAGATTTTAACCTACTGCGAATCCTCTTACAAGGATGCCTTCCTTGAAGAAGCTCTCTTCCTCCCTCTACAAGGATTTCAGTGAGTCCCTCTCTCACTGCACCCCCCAGGTCATCTCCTCTGCACAGAAGCTCTTCAGCACCGCCCTCCTAACCTGCAATCCTCTTCCTGACCTCTCCGCCCCCACCCCACTCCGGCCTATCACCCTCACCTTGACCTCCTTCCACCTATCCCACCTCCATCGCCCCTCCCCCTAGTCCCTCCTCCCTACCTTTTATCTCAGCCTGCTTGGCTCTCTCTCTTATTCCTGATGAAGGGCTTATGCTCGAAACGTCGAATTCTCTATTCCTGAGATGCTGCCTAACCTGCTGTGCTTTGACCAGCAACACATTTGGAGCTCTTACACATGGAACATTGAACAGAAAAGCAGAGAGTTGGTTATGAATTCATGAGGCCATGTCTCCTTCATACTAGCATTGGAGGCAGTTAGAGAAGACCCATGAGATAGGTTCCAGATATGGAGGGACTTGGTTACAAGATGAGATTGAATAGATTGGGTTGATCTTGTTGGCTTTGAGACGAGTGAGAGGCAAACTTGTTGTAACATTTAAGGTCCTTAGAGGGTTCAGCAGGGTTGATGCTATTTCCCCTTGTGGGAGAGTCTAGGACCAGAGGGCGTCATCTCAGGGTAAGGGATCATCCATTTAAAGAAGAGATTAGGACTTGGAATTCTGTTTAGGTTGGGTTGTTAAGTATACTCAAGACAGATAGGCAGGTTTTTAATTAGTAAGGGAATCAAGAGTTTCGGGAAAAAGTTAGGAAAGTGGAGTTCAGGGTTTTCAGATCAGCCGTGATCTCACCGAATGGCAGAATGGACTCGATATGTTGAATGGCCTCCTTCTGCTCCTACATTTTATGGTCTTCAGAGGACAACACTGGGACTGATGATAAGGCTACAACAGCAGTAACAACAACTGCTTGCATTTCCCTCAAGCCTTCCATGTAGTTAGACACCCCGAAGTGCTTCACAAAAGCTTCGTTGATCACCAGTTGGCAGCAAATGGTGGCTGTGCTCTACTGGGTGGCAGTCTGGGTCCATAAGCACAATGATGGTTCAGTACAATTCTATTGCAATTGACGAGTTTTATCCAGACTTAATATATGTCAAGGTTACAAAATATTGGGGTTCTTTTTGTCTGTAATACTTTACTATCAATGGTTAATAAGATGAAGGCTGTAACAAGACTGAAAAGGGATCTTTAAAAAGAGTTGAAAACAAAGATGAGTAAGAGTGGACGAAAAGTCAAGGAAAAAATGATTAGAGTGGGTGGCCCAAACATCCACCGAGAAGCAGTGCAACGTTTAAGCAATCATGAGGTTTAGTTTTGAATAGCACAATTACACACTGACAAAGATATAGGATTGTAAAATTCCTCTTGTAGAACAATGTTTTAAAAAATCACAAGGATATGAATAACTTGCCAAGAACTGGTGAAAAGGAGATTAATTTCATTCCAGACTGAGGGCTCAGTGTTTAAGGATACAGGGTGAGACATTTAGGACTGAGATGAAAGAAATTTCCCCGTGCAGAGAGTGGGGAGCCTGTGGAATTCTGTTACGCAATGGGGTCGCGATGAAAATATTCAATGTTTTCGAGAAGGAGTTAGATACCATTCATAAAGGTAAAGGAATCAGAGGGTGTGAGGAGAAAGGGGAACAGGGAACTGAGTTGGACCGTCAGGCATAATCATGTTGAATGGTGGAGCAGGCTCTCAGAGACAAATGGCCTACTCCTGGTTAGATTAGATTCCCTACAGTGTGAAAACAGGCCATTCGACCCAACAAGTCCACACCAACCCTCCAAAGAGTAACCCATCCAGACCCATTCCCCTTACCCTATATTTACCCCAGACTAATGCACCTAACACTATGGGCAAATTAGCACAGCCAATTCACCTGACCTGCACATCTTTGGATAGCTGGAGGAAACCGGAGCACCCAGAGGAAACCGATGCAGGCATGGGGAGAATGGGCAAACTCCACACAGACAGTCACCCTGGGCCAGAATTGAACCTGGGTCTCTGGCACTGTGAGGCAGCAGTGCTAACCACAGATCCACCATGCCACCCATATGTTCCTATGTTACAATGTTTCTCTGTCCAGAACCTCTCACTGAGAACCAAAACATACAAATAGATTTCTCTCAAATCAATTATCTCCTCATTCTATAAATTGCTACAGAAGATGGATTCTTTATGGACCTTCTCCATCTAGATCTCTGTTTTAATTAGAGCAATTTTGTGCCCTGTACCTCAGATGAGGAGAAACTTCTTCACCCAGAGAGTGGTGGGTGTGTGGAATGCTCTGCCCCAGAAGGCAGTTGAGGCCAAGTCTTTGGATTTGTTTAAGAAAGAGTTGGATAGAGCTCTCAAGGATAGTGGAGATAAGCCAGGAACAGGATACTGATTGAGGATGATCAGCCATGATCATAATGAATAGTGGTGCAGGCTCGAAGGGCAGAATGGCCTACTCCTGCACCTATTGTCTATTGTCTATTGTCTACCTCAGAAGTGTGTACTGGCCTTGGAGTGGGTCCACAGGAGGGTCATGAGAATGATCCCAGGAATTAAAGGCTTAACAAATGAAGAACATTTGAGATTCTGGGATTATATTTGATGGAGGATGAGGGTGATCTAATTGAAACTTACAGAATAACGAATGGCCTGGACAGAGTGGACATTGGGAAGATGTTTCCATTGGGAGGAGAGATGAGGATCCAAGGGCACAGCCTTAGAATAAAGGGAAGACCTTTTAGAACGGAGATAAGGAGAAACTTCTTCAGCCAGAGAGTGGTGGGTCTGTGGAATTCATTATCACAATAGGCTGTGGAGGCCAGGTCATTGAGTATATTTAAAACTGAGATAGATAAGGTCTTGATTGCCAAGGGGGTCAAAGGTTATGGGGAAAAAGTGGGAAAATGGGATTGATAAACCTATCAACTGATAGGTAGAGCCGAATAGCCTAATTTCTGCTCCTATATCTTATGGTCTTGTGATCTTAATTTAAACTGTGGGATCAAAGACTTAAACATCCAGTTTCCTGACTGACACCCAAAAATCTGAATCTCTCAAAAATCTTCAGGCTTGCCCCTCAATCTCTTGATCTCTTTCAATGTAGAGGATCATCTGGGTCTCTATCTCCAAAGCTTAGCTCCAACTCTCTGCTTCACCGTGACCAAGAGACTAAAAAGAGTGAGTGAGAGAGAGGGAGAGAGATTCGATCGTCCTGGGGATGTTTTGTTCAAGCAGAGAAGCCTGAGCAGGATCCGAACGAGATGTATAAAATTCTGAGGGGAACAAGCAGGGAAGACAGGGAGAAGCTTTCCCTGTAGTAGAGGGGTCAATACACGACGTGCACAGTTTTAAGATAAGAAGCAGGAGGTTTAGAAGGGCTTTGAGGAAAGTCTTTTCTGTCCAGAGAGCATTCGGTGTCTGGAATTCACTGCCTGAAGGGTGTTAGAGGCAGGAGAAGAAGTATTTAAATAAGCACTTGACATGCCAGAGCATACAAGGCCCCAGGCTTATATGAGGTGAGAATAGATGGATGCTTGATAACCAGTACAGACAGGATGGGCCAAAGGGCCTCTTTGCATGCTGTTGATAACACCATATCACTCCGGCTATAGTATTACACATTCCCTGAATGATATTCCCCAATACCCTAGTCCCTCTTCAGACCCAGAGCCCTGATCAGATCAGACCCCTGGAGAAGAAATGCACTTTATCATATGCTGGCCTAGGAACAAGGAAACGTAGGCGCAGTTTTACCCCCTGGAAATGTGCTCAAAACCTATGCTGATCAGAAATGAGTTGCCCCCACCACCCACCCCACTCCCCTTCCCCTGGCAAATTCAGCTTAACAAGGGGTCAAAGGTGGAGTGACATTGTTTCAAAATGGCCTTTTTGACTGTTACAAGAGCTCCTGAGGCTTCTGATAAGGATCATACAGCAGCTTCCCTTAGACTGTTTCAAAGCCCTCACATTCATCAGGGAACATTGGATAGGAGTAGACCATTTGGCCCACCAAGCCTAGTCTCCACCTCTCTGACAGACCAGAGCTGATTAAGAGCTGATTATCTCCCTCTTTACCATTTTCCCAACTATCCACATAGTCCTCGATGTTCTTGATATCTAGAAATCGATTCAATTCCTGTCTTGAACAGGCTGAACACCCACAGTCCTCTGGAGTAGAGAATTCTACAGGTTCACCAGCCCTTGAGGGAAGAAATTTCTCCTCATCTCAGTCTGAAATGGCTTGTCCCTTTATTCTGAGACTGTGTCCCTTGGTCTCAGATGTCCCCAGCCAGGTCAAACCATCCTGTCCACACTACAACAGTGACCCCAATGTCATTAGAAGATGTTTCAAGGTTCCCTCCCTGAGATACTTTCTGACAGTGTCGTGATAATAATAGGTCTCGTTACCATTGCCATACTTCCTGACCTATTATAATGACAGGTTTTTTTGCTCATGTTATTGCCTGTATCCTGAATTTGGGAAATGCATTTTTGCATAAGTGCTTGCAGTGAATTGACTGTTCTCTGCTTTCTACATTTTTATTCCCTTAACCCCTTGTTCCCACAAAGATCAACGCAGCAACCTCAACAGTGGTCACTCTAACTGAATATATCGTTTTTAATTTGCATTATTTTCCATGCCGTGACTGTGGCAAGGCCAGTGTTGATACCCGTCCCTAACCACCCCTGAACTGAGAGACTTACTAAGCTAATCCATAAGGTATTTAAGAGTCACCTACATCAACGTGGGTTCTGAGTCACATGTCGACCAGACCGGGTAAGGATGGCAGATTTTCTCCTCGAAAGGGTCATGATTGGTTGTCACAACAACCAACAATAGTTTCATGGCAACTATCAATCCAGATTGAGCGACTGAATTTAAATTCCGCCTCCTGCCGTGCTGAGGTTTGAACTGATAGTATTAGCTGGTCCACTGGAGCACTGGCCCAATGACATTGCCAGATCCCCGTAAACGTTCAGGATCACTTTGCAGCATTTGGTTATAACTCACATTTCACTTGCGCTTGCTTTCAGATGGCAGTTGTCCCTCATTCTGCCATTCATACCTCACCTTCCCCATCCCATTTAATTTGGTCTTGGATTATCAATACCGTTATGATCCAACCTTGCCTGTCTTTCAGTCAATCACAGCCTATCCATTCTGTTTCTCTTCCATTCTACCCCCCACTTCACTTGTTTAAACCTCTTACACCCCAGTTCTGGCGAAAGACCATTGTTCTGAAACATTAAATCTATTTCTCTCCCTCTACAATAACCCACTAAGTGAGTATTCCCAACAATGGTCTGGTTTTGTTGTTAAACCTATACTGGAAAGATAAATAAACATAAGCACATGAAAGGTAACAATGAAGGCGGAATCCTGTGTGCAACAGGTAAAGCTGAAGTCTTCATGGGTAGTCCCACCTGACCCCCTCCTGAGGTTTCTGCCACTATAGATGCTGCCTCCATGGTTTGTGTCTTTGTCTCTAGCAGGACATTTGTACCTGATAGGGCAATTTCTTTGCAGCATAAGGTATAACATGGTATTGAAAATTTCAAGATAGATTTATTCTGGGTCTTGAAATATACATATATTACAGTCACACGCACATCAGTAATCTGGGGCTAATATCAAGCTCATTGGTTGTGAACAGCACTTGCCCATCAGTATGTCAAATGCCCCCAGTTAAGATGCAGTCTCTGATCTTTACACACTCCAGGTCACATCCAATATCATGCATACTATCATACGGCAAAATGATGAGCATTAAAGGTCTTTTTAAAGGTATACTGCTATGAGACATAACACAACACTGGTTTGCAGACAGGTTAATTCATTTTATATAACATTAATAAATCGCTGAGCACAGGCCTACACATTGTTTAAACATTGTGCAATGGAGTCCTCACCCCTGTACTGCATGACTTTAGATTAATCAGACTTGAAAATGATCACTTAACAGCGACCCATTCCCAAATTCCATGGAGCTAACCGCAAGCACATTTTGCATCGAAAGAACTTGAGTCCGCACATACTTTAGGGTCAGACGTGAAGATTCAGTCAGTTCACCTCACGCCTCCATCAAGATGAGGGAAGATTTTTTTTATGATTGGGGAACAAAGATTACAACGACTTTGACTCTACTGCAAAACAACCAATCCCTGATGTAGAACACAGAACAGTACAGCACAGGAACAGGCCCTTTAGCCCGTGATGTTGTGCTGAATGTGACACCAAATTAAACTGATCTCTTCTACCCGCCCTTGGCCTGTATCCCTCCATTTCTTATATATTCATGTGTTTATCTAAAAGTGCCTTAAATGCCCCTATCATATCTGACTCCACTACCACCCCAGGCAGTACGTTCCACACTCCTATTGTGCTCCGTTTAAATAATTTGCCCCTCTCATCCCCTTTGAACTTGCCCCTTCTCACCTTAAATGCATGCTCCCCAGTATTAGACATTTCAACTCTGGGACAAAGATTCTGACCGTCAACTCTACTAATGTATCTCACAATTTTATAGACGTATATCAAGTCTCCCTTCAGCCTCTGCTACTCCAGAGAAAACAACCTGAGTTTTTCTAGCCTCTCCTTATAGCGCATCCCCTCTAATCCCGGCAGCATCCTGGTAAACCTCCTCTGCACCCTCTCCGAAACCTCCACATCCTTCCTTTAATGTGACAACCAGAACTGAACGCAATACTTGAAGTGCGTCCTAAACAAAGTTTTAGAAAATTTCAATGTGCCAAAACCACAGGACAGTTGTAATTTTGCAGTTCATCTCCAGGAGGCGTCATGATTTTAAGGAGCATGTTTAGATGGAGCAATTGGACATGTTTCTTCATCTGAGTAATTGGTAAGCTGTGGCTAAAGGAGTGTGCCACAGCTGGCAGACATGGTTAGTGCCATGTGGTGGAACTATTGAAGGCTCTTCATAGAATCCTTACAGGCCATTCAGCCCATCAAATCCATGCCAACCCTGCAAAGAGCATCCTAACCAAACCCACCACCCCTGTCCTATCCCTATAACCCTATATTTACCGAACCTGCTCATCCCCTGCACACCATGGGGGAATTTAATATGGCTAATGTGCATCTTTGGATTGTGGGAGGAAACCGGAACACCCGGAGGAAACCCACACAGACGCAGGGAGAATGTATAAACTCCACAGAGACAGTTGTCAGAGGCTGGGACTGAACTCAGGTCCCTGGCGCTGTGAGGCAGCAGCGCTAACCACTGAGTCACCATGCTGCCCCTCTTAACCACCCTGATCTACCTGCTTTTGTGCATTGCCACTGGAAGTGTGATATACTGATGGGAGAGACTCAGGGAAAGAATAGCCAGGGTAAAGTTAGACAGGCATTCTCAATCGAGCCTGGGTTCACTCCCCAGCTTACAGCCTCTGCGATCAGTAAACCCTCCTTCAAATTAAGATGGTTACACTTGGATCCAAAGAGGAAGGTGCCAGTACCTGGGCACAATGCCAAACCTGCAGCACTGATGTAATCTCTCCCAAATTGGGTAAACCTGCCTCCACCTCTACACCTGGACAACATCAGGGTGTATTACATGGGAAGGCAGCAGTATTCAGTGTCATTTGTTGGAGACTTTAATAGTCTTTGAAGGGACATTTACACAGCTTTTGAGCTTTCACCTGAGCTCAGGAAGAAGCACCCAGTCCCTGGGTGGTTTCCAGCCAGGAATCTGTGCACACTTGGAGGAGAATGGATGGAACAGATCCCCTTCCAATTTCCTGCTCTGTTTTACCCTGGAAACCTGGAGCTGAACTGCAATGAAAATCACATGCCCTCATTTTATAACAGGAACCTTAGCAGGACTCGTGCTACTAAATCACAGGTAATCTGTCTCTCTGTCACAACCCTGCTGTGCTGTACAACACTGCCATCTCCTGACAGTCCATACAATCTTTTCAGTAACTGTGAAGTGGGGAACTATGAAACTCAATCCACGGCTTCTGCAGGCTCAAGAAATGTCACAGTCATCAGTGAGAGGTTTATGATCCAAACCACACCCCTTTGTGTCCAGTTAGTTCCCAATGTGACACTTCCATAAGGTTTTCTTCCGTCGTTAGATAGATTGGAAAAAAGTCAAAGTTGCATCATTGTATATTTTGATAAGGACTAGGCATGGAGGATATCGCAAGGCATTACATAGCACTTCAGCAGCAGACCATCTGTCTCTCAAACCTGCTTGTCTTGGGTCATGGCTGATCTCATTGTGATCCATTGACTTGTCTGCCCCCCCCCATCCCCATGACCTTTGACTCCCTTGTCTGTCAAAAATCTATCAAACTCTGCTTTGAACAAACACACCAACCCAGCGTAGTGCTTGGAATGAGGTCAGCCAGGTGGACCTCATAGAATCTGAGTTCCCCGATTGGGACTGTTAATCTGGTCCAATCAGGGAGTCCTGGCTGACAGACATAAACAGGAGTGTCAGAGGTTCTGCTCAGTCTGAGAGCTGGCTCTGAGGGAGCTGGATCAGTGTCAAGGACTCTCCTCATGTAAATAAACAGTGACTTGGTGACGGGGTATCAGCCGTGGGGTTATTTCACCCAGTACTTAATGCGGAAGAGAATTCCACAGACCGATGATGCACTCAGAGAGCAAACAAAAGTTTCCTTATGTCAGTTTTGGGGTGGAAAAGTGTGGTGCTGGAAAAGCACAGCAGGTCAGGCAGCATCCGAGGAGCAGGGGAGTCAATGTTTTGGAATGAACAAGGACTTATTCCCGAAACGTCAACTCTCCTGCTCCTTGGATGCTGCCTGACCTGCTGTGCTTTTCCAGCACAACACTCTCGACTCAGACTCTCCAGTATCTGCAGCCCTCACTCTCTCCTTATGTTAGCTTTGGGAGACCGTCCGTTTGCAAACGGTGAATTCACAGGGATGGTGATCAAATAATGTTCAGCACTGTACATCAGATGAAGATATTGAGGAGAGAGGGGTAAAACCTGGTCACTGACGTAGGTCTTAAAGGAGGGGAGAAAGATTTCAGGGAGAGGGGTGAAAAGAGGTGGAAGATGGGACTGTTCTCTTTGGAAAAGAGAAAGTCGAGGGGACATCTGATCGAAGCGCTCAAAATCTTGAGAGGTGTTTCCAGAGTAAATAAAGCAAAAATGTTCCCATAATAAAGGCAAAATACTGTGGATGTTGCAAAGCTGAGACAAAGACAGAGATATCTGGAGAAGCTCAGCAGGTCTGGCAGCAACTGTGGAGAGTGAAACAGAGTTAATGTTTTGAGTCTGATATGAGTCTTCTTCAGAGTCCCTGAAGAAGACTATTTTGAAGAAGAGTCATATCGAAACAACTCTGTTTTCTCTCTCCCCAGATGTTGCCAGACCTGCTGAGACACCCTTCTCACTCGTGAAAGGACTGAGGACAAAAATTTACACTTTGCATAAAACACTTCAATCTGACGACATTTTGAAATGAAATCATTTTTTGCAAAATAGTTGCCTTTGTGGGTTTAATTGATATATTTAAGTGAGGCAGTCTTGTGCTTGTTGGTGTCTTTGTGCCAAGAGAAAGGGCCAACAAACAGGCACACTGAACAGAAACCAGCTCAGCTGAGTAAAGTGTGCTCGGGTGCGGCTAGCTACATTAATGTCGGCAGCTCAAAGTTACCTGGTTTCTAAACCAGCAACAAAGGTCACAGAAACTCAGTTTGCACTAAACATAATTTGTGCTGAAAATTCTGCCATTCTTTGTGACATTCTGACAATCGAGTGGAAATTCTACACCATGACAATTTTAAGCAAGAGGTGGATGATCAAATCTAAGTATAAAATGACCTGAATTTTGATGTCAGCACAAAGTAACTGTGGTCATTGCTGACTCTGACGGAGGTCGCCTGTGAATCTAATGATCTCTGTGGTATGGATTTCACCTTGGTCAATGTTAATTTCATTCCATCTCTAGCTGTAGAGAACCCCAGTGACATTGATTTCATCACAAATGCTCAGCAGCCAATCATACTGAAGGATTCTCACAGACAGCAGACTGGGAAATATAAGGTACGGATTACCCATCAGTTGTTAACTATTTTTAACAGAACAAAATAAAGGTTGATTTTTACTCTTGGGATTAATAGATGGATTATTGCTTAACGAACAATTTTGAACAGTTCTGACTATAATGGAGAAATTTGGCATTCTGCAGGTATAATATTAGTTATTTTCAGGTCCAAAAAGTATAAAGGTTCTTTGTTTGTGCAAGAACATGATGCACTTGTTTCAACTCACCAAAATAGATGACAGCCATTCACTGGCCCGTTTCACAGGGCAATCAGAGTCAAACTGCCTGGTTTAAAATTTAAATAAAGCCATAATTTAGAGGTGTCAGTGTTGGACTGGGGTGTACAAAGTTACAAATCAGACAACACCAGGTTGTAGTCCAAAAGGTTTAATTGGAAGCACTAGCTTTCGGAGCGCCGCTCTTTCATCCACCTGATTAGAGACAACCACCTGATGAAGGAGCAGTGCTCTAAAAGCTAGTGCTTCCAATTAAACCTGTTGGACTATAATCTGGTGTTGTGTGATTTGTAACTAAGTTAAGACAGGCATTTAACTGTCAATCAGCAATAATATGTACATTCTCCATGACAACAAATCATAGTCCACATGCCAACTAATTAGTACAGTCCTCTAATGCAGTGTAAACATTGACTTTCCCCTTGAATTGGCATTCTTGCAAATTGTCCTGAAGAGTGCAAGATGGAAAGTTTTGACAGGATTAGTCCGTTTTACAGAAAAACTCAATTGAGTGTTCCACCAATCTGACTAATAATGTATCAGTGCAAAAATGGAGAGTGAGTTAATGAAAAGTGAGTTACACATCAAACAAGTTACAGCTTTCTAAAGCAAATATTTTCAGACAGATGAATAACATAAAAAGTGAAAGTTGCTGCTTAATCAAGCAATTTCTAAAATCTTAGCTTCAATAACATAACCTAAGGCCGAGAGGGAATCACTGACAGTAATTTCTGAGTTTCCCTCTTTAACAGCAAATGTGTGGAAGCCAAAGTTACTGATAATTTCACAGAGTAATGACCGTGAACTCTGACAATTTCACAGTCATTACAACCACGAAGCCTGGCACATGCAACATATTCATATGGACTATAAATAGCCATGATAATAAAGACCTACCACTATTCAGTGTGAAAGCAAGTTATAAAAACATTACAAGTCAAACGGAAACTGCCAATGACCCACAATCAGTTTTGATATGGATGCAGGTCGTGTTCAGAGCAGAATCATTATTTAAGTGAATTTTTCAATTTGAATGCATATTTGTCATATTGAAACTAAGTCTTCCACCAACAGGGATGACATTAAGGCAGATGTATTCCACTGTGAAGTAGCATAGCTGGAGAGGGAAACAGGGCTAAAGGTCAGGCGAAAGTGAGGACTGCAGATGCTGGAAATCAGAGTCTAGATTAGAGTGGTGCTAGTGCAGGTCAGGCAGCATCTGAGGAACAGGAAAATCGAAGTTTTTGGCAAAAGCCCTTCATCAGGAAACTGATGAAGGCTAAAGGTTTGATGAGCTCCCATTAGAACAGAAAGAAGTCAGCTCTCTTTCTCCCCATGTCCAGCTTGTGGCCAATTTCCAGCCTCATCTGTTTCCATTTTGGATTAAAAAGTGAGGTCTGCAGATGCTGGAGATCAGAGCTGAAAATGTGTTGCTGGTTAAAGCACAGCAGGTTAGGCAGCATCCAAGGAACAGGAAATTCGACGTTTCGGGCCAGAGCCCTTCATCAGGAAATTCCTGTTGCTGGTTAATTCAGCTCCATTTTGGATTCCCAGCCTCAGAAATACTTCGCTGTTTATGTTGCAATGTTTCCACTTTTCTTTAAAACTCTTCTTGTCGACATCAATCCTACAACCAAAAAGTTAATTCTTAATTCTTATTTGTTATTAAGCTACAACACATACTAGGTTTGAATCCCAACCTTAATGATTACCCATAATCCTCACAAAACAACATGACTTTCACCTTGGATCAGGCTTTGCTTTAGACTGATGGGTTTCTGACACAATAAGCAAAGTATCTGAAATTATTCATTTCCCCTTTTGGATCCACAGATTGTGCCCAGGAAACCACAAGAGAATTTATCGAGTGGATGCACTGAGAATTATCTCAAGAATCATAGAATGCGTACCTTACCAAAATAAGCTATTCAGTACCAACCCTCAAAAGGGCATCCCACCCAGACTCACCACATGGCTAACCCACCCATGCTGCACAATTTAGCATGACCCATCCACCCTAACCTCCACATCTTTGGAAACCAGAGCATCTGGAGGAAACTCACACAGAGGGAGAATGTGCAAACTCCACACAGGCAGCCATTT
The DNA here is from genome assembly GCF_020745735.1 of Hemiscyllium ocellatum. NCBI lineage: Eukaryota > Metazoa > Chordata > Chondrichthyes > Orectolobiformes > Hemiscylliidae > Hemiscyllium > Hemiscyllium ocellatum. The sequence continues at coordinate 110,065,807 of NC_083410.1, read as the reverse complement.
GAGGGTGGAATCAAACCCAGGTCCTTGGCACTGCAAGACAGCAGTGCTAACCACTGAGCCACCATGTTGGCCCAAGCATTCACTGCTTTTGTTCAGACTTGTCAGGCAACTTGAGGGACAAGATTTCAGGACAATAATGGATGGAGAGTAATTGGGAAATAGATGATCCAGGCAACAAAGGAATTCCTTGTCCCATTACAGAAGATAGCTTTCACTCAATCCAATCCATAGAAACATAGAAAACAGGCAGAAAAGGCCATTCAGCCCAACAAGCCTGCTCCACCATTCAAGGAGAAAGTGAGGACTGCAGATGCTGGAGATCAGAACAGAAGATGTGTTGCTGGGAAAGCGCAGCAGGTCAGGCAGCATCCAAAGAGCAGGAGAATCGACCTTTCGGGCATGAGCCCTTCTTCAGGAATGGCTCATCCTGAAGAAGGGCTCCTGCCCGAAACGTCGATTCTCCTGCTCTTTGGATGCTGCCTGACCTGCTGCGCTTTTCCAGCAACACATGCTCCACCATTCAATCCCACCATCCAGCTCAGTCCCCTGTTCCTGCTTTCTCCCCACATCCCTTGATCCCTTTAACCCTAAGAACAACACCCACAAAATTTAGTGGAATTTAAATTCAGTTGTTATGTTAGTTTCAACAATGACCATTGCAACTGTTAATAATTGGGAAGGAAATCTGCTGTCCTTACTCTGGCCTGACCTGCTTGTAACTCTAGACCCACAGCGATGTGGTCGATTCTTCACTGCCCTCTGACTTTTCGGTCATTCAGGTCAAGAATGATTAAAGATGGCCAAAAATAATTAAGGTCTTGTTAACAGTCCCCATTCAAGTTTGAAAAAAAAACCTCAGAACCCTTTAAAAAATATATTCCCCTTGTGAAAAGTTTCCATTTGAGGCAGTTGCATCAAAATTCAAAGCTTGTTTAAATTATGTTCTCTATTATATATGTGTATGTAAACTTTGTCAATTTAATATGACCTTCAAGTGTTGCTTCAAGTTATTCATGATTATAATTCAACTTTATGGTTTTCAGCAATCACCTCCCCAACTGTGGTGGGATACAATGAGTTTTTGCTCCGTAACTTCACAAAACTTTAACGATTCCTCTCCAGCTCATTCTTCTTGGGCGTGCGGGCACACAAAATACTTTCTGCAGGACCATAAAATGATACACTTAAGCAGCAATTGTTCAAAGTAATTCAAAAATCAATCAATATTAGATCCAATTACATTCTTGAGTAGTGGTATCTAAAATTCCACGTAATGACCTTAAATCGAAAATATTTCATCTCATATCAGTTGTCCTCTATTTTCTAATCCTTTTGTTGATAGGATCAATCACATGAGAGGGATTGATGGTTTGAAATGCAATGCGATAATATCAATCCCTGGTAAAGGACAGTTGTTATCTTATTACTAGCCATGGATAGGGCTAAGTGTGTCCCTGATTGGGTAGACTCGATTGATTCTGGAGGTCTTAAATATCTCATAAACGAGCATAATTATATTTTGGAGTGGTGGATTACAGTGAATTGAATTTTAAGAGACATTGATGGATTTCTGTGAACCTTACTAATTTTGCACAACTTGGCTGACTCTGTGTCATGTGCAATGAGTTGTCAAATGGCCATTGATCATTGCAAACGTCCTTTGCCAGTCACCATGGAGGTGGACTGTGTGCCCTTAAATCTAATTATAATTGGCTCAGTGGTGTCCACGAAACTCTCTATTTTAAAACCCTCAAAATTGTTGCAATCCACTCCTGATTAATCAAAGTGTCTTCTGTACCAATTAATGATAATTGACAGTTAACTGCCAGGTTTTATTTAAGCTTTAATCCAAGCAGGTGAGTCTGATTAATCATGGCATTTCCCTGAGAACTGGTGCATTCTCAAATGACAACACCTCTACTAATCACTTGCCAACCAATCATTACAGTCCTGTCACACAGAATTAAAGTTGTCTTTTCCACTGAGTTTCTTGCAAAAGGTCCTGATGAATTCAAGATGAGAATTTTCAACAAATTAGGTCTAAAGTCAAGTTTTTTGCAACCATATGACTGTTAATAATCAAAAATTCCAATTTTGCTTTGAAAAATTGAATCCTGTCTCTAGTTCATAACCATAAATTCATGTTCAACCTGTATCAAATACCAACCCAGCCCACTAGAGTCCACTTCTGGGCTTGATACATCATCAAGGAAATGGAGGGTGTTTGGAGAGGGTCCTCTGGAACTCCCTAAAGCTTCCAGGGATGAGGGGCTATGCCTCTCTGCATAGACTGGACAAGCTGGGATTGTTCTCCTTAAAGGTAGAAGGCTCAGAGAAAATTGGATGATGGTGTCCAAAATCACAAAGAGCTTAAGTAGGTCAATAATGGAAAACTGTTAGTCTGTCTGTCTCACTTGAACATTTGTGTTTTTACTCATTTCTCCCCCCCCCCTTTCCACTAATCTCTGCTGGAGAAAACTCTACAACTAGTGGATTTTATTTATAACATTGATCATTCTGTATACATTCCTGAAAGTCAGAGATAAATAATATGAACATGCCTAGTAAAAAAAAAATCAATATTAATATGAGGACATACTTTGCAAGTACATTTCTATATAAATATAGAATGGATACATAAAAACTCATTACAGACTTTAATCGATGACAAATTTACTGCTTGTTTATCACTTAAATAATATCTTGGAATACTATCCATCTATCATTCTATCAACCTGACTGTCTTTATATCAATCCTTCTGTCTTTACATCTATTCATATGTCTATCCATCTATGCATCTATCAGTTTATGTGAGTGATTTGTAGCTCATTTCATAATGCACAGTCACAGGAGGTTGTGGGTTCAGGTCTCAGCCTGTGACTCAGCACAGAAATGACAGATAACGGCCCATCGAAGAGCAGAGAGTGAGGGTACAGTGTTAAAGCTACTGCCGTTTGGAATAGAAGTCAACTGTTCTCTCGCGTGGATGTAAAAGATCCTGTGACATGAAGACAAGCCGGGGTGTCATCCCCAGTGTCCTGGCTAATATTTATCTCTCAATCAACATCATACGAACAGAGTATCTGGTCACCATCCCATTCCCGTTTGTGGAAGCTTCCTGTGTGCAATTTGCCTGCTGGCATACAGCTGTGACCACACTTCCAATACCATACGGAATTTTGGAACATCCTGAACTTAAAACGTAGATAACTAAGGAATCATTATCTCTGAATCATTGCTGTTTAATTGTTCCAAATAAATTACAACCTAATTACTATGGATAGTAGTTAAGTATTAAAATATATTTCCAAAAGCAGTGAGTACTGGACTACTGCCAATACTGTAGGTAAACATATATATGATAGCTCATGGTGCAGTAGCTGCATTATTCCTAAGATTGGAATTGCAGCCACAAATATACACAGAAGCTTGTTAATGTTAGAAACTGTCTCAGCCTGAACAGCGTTATCATATGATAACCACTTGATTGCACACAACGTCAACTGGTGGAAATAATTCATTCTGATTGTTACTGCTCTATTTTTGTGGGCAATTTAAGGCACAGGTCTCATCCCGATGACATGGAGAATTTGGTTATGAATATTTTCCTGGCTAATTAATCGGGGTTGGGGTGGCATCTGATTTCAGCCTGAGCCTGTTCCAGGCATGTTTTCTGTTCCTGTGTACATCTGCAGTGTCCCCTGTCACAGAAGTGGCTGGTTATTTCCTGCTGTAACTGGAACACCCTCAGCCTTTCAAGATCCTGTCTCCACTCACCAGTCATTCAATCTTGCTTCAATTGATTTCTCTTGTCAATGAAACTGAAAGCTGTAACTCACAGAGATCCACCCAACCCTGGTTATTCTCTTACCAACTGGGGGCTTACTTTGCAACGTCGAACAGAAATAAGACTGCCACATAATTTAGAAGACTCTGTGTTGGGTATAAAGCTCTCAGAGTACTTTAAGGAAGGTGATGGAAGATTTTCCTATTGAAAAGCTGTAATGATCATAAATCTGGATCTCTGATTTTAGATGCTAGCTTTTTTTTGTGGAAATCATCCAAGCAGAAATTCTGTCAACTGTTTCAACTTTTCAAGACTGGTGACAGCTATTCACTTGTTCATTTCCCAGGGCAACACTGACCAATCAGAGTCAAGCTGCTTGGTTTAAAATTTAAACAAAGACTGGCAATTAATTGTCAATCATCATTAATTGTTGCATTTACTATGGCAATGTCTCTATTAATCAGCATTGTCCTGTCATGGAGTATAAATAATGTTTTTCCTCTTGAATTGACATTCTTGTAAGTTGTCCAGATGAGTGCAAAAATGAAAAGATTTGACACAATGTGACTTTTTACAAATTGCCGTACTTACAGAGCAGAGAAGGCAATGATTGATGGTGAATTCATGGCCAGGTAAACAAGAACAAAATAAAATAACAAATAGGCACAGAAATAGACCATTCGACCTATTGAGCCTATCCTACTGGTTGATACAATCATGGCTGAACTTGAGTTTCATCCCTGTTTTTCTCACACACTCCCCATATCCCTTGACACCACAAGAGAACAAACATCTGTCTCTCTTAGCCTTAAATGTATTTCAAAGTGGAGGATCTTCAACCATCTGGGACAGTGAATTCTAAGGATTCACAACTTTCTGAATGAAGCAATTTCTCCATATCTCAGCTGTAACCTGAGACTGCACCCTTGTTTTCTGATGTCCCTGATTAGGTGCAAAAGCCTCTCAGTGTCGATTCCACCAAGTTTCTTCAGAATCCTGCATGCTGCAGCTAAATCATCTCTCATGCCTCCAAGCTACAGAGAGCATCCACCCAATTTACTCAGCTTCTCATCAGAAGATAACCCTGTCTCCTCCCAGGGACTAATCGAATACTGGTACTGCCTCCAATGGAACTATCTTCTTCCTGAATATAAAGACCAAATCTACACATGGAATTCAAGATGTCATCTGACCAAGGCCTTGAAAATGACTAGTCTAGTCTAGCGTGATAATGGTCTATGATTCAGAGAGGAGAAGGTGGAAGAGTATGTATTGGCGCATCATATTGTTGGGACAAGGATGACAGGCAAAGAAATCAGGATTAAATCAATATTCAATTATTTTGATGAAAGGTCGCACAAACTGAACGTTAACTCTGATTTCTCTCCATAGGTATTGTAGGCCTGCAGAACCTTCCCAGCAATTTCTGTTTTTCGTTTACAGGATAACAGAGGTTAATAGAGGGTTACTCTTTGGAGGGTCAGTGTGGACTTATTGGGCCGAAGGGCCTGTTTCCACCCTGTAGGGATTCCATAATTCTATCCATTGGACCCAAGCAGTTAGATTTTAAAATTGATGAATATGTCTCCTCATACTTGAACTGGTATCAGGAAATGTATGCAACAAAAGAGACGCTAGGTGAATAGGGGGACTGAGTGAAATCCATTCATAGAGTCATAGAGATGTACAGTATGGAAACATACCCTTCGGTCCAACCCGTCCATGCCGACCAGATCTCCCAACCCAATATAGTCCCGCCTGCCAGCACCCGGCCCATATCCCTCCAAACCCTTCCTATTCATATACCCATCCAAATGCCTTTTAAATGTTGCAATTGTACCAGCCTCCACCACTTCCTCATACATGTACCACCCTCTGCATAAAACACTTGCCCCTTAGGTCTCTTTTATATCTTTCCCCTCTCACTCTAAACCTATGCCCTCCAGTTCTGGACTCCTCAATCCCAGGGAAAAGACTTTGCCTATTTACCCTATCCATGCCCCTCATAATTTTGTAAACCTCTATAAGGTCACCCCTCAGCCTCCGACGCTCCAGGGAAAACAGCCCCAGCCTGTTCAGCCTCTCCCTATAGCAGAAATCCTCCAACCCTGTCAACATTGGCACATCTTTTCTGAGCCCTTCCAAGACATAAACCAGTCCAATCAAGTTTCTTCCTTATGAGCCATATGCATTTTATTGATGACTGGCCCATCCAAACTATTAATGAAATAACCTAAACCTAAATAACCTAAAATAACCATTCTTTTCATGGAATATGGCCTTCCCTAACCATTCTTGATCTGATGAGTTTGCTAGACCATGCTCAGCTATCGCTAATTGTCCTTGAACTGAATGAATTGTTCGATCATTTCAGAGACAACAACTTTGCTGATTTTCTGGAGTCCCATTTAGGGCAGATCAGGTGAGGACTGCAAGCTCCCTTTCCTCGACGAAATTAGTAAACCAGGCGGTTTTTGGAAAATAAACTAACTCATCTTGCACTAATTGAGATTACGCTCCATCAGCTGTTATTTTGGTATTCAAACTAGAGCAGTAGCCTAAGTCTCTAGTTCAATAACATTATTTCCTCCACCCCTTCCACCTCCACAACCCCAAACTCACCCTTACCGTGACCCCATTCCCACCCCAATCCTACCCCAAAGATGGCATCAATAATGTGATACCCACCATATTAACTGCCTATCCACTCATCCATATCCCCTGCCATCACTGGCCATTCACTCCCCCCAACGCCTCCAATTTAATATAAAAATAGAGAATGCTGGAGAAACTCAGCAGGTGCAGCCGCAACTGCAGAAAGAGAAGAGTCACACTGAACTCAAAGAGTTAACTCCGTTTCTGTCTCCACCAATGCTGCCACACCTGCTGAGTTTCTCCAGCATTCTCGGGCTTTTTTGCCAGTGTCCACAGCATTTTGCTTTGACTAACAAAAGCAGAATGGCACTGCATCTGCCAGCTATGCTGAGTTAGACATGAGCTTATCAGATGTAGCGAGCTAAAGCTCCATTTCCATGGTAAATAGTATAGGGCTGAGGGTTAACTAGATAAAAGAAGATAAAAGATCTACCAGAGGAATCTAATCACTTGTGACTTTAAAGAAACAGCATACCTGTTGTATGCTCACAAAGAATGTATTGTGACAGTGTCAGGATGAAGTATGCACACAGCATTCTTTTCCACTTATATAAGCTTTGTCCTATAGCTCAAGGTATTTTAAATAAATTCAGTAACATAAGATGACAGTTGTACTGTAGGGAAAAAAAAGCTGTAAAATTTATCAACAGACCAATAAAAGTGCTTTGTTGTACCTCTGCTTAAGTTTCAGGAAAATTACAGAGAACCTTTAAGGTACAATAATGGGAGATTGTCAGATGATACACTGCAAGATATTTTTCTGAGGAAGAGGTCAGGATTATAACCTACAGGGCATTGAATATGATACTTTACCTTTAAGCACTTGTCTGTGACTACCATGGGGATTTCATTATTTTTGTTAACCTGTTGTTAAAAGCTTCAAAGTCCAGGAAATCTTTGAATATCTGGTTTAAAAGTGGAGGCGTAAATATTACTGTTGTCGTCTAGTAGCACAAGGGCAAAATTGTGCTCAGTGGTCCCAGTCCAAGATAAGTTCAGCTAAAAGACAATTTATGTCTTAGCCTGGTGCCACCACTCTCTCCTTTGAGGAATGCTGGGACACAGTGGGGCAATAGTGATGAAGTGATCCAGTGATACAGTGGTCCAGTCACTTAACCTGGAGACCTGTGTTTGCTCATCAGGAATGGGATCCAATTCTACCTTGGCGACTTTGAAAATTAGCAAGTATGCAATGTAAAGCTATTACAAGAGTGTGTGTGCAAAATTGCTGTCTGCTATTATTTAGTTGCCTTTTCTTCTTTGGAAAAGGAAATCTGCCGACCTTTCCCAGTCTGACCAACGTGTGTTTCCAGACCCACAGCAATGCGGCCTAACGGTCCATTTGAGTCAGGTCATCCCACCACAGAAAGTCGGGAACAGAAACAGGAAGTTGCTGGAAAAGCTCAGCAGATCTGGTAGCATCGGTGCAGAGAAATCAGAGTTAATGTTTCAGGTCAAGTGGCCCTTCCTCACAACAGAAAGACGGGAGCAGTTCTTTTTATATTCGGAGCACTTCCAGAGGGTAGTTACTAATGGGCATCAAATACTGGGAGAAAGTAAGGACAAATGCTGGAGATCAGAGTCGAGAGCGTAGTGCTGGAAAAGCACATCAGGTCAGGCATCACCAAGGGGCAGGAGAATCATGTTTTGGGCATAAGCCCTTCATTGATGAAACATCGATGCTCAAAAGTTCAATTCTCCAGTTCCTCAGATGCTGCCTGACCTGCTGTGCTTTTCCAGCATCAAATGCTGGTCTTGCCTTCAACAATCACATGACATGAAAGAATTAGAATCCCCAGGAAGTCTTGAAAGTTACTTTGACTTCCCCTTGATGCATTGAAGTACCCAGACAGGTGTTACCTCTTAAAATGGTGTCAAGTCCTGGACACTCAGATTTTATAATGATGTAATATGGAGCTGCTGATTTATAAATAACAATTAAGTGGAGAGAATGACAAGTCAGCACTCGCTCAGCGGGCTATGCAGATGATCCATTGAAGTTAACCACATCTTCATCCATCTTGTCCTGTCAAGGCACTGGTAACCAAAAGGCAAGGCCGAAAATGCAGGGTTAGCAAAATGTGGGCGACCTCCACAATAACCAACTCGCACACTGATGTTTCTTGTGTACTTTGCCAACCTCTTCACTCACATCCCATTCACCCGTTTATCCTCATCTATGAAAAAGCAAACAGATCACCCATCAGGCTCCATAACCATGTCAGAATGCAGAACAGGTGACTCTCTGTTGACAAGAGAAGGTCACCTCAAGTAAAAAAGGGAATAATGGCAGTAATGAGTCATGAAGTGGAGGTGCTGGTGTTGGACTGGGGTGGACAAAGTTATAAATCACTCAACACCAGGTTATAGTCCAACAGGTTTATTTAGAAGCACTAGCTTTTGGGGCACTGCTTCTTCATCAGGTGGCTAGATTAGATTCCTTACAGTATGGAAACAGGCCCTTCGGCCCAACAAGTCCACACCGACCCTCCGAAGAGTAACCCACCCAGACCCAATTCCCCTATATTTACCCCTGACTAATGTACAGAACACTATGGGCAGTTTAGCATGGCCAATTCACCCTGACCTGAAGCAGGATCATAAGACACAGAATTTGTAGCAAAAGATTACAGGGTCAAGCAGCTGAAGCAACTTAGATTAAGTCTTTCATCTTTTAAAATTGGTTGCAGGTTTCAGTTCTTTAATATGTAAATCCCAGAACTTCTTTTAAGTCACATTCTCAAGATAAATTCAGGTTTTCTAACAATAGATGCCATCTCAGCTCAGACAATGCATTAAAGGTGTGAGGTTAAAATCTGTCTTTATCCCAGTCTTGAGTCAGGCTGGTTCTATTTCTAAAGTGGAATGAGTCAGTAATGTATCTCAGGTCCAAATCATTTTCACTTCATCACTTTTGAGGCATCCTAGTTTATCCCACACAGACTGAATCTAGAATCTCCCCAGCTCAGTACCTTAACAAACTGTGTAATAACCCTTGAGTTATTCAAAATCCATGACCAAACATAGGTCCATCCATATGCAGAGTTGTGGAACGTGAATCCCTTTGACACTTTAAGGTGGGATGAATACCAGTCATTAAGAACAATGTAATGTGCAAAGTCATTAAATGACTGGGTTAGTGTTCTGAACTTCCTAAACTCCTCATCTCTGTCTTCAATGGGCAATCTTTTAATTTGAAACAGTCAACACTAATTACAGATTCCAGTTCTGAAGAAGGATCACTGGATTTGAAACATTAACGCTGCTTCTGCCTCCACAGATGCTGCCAGATCTGCTGAGTTTCTTCAGCACTTTCTGTTTTTGCTTGCTCCTGCTTCTAGATTCTTCCATACCCACATTGTCGCAATCCCTCAGTGTATTACATACTCCAATCAAATTGCCTAGGGCTCTCCAAATCTCCAATGAATCTTGTGATTCCCACTCCCAACAAATGGTCATCTCTCCAACTAAGTGGCTCAGGGTAAGACTTCTGTTTGGTCATGACTTGGGATATTTATCCCAGAGAAGATGCTACATCAATACAAGTTGTTCTATTGCGTTTGTGGACTATCACATGGGTGCCATGAACACATTTACTGCCCCTCCCCATTTAACCTTGAGGAGTTGGTGGTGAGCTGCTTTCTCGAGCTACTGCTGTCCATGCAGCACAGCACTGACCTGTTAGGGAGGTTGTTCCTGGATGCTGATGCTGTGATGGTGAAGGAACAGTAATATATTTCCAAATCTGGACAGTGAGTGTCTTAGAGGGGAACTTGCAGGGGGTGGCGTTCCCATGCATTTGCTGCCATTGTCTTTTTAGATGGTACAGGTTTGTAAGGGACCACAGCAAGTTGCTACAATGCATCTTGTAGATGGTACACACAGCTGTCACTGTACACCAATGGTGGAAGGGGTGAATTTTGATGGATGTGATGCCAATCAAGTGGGCTGCTTTGTCCTGGACAGTATTGAGCTTCTTGTGTGTTGTTGGAGCTGCCCCCATCCAGGCAAGTGGGAGTATTCCATCACACTCCTGACTTGTACCTTGTAGATGGTGGACAGGCTTTGGGGAGTCAGGGGATAACTTGCTGCAGAACGTCTGACCTCTGACTTACACTCAATGCCAAGCAGGGAATCTTAGCTTTTTCTCTGATCCCACCATTTCCGTCCATGGGGAAATCAGGCCTGAGCAAATGGTTTGGAGTTGAGCTGCCAATTGCTGGAGGAAGGTATCATCTTCCATCGCAGCTAAACCAGAAGAATGGGATATTTCAAGTAACAATTAGAATAGACATTTGATGCAATCTCTCCATTTTTGGCATTCCTCCCAGCAGACCAAAAACATCAGTTATACAGCAAAGTAATTTTATTATAATTATAGGCCTGAGGATTAGCGTGTGACATGCAATGATGCAGATGAAATGTAGAGATATTTATTTGCAATTAAGCAGCAGTCATTACGATTACTATCCATTCGGGGTTGGATGTCCCTAGTTATCTGTGAAAAAGGGAGGAACCATTATATGTCTCAACTGTATGAATTGAGGGTTGGTTAGCAGGAAGAGAGCAGAAAATGGGAATAAAAGAGTCATTCACAGGTTGGCAGGCTCTGACTTATGGGGTGCTTCAAGGGTGACAGACAAGGAAGGAAAGGGAAGCAAATCCTGGTCTCTGGGTCCCAGTGCCATGTGGAACATCTTATCCTCTGTGCCCATCAATCTGTGGGTCAAGAATTGACCTGTTCACTCACACAAAAAACATGACATGTATCTGCCATCCTGAGTGGGCATCATCCATGAATCGAGAGGTAATCTCCAACAAACAAACAAAGAACAAACTTCAAACAGTTCGCCAAAACAGCCAGTGCTAGATGTGACCCTATGCTTGGCCAACACAGAATGGTCACCGCGCTATTGACCTTTAACCTTTGACCTCTGTCCAAAGAGACCTTGACTGGACTACGTTGTGAACTTAAGGCTCCACTCTCAGAGTAGAATCTATAACATCCTTTAAAGCTACCGGATCCGGAAGAATAAACAGCAGAGACAAAAAGCTATGGACTTGCACGATCTTTTTAACTGGACGACGACAACAAAACAAAGATTGTCAGCAATATGAAATATTCAACTCAATGTGGATCCCAGATCAGTGCTCAGGGCTGAAAAATAATCTGCTTTCTGTAATGGAATTATCCACATTAATCTGTTTGTGGAGCAGAGTTTTAAATATTTTTTTTAGACACACGTGCATGCTTGTCAATGTGAAGTTAAAGCACCTGAATGCAGTTGGATGGTCGAAGGGGCTAACAGAGAGATAACTAGTTTTAAATACCATCGGAAATGTGATAGTGCACTGCACCAGCTGTCTTGACTGTACGGCTTGAGATCCACATTCCAGCCACACCACATCTGTGCTCATCACAACACTCACAATGAGGCACTTAATAAAACGTCAGCACAACCACAGCATTACATTGTCAGTCCGAAAAAGCATTGTCAGGCGGGCAAAATGAACACTGCTGGGAAAAATATCCCAGCAAAATGATTCTGAAAACGCTTGGAAGGCAATGTGGTGGGGGGATGGGGTGGTGTTTGTGGAGGTCCTAAATCTGCAGATGTGGAGGGTTTCATTTTTTTCAATTGGAGTCATCGAGTACTACAACACTGAAACAGACCCTTCAGTCCAACTCGTGCATTGTGACCAGATATCCTAAATTAGTCTCATCCCATTTGCCTAGACTTGACCCATATCCCTCCAAACCCTTCCTATTCATATACTCATCCAGGTGCCTTTTAAATGTTGCAATTGTACCAGCCTCCACCACTTCCTCTGGCAGCTCATTCCATACACATACCACCTTCTACATGAAAACATGGCCCCAAGTCTGTTATAAATCTTGCCCCTCTCACCCTAAACCTATGCCCTCTAGTACTGGACTCCCCTGCCCTCAGAAAAATACCTTATCTGTTTATCCTATCCATGCCCCTCATAATTTTGTAAACCTCTATAAGATCATCCCTTGGCCTCCGATACTCCAGGGAAAACAACCCCAGCCTGTTTAGCCTCTCCCTGGAGCTCAAACCCTTCAATACCAGCAACATCCTTGTAAATCTGTTTTGCACTCTTCCAAGTTCAACAACATCCTTCCTATAACAGCGAGACCCAGAAATGATTGCAGTATTCCAATTGTGGCCTAATCGATGTCCTGTACAGCTGCAACATGACCTCCCAACTCCTATACTCAATGCACTGACCAATAAAGGAAAGCATACCAAATGCCTTCTTCACTATTCTGTCTACCTAGGACTCCACTTTCAAGGAACTATGGACCTGCAGTCCTAGGTCTGTTTATTAGTATTTAGTTGGATTGTTATTTATTTTTTAATTCATCCTTTCCTGGAATGTGCAACCTATCATTTTAATAATCATCAGCTTTTTGAAATTTACAGATTGACCTGAACTTGTTTTTATTCATTCACAGGATGTGGGTATCTCTGACATGGCACTTGTTACCCAACCCTAATTGCCCCGTGGGCTGACGATCCCACGAAGTCATTTCAGAGGGGAGTTAAGAGTTAACCACAGTGGGTGTGGAGTCAATATGTAGGACAGACTAGGTCAGAAGAACTTTGCCCGAAGTGAACTCAGTCTATTGATATGATGTATTGCATTGTAATCATTACTAGCTTCCAATTCCAGAGTTTATATTCTACCAGTTGGTGTAGAATTGACATTTGAACCAATGCCTTGGGACCATTAGCCTGCACCTCCAAGTTACCAGCTCAGCAACATTACCACACAGCACTTTAGACCAAATGCAGTGATTGCATCAAATTTAGGGACTGCACTATGCAAACAGTAGCTGCAGCGACAGACAACTAGCTTCAATCACCAGCTTTATCACAAACCCAAAGATCCATCCAGTTAACATCCACCTCCTCCCTGCTGCCCTCTTCCATCTATCCCTAACAGAAAGGACATGTTTCTCTTTAAAACCTAATAAAAGGTAGGACTGACTACAACGAGACCATGATATGATCAGCTGGAACTTGCCAAATGTTAAATTGAAATTGATCCTGTCAAGGGCTGTGGATGTTTCATTGCATGAATCTTCTTAAAATGTTGATAGTGTGGTGCTAAGATGAGACGTGTGTTGTCTAGCCAGTGAAAGAGTCAAAGTCAAAAATCTAAAACGTGGCTATCTTAAAGATATAATTTCTTTAAATGAAGTGCCATCATATAAGTGGCAAAGTTATCAATTTTGTTTTCTTGGATTGACTCCAGGTTTTAGGGCCCCACTACTATGGTCAGAACAAAGACGCAAAACGTATCCATTGTTAACATTTGACTGGATTTAAATAATTACAGAAAGTTTGGCAGCTGTAGATTGGTGTGAGATCGCATGTTTTGGTTTAGGAGCAGTTCAGCAAATGTTCACTGAATGTTTTCCTTGGTATAAAAGGCTTATCATATGAAAAATGATTGAACAAACTGGGCCTGGCCTGCTTAGAATAAGGAGAGGTGATCTCTGAGTAATAGAGTCATACAACACGGAAACAGACCCTTCAGTCCAACTTGTCCATGCCAACCAAGTTTCCCAAACTAAACTAATCTCACTTGCCAGCATTTGGCCCACATCCCTTTGAACCTTTTCTCTTCAGGTACCTGTCCAAATGTTTTTTAAATGTTGTAACTGTTCCTCCAAAAACCACTTCCTCTGGCAGTTTATTCCACATACGATCCACACTCTGTGTGAAAATGTCGCTCCACGGGTCCCTTTTAAATCTCTCTCCTCTCATCTCAAAAATATGCCTTCTAGTTCTGGACTCCCCCACTCCAGGGGAAAAGACCCTGGTTATTCACCTTATCCAGGGCCCTCATGATTTTATAAGCCTCTATGAGGTCACCCTTCAGCCGCAAAAGTATGGGATCTGGAGAGGACTGGAGAGCTTCGATGCTGGATGGAGGTTTCCTTGGCTGCCAGCTCACCAGAATGTCCAGATTTCACCACCTCCTCCCCCCACCCCGGCACTCCTACCATCCCCCCACAATAGAATATGGGCGTGACTGGCACAGCCAGTATTTATAGAGGGAATCTAAAACAATAGGAGTGAGAGGTCTCCCATTTAAGAGAGGGGGATGAAGAGAATGTCTTTTTCCTCTATTAGAAAGTGGCTAGAGACTGAAATTCTTTTCTCCAGAGGTAGGGGAGGTAGTGGCTGAATGACAGAGATTTTTCTTTAGACGAGGGAGTTGGGTGTTAGGAGGGGGCCAGACAAGAAAATGTAGTTGTGCCTGCAATCATATCAGATCTTATTGAAAGGGATAGCAGGCTTCAGGGGCTGAATGGCATAATTTCAACTGGGAGTTGAACCCATTCCCCCGCAACATTAGCCCGGGGTTTGGAAATACGAGCTTAGTGACTTCACCACTATGCCCGGCATATTGTAACTGAGCCGAAATTCCACAAGTTGCTGTGGTATGATTTGAACCCCTTACCTACCACCCCTGACCTCACCCCCTCTCCCCCGCCACTCAGCCACACCCCCCTGCCCCCACAGTAACAGCCAGGCCACTGAGTTACTAGTTTGGAACATTATCGCTACCTGCCATTTCCACTCTGATTTAATTTCAGAACGCTGTCCATGTTGATTTGATTACATCTTCAGAATTCTTCCAGTAAAGAAGCATCAGTCACTTTAAGACATAAACAGCATGAAGTTTAACTTTAATATGTTTCTTTGGGCTCATGTTCTGACTTTGATGCTGTTTTAAACCTTTGGCTATATTCCCATCGATAAAGTTAGTAAGATTCTTACAAAAACAAATGTGAAAAATGGCAGATAATGGAAAGACAGAATTTTGGCAGATTCTCAGTTCTGAATATCCCTCACTATACTAGTTGTGTTTGTGGACTTTCCCAACATTTTTCTGAATATGAGGGCCTGGGTTGGTCCTACATGGTTCATGGTTCAGATTTCCTTGGTTCATGAATCAAGAAGAATATTATTCCATCGATACTTGGTTAGTCTGCAGGCATAGAGGCATAGAAAAGGCCCTTCAGCCCATCATTTCAGTACCGTTTATCAAACGTCCATCTATTCTAATCCCATTTTCTAGCACTTAGCCCATAGCAATGTATACTCTGATAATTCAAGTGTTCACTTCAATACTTCTCAAATGTTGTGAGCGTTCCTGCCTTATCCATCCTGTTTGGCATCACGTTCCAGATACTCAACATCTTCTGGGTGAAAAACATTTTTCTCAAATCTGGTCTAAACCTTCTACCCCTTACCTTACTGCCCCTCTACTCCACTGACCATGTCTATGCCCCTCAGACCTTTGCACATCTCAGTCAGATCCTCCCTCAACATTGTCTGCATCAGGAAATCAGCCGTAGCCAAACGAGGCTGTCTGAGATCGTGACTCGAAGCTGGGCAGAGGAGCATCAACTTACTCATCATCTCACACAATCCTAGATTGACATAGTAAAGGAAGTGGCCATTCGGCCCACGTGCCTATGCTGGTTCTTTGTAAGGTAAAGGCACTGCTCTGCTTTATCCCCAGTGCCTCGTGCATTTTTCCTTCTCAACTGTTTATCAAATGGCCTTTCGAAATTTACTCTACACCCTATCCAATGGTGCATTCGAGATCACAGTGAAAATGAGCTCTCCCTCATCACTAATTGCACTAAGACTGTATCCATTGTGTTACCAGAGGGAAACTTGGAGAACAAACTCCCACAAACAGCAAAGTGATCGTGACCAGCTGTTTTAGGTGTTGCTTGAGGGATTATCATCCACTGTTCTGCAGTAGCACCTTACAGGGGGACAGACAAGATCTCCTCCAACAGCACAGTATTCCTTCAGTACTGCAAACTGAAGTCACCATTGTCCCAGAGGAGTACAGAGACAGGACTGGGGGTGAGGTTAAGCTGAGGAGCAGCACACAGTTGCTGAGGAGGGCGGCACGGTGGCACAGTGGTTAGCACAGAGCCAGAGACCCGGGTTCAATTCCTGCCTCAGGCAACCGTCTGTGTGGAGTTTGCACATTCTCCCCGTGTCTGCGTGGGTTTCCTCCGAGTGCTCTGGTTTCCTCCCACAGTCCAAAGATGTGCAGGTTAGGTGAATTAGCCATGCTAAACTGCCCTTAGTGTTAGGGGAATGGGTTACGCTTCGGCGAGTTGGTGTGGACTTGTTGGGCCGAAGGGCCTATTTCCACACTTAGTAATCTAATCTAAACCTCAGAAAAAGGTAGGTGACCTCAGCTGGTTCAGGAACTGAACACAGGGCATTGGCACCATCCTGTCTCACAAACCAACATGCTGCCAATATGAGTCGCAGCCTACAGTGTTGTGCTCCAATCTTCAGAACAGGGGCTCAAGCTCATGAATTTCAAACTCAGAGGTTCCAGCAGCTGAACCAAGCCTGAAAGATGGGCTCAGTAACACCCCTGGAGCCAGCTATCTGTGTGAGGCAACAGTCCATTCCTAACTGAGGCTTTTTTCATTTCTTAATCGGATGTGAGTGTTGCTGGCATTGCCATCTCTTATCGCCATTACTAATTGCCCAGAGGGTGGTTAAAGATCAACCACACTCATGTGGATCTATAGTGACTTGTAGGTCAGACCAGGTAAGGAAGCCATGTGTCCTTCCCTTAAGGGGTATTGGTGAATCAGGTAAGTTTGTGGTAATAATGTACAGCAAGTACACAATGATGGTAACACACAGGGTTATACAATCACCATTTTTGTTGTGCTGTATTTCAATTTCACCACCTGCCATGGTGGGGCTTGAACCCATATCCCCAGAGCGTTAAAAAAAGTCAAAGAGCTGTAGATGTTGGAAATCTGAAACAAAATCAGTAATTGCTGGAGAAACTCAACAGTGTCTGTGGAAAGAAACAGAGCTAATGTTCAAGTGCAGTGACCTTTCTCCAGAACAGTTCAGAAAAAGGGTCACTCAAACATTAACTCTGATTTTCTCTCCACAGATGCTGAGTTTCTCCATGAGTTTTCATGCTTCTCCTCAGAATGTGAGCCTGGAATTCTGGATTACTAGCCCAGCAATATTATAAATTCATGTGTTGCTAAGACGTATAAAAGGGGTGTCATGGAATGGTCTGAGCATATTTCTGTGGAAATAGGCAATTTCTGAAAGATACCACCACCAGTAAGGTATCTGTGT